>NC_080103.1:51843210-52165521 GCF_950005125.1 Chionomys nivalis
TATCTGAGGAGAAAAATGTGCATCCACAGCTACTGATCTAGAAGCAATTGGTTTTCCAGCAGGATCCTATATTTAATCTAAATTCTGCACCAGCTATATTAAACGTAACAAAGAAATGCAACCCAGAAATTATGCCTGGAGCCAAGTCCATTAAAGGTACTTCGGAATAACTAGAGTCCACGCACCTTAAAAGCTCCAGAAGCTATTTATACCTAAGAGGGGGGCTGTGCACAATCGCAACCACTGCATTAGAGAGGGGAGGGAGAGAAAAAAAAAATCAGCCAAATTACGCTTGGTTAATTCAGAGTAACAGATCTGCCCCCAAGTGAATTGGAGGCCTTGAATTAATTCTGTTATGACAAATCAAGATAAACGTTCCCCCTAAATTGCATGCGATTTAATTAATTTTTGAGATCCTGGGTTTTTTTTTCCTAGCTAATAGTTCACATGCTCCTGTGCTGTCATTGTGCTTGAGTGGGCAGACTTCAAAGTGATATTAAATAACCAACTATTAGATTTACCTAGCACGTTCTATTGGAAAAGTGCCATTTAATTACCTAGCCTGTTCAATTAAAGGGACAGCATTCTCTGAATATAGCAGCTTGCTGTTGATTACCAGGGAAATGAACTCGCTGCCTGGCGGCGTCTCCCTTCCTAACGCGAATCCCCTCCCCAAACACACCCTCCACCTCGGGCCACCCTCAAACCCCCAACCCGGGCCCCGAGCTTAGCTCAGCTCAGCTCACTGCGGCTGCGGGCGCCACGTGAACCGCCCGAGTGGAGCCGGGGACACAGTGCCACCGCGCCGGCTCCTGCCCTGCGCTCGCCCCCTCGCGGCTCCGCACCGTGGACCCGGCTCGCCACCCACCCACTCACTTGCTCCGACCAGAGCCCCACCCGACGGCGCCCGAACTTCCTTCTCTGGCCGCACTTTCCGCGCCAGTCACCCGGCCCGAAATGTGGGTGGGGGAAAGCAAGGGTAGCGGACGGAGGAGGGGGGAACGGGAGTTTGCAAAGCTACTCCATGGCGCTTGGGTGGTGCAGAGGGGTCGGGAGTCGCGGAAGCGAGGGGGCAGCTGTAAGGTTCCCCGACTTTTGGAAGGTGGAGGGGCCAGGCAGACGTGGGTCCCTTTAAGATCCACCCTCCCCCTCCTCTCTACACCCCGCTTCCAGCCTTTCCCTCCCTCTCTTAGAGGCCAATTTTGTTAATTAAATGTTTTGTTTGCGACGAAGCTCTCATTCATTGCGGACACGTCATTCGGAGTAGATCTAAGCCAGAGACCAGATCTCATTAGATAAAGCCCATCAGAACTAAGAAAATGGAGGAGCCACTAATTAAAGCTTTTAATTGTGCAGATTCGCAGCAGCAAGGCCGCTGCTTTATCTGAAATCTTGAAGGAGAGGAGCAGAAGCCCAGCTCTGCTGCTCAATCGACACTTGGCCACGGAATGGGGGAGGTAGTGTGGGGGGGGGACACCTCCCTCTCCGTTCTACCCCCACCCTCCCATTGGCTCGCCCAGGTCCCCCCCAGCTTTTTAGCCAGATCTTGGTTGTTTAAAAATCAACAACAAAACAAAACAGAAAACCTCAAAGTGAGACCATGTAAAAGCCCCTTAATAAACTGCACTGTGGTCCCAGCCAGGCAAAGGGGTCTTCACCTGGTGACATGCAGAGGGACCGCGCTACTCTTCACTAGTCCTTGGTCTCAGAAGCACTGAAACCTACCCCCAACAAGTGGATTTGGGGGCGTCTGGGAGAGGGGATGTCTGGGAGAGAAAGGAATGCCAGCACATTCTTCATTTCCTCACCCTTTGGGTTCCTTAAAGGACAGAGAGAAAAGTAGGCCTTCAGGTATCTCTATGGGGCTAGATAGGAGGCTGGGCTTGAGGTGCCCTGAGCCAAGTGTGCAGCTGTCCATGAGCCATTGGGCACTGAACTAGAATTCGTCTCTCCTGGGCAGACAAAAGTTTCGCAGGGTAGCATCTAGTTCTAGAGCAAGCCAAATTCCAGCCCAAAAGTTCAGAGGCAAAAAGAAGCAAGACTCCAAGATTATTTAAGGTTTAGAGCTGTGGGCGCATCCTCCACTAGATCCCAAGAAAAACGCCAAAAGGGCATTTATTATTTGGCCCCAAGAATAAGGAAAGGAATGGACTTCGTTCCCAGGAAGCCACTTGCCTAAACTTATCCCGTGGGAATCCAAGTGGACCCATCTCCTGTTTAATTAGTGGTAATCAGAAGCAAAGATAGGTCGTCGCCCCCTTGAAGACACTTGAGCTGAAACTGCACCATTTACCAAATCTTAACTGTCAATTGTCCCACTTCAATTCGCCTCCCTTTCTTAGCACACTTATGTCTCCACTTAATTCTAATACTGTCAAAGCTCATGGCTCGGCTTGGAAGGAGAACCAGAAAGCATCACACCCAAGCTTCTGCTGATTTCCCAACATTTACTTCTAAAAGAACACTTAGTGAAATTAATGCAGCCCTATTAATTTAAAAATAAAAGCTCCCCCCTCCCATACTTCTTTCACTTGACTGATGGAGGATGCTAGCCGAGTGAATATAGGTTGCATGATCCGAATACCCAAACGTCATTTCAGTCTAATGATAGCACCAGAGGCAAGCACACCCATCCTCAGCTCCAAACTGCACTGGGATCGTGCGCAGCATCAAACACAGACGACGACAACCACAGCGGGGCAAGATTCCCAGTAAAAGATACTGTCCACTATTTCCCCAAAATGAAGACAGAACTGAACGTTCTTCCTAATGACTTTATGGACAAAGGTTTAGAGCACAAACAAATAGAAGGAAACTCTTCTAAGTGTGTGTTTTTCTAGTATCGGTGTGCCTGTCTTTTTTTTTTTTTTAATTACTGGATGTTGAAACAGAACACCTCCTAGAAGCATTCATGTGCATCAGTCTATCAAACCATTTACTCAAATTAAATGTGTAATCCTTCAAATGCCTCCTTTCAAATTAATGAGTTTAAGTAGCTTGAGTTCACCTGAAAAGATCCTATAGGCACCTGACCTTCTGAATTCTTTCCATTAGCTGCCCTGAAGCCTGTTGGAAAACGCTGCTTACAAGGACATGACTGTTCCTATACATTGCTTTAAATTGCAAGATTAGCATAATCCTATAGTCTCTTTGGGGGAATCAAGGGCAGTGCTACAAATGGCAACAACAACAAAAAAAAACCCCAACATTCTTCAAATGGAAAAAAAAACCCAGGTTCTCCACCAAAAGCCACACACTAACAGTGACTGTGACAAACCTTTCCAGTGAGCCTATGAAGAAAAACACTGCCACTAGGTCTTGTTTTTATTTTATTATTATTTACTATAAAAAGAATTACAAGTCTTTAAACTGATGGATAATCAGTGTTTTTCACAAGAAGCACAAAGAATGAGTCACAGCATTCCGCTCAAAAAAGTTGAAAAGTGCTTATGTAAATATCATAATTAGCCATCACTAGAGACGAATAATTTCTCACTAACTGCACTTTTATTTTTAAATAAACCTTTTGTCTCTGAGTGTGAGTCCCGCTTAGCTCTGAGAAAGCACCTGAACGCCTACATTTTAGACAGGCTTACTTTTTTAACCTGAAGCCCAAGTTGAGGCTACACTTAGAATTTATTCCAGAGGATGCCCAACCTTGGACACTTAACCGCCCAAGTACCACCAGACCAGAGTTTCTAGCCTTACTTTGTCTTCAAATGCTGTAAAATTAACACAAGCTTTTTTGAGTCCCTTAAATGCCGCCAACTAAAGGGTGGGTGTTTTTTTTTTTTTGAAGTGAAATCTGTCATGTAACCATTAAAACCCTGGTAACCCCTGGACCTGTTCCTGCTGGGCTCATCCATCTGGCAGAAAGGCAGCGAACTTACCTAATGTAGTCATTTCTGCAGAGGATCATGCCGCTCTTGGTGTAACAGGACGTGCCGATGTCGCCCAGCTGCGCCTGGCAGCAGGAGCACTTGAGGCAGCGGCTGTGCCAGTAGCTGTCCATGGCATAGAGCAGAAAGCGGTCCGCAATCTTGCCCCCGCAGCCTGCGCAGCGCTTCCAAGAGAGGGAGCCGGCCGTCACCGGGGGCGGCTGCGAGCTGCTGCCCGGGTTCACCATGGTCTAGGGAGAGAGAAAAGACAAAACGAACGATGCAAAAGTTAGAAGTCGATCTCCGGGCGCCTGAAGCCAGCGCGCTCCCCTCTTCCCTCCCCCGGAGAGGCTGCAAGAGAAGCAGCAGCAGGGCCAGGGCGGGAAGGAGGCCGACCGGAGAGAAGGGAAGGAGGGAGGCTCGCCGGCAGCAGCCGCCTGTTTACTTTTCTCAAGCTTTGTTCTGGGGCCACGAGCTGCTCTCAACTTTCCAAAGCGCTCGCCGCCGCTGACAATTTCAGCTCGGGGACTGTCAAAACTCCGAGAGCCAGGCTCGGTGGCGCGCTCCACCCCTCGCGGCGCCTCCTCCTCCCCACACCCCCCCCCCAGCGCCCGCCTCCGCCCGCTCCTCCCGCCGCCGCCCGCCTCCAGCAAATGAGGGTCAAACCCACCCACCGCCGCGCCCGGCCCCTCCCCGGCCCCCGCCGAGCCCCGCGAGCCAGCCGCGGGTCGCTGGAGGTGGCCGCCCGCCGCAGCCACGTTCCCTCCCGAGCTCTGCCGGGAGAAGTGAGGCTGCAGTTCATAAGTTGCAAATAGTTAGGGGTTTTCTGCAAGGCGGGGGGGCGGGGGTGTGGAGGGAAGGAAAGGCCGAGGGAAGAGAGGAGGTGGTGGGAGGGGAGGGGAGGCAAGGTGGCGAGAGGGGAGGGGGGTGCCGGGTGTAAAGTTGCGAAACTGGTTTTTCGTATTTTAAACAGCACCTTTCACATGCCATTGTGGTGACCGCCATCTCCCATTATTGTTCCAAATCTCATTTCATTTTGAAGATCAATGAGTGTTTTCAGGACACAGGCAAGGATAATAGATCATTGAACTTTAGGATGCCTGTTAACTTCCTATACAAACACTCTCCACTTTGGTCTCGCTAATCTGCCCTTGATCAGCAATTTAAATGCTAGAGCTTTGTTCCTCCAAAGGGGGGGGGGGGGTAGATAATGTGTGAGGAGGCGCTATTGAGGGACACACAAGTTAAAATCGAGCCAGTCCTGCTGTCACCCAAAACTGATTTTAAACACCCCCCCCCCACACACACACACTTTCTAATGAATGCCACAAGAGAAGCAACTGGGGTATAATATAGGAATCAATTTATAAAGCTTAGCTTAAACCGATTAATTTGTTGCCTCCAATCCGGAGTCCAATAAAGTCCTAGGGTTTCTCCAGTCACTTATTCTATAAAAAGATCAAGTTATTTACTGCCAATTAAGCAGCTTGTTTTGTCTTTGTCCTCTGTATGCCGAGAGTGTGGGCTCCCCCAAGGCTCCCCAAGACATTCAGCAGATACCTCAGAAGGGAGAGGGCCAACTTTGTCTGTCCCCAGCCCAACTTAACTGCAGCAAAGAACAGGGGAGAAGGAACGAGAGAAGGACTCCGGTTCCTTAAATAGGCCGATTTTAAACACATTTCCTCCGAAAGAGTCCCGGAACGTGTGTCCAGTGACCGCACAATAAACCAGAATAAGAACTGCACCAATTAAGCTGTAACAAAACCCTGAGACTCTGGAAACAGGACCGCTCTAAAACCCATTAGCATTGCATTTATCCGAATGCATCATACCTTTATGTAAATTGATTTATCTGATGCATTTACTCGAGGAATTGCTTTTTGTTACAATTTCAGCCCTAACCCAAATGAATCTGCATTTCCTGCCCTAGGTCTTTAAACTGTTCCCCCCCCCCCCAACGTTTTAATCGCTCCGAATTCCTTTTTAAAAGGGGAGGGGGAGGGAGGAGATTCCAAGCTGCTCCCCGCCCCCATCTTTAGTGAGAGGTAAATATATATGTATTTTTTTTTTGAAAAGGAAACATTACACTGAGAAAAGCATCCAGTAACCCCATTAGCTAAAGCTCTTAAGGACAAGCAATACCTTAATGCTGATTAAATCTAAAAGAGATGAATCAAGAGGACTGACCAGAAACTGACTCCCCTGATAACTAAGGACGGGCCCTCATCAAGTTTCATTTAGAGTTGGAAAAAAAAAAAGAAAGAAAGCTTTTAAGTTAAATAGGCTTATACTCTAGTAATTACATAGCCAAGCAATTTAGGTCCTGGGATAGCCAGTGAAATAGAAAGCAGAGCTGGCAGCTAGAGGCAAAATCTGCCCCCCTTTAACAACGTCTCTGGTGTTTTTTAATGGAGACCAAGGGAGGGACAAACGTAGCGCTGGCCATTTGTAGTACAAAAATGGATGCTTAATTCATGTCTTGATTTTAATTAGGTGATTCACCGGATTTCTCCTGGATTGGAACAAAAGACTTATAAGCCAAGAGGAATTCTTTTTAAAAAGAGAACAGGCAATGCCGGATCCTGGTCACTTAGAGCTTTTCGGTCTCTGTTTCAAATAGTGTTGGGGGGTCATGACTATGGCCCCCACCCACGCACACGCCACTTCTCATCTAAGCAGCCCCTGTCTTTCCTTTAGGAACTGGAACTGCCCCCAGACCTCTCGAGGGTCCCCACCAGCCCGGTCTCCAAGAAGAACCCTTTTGTAAGCAAGGAACCGCTACAAAGCTGGCGGCCCGGGGCTGCCCTCGGTGCTAGCTCGCAGGCCGGCCTCCTAGTTTCAGACTCACGCATTATCTAAGGCGACGTATTGTTTACTTGCAATTTGGGACGGTCAAGGGAAGGAAGCCAAAGAAAACAGCCCTGGCCCCGACCAGTTCCCCCCCCCCCGCCCTTTCCCCGCTCGCGGTGCCCCCAGCCACCCCCTTACCTGCTTCTCCCCTATATTGCGAGAGGCGGCGGCGGCGAAATGCGAGCGGAGCCGCTCGGCTTCCAGGGCAGGGGCGCCGGGGTCGGCGGAGCTGGAGGGAGGGAGGGAGTTCTCGCAGAAGCAGGAAAGGGGAGGAGGGGGCTAAGGGCTGATTTTTTTTTTTAATCGCGTGGCTCTGGGGCGGGTAGAGGGAGCCCCACGCTAAGTGGCAGGCGGCCCAGCGCAGAAGTGTCAAGTCTCAGCCCGCGGGTCCTGGTCCTCAGCCCCCGGCTGCGCGCGAGCAGCTGCAGGCGCCTTCGGCCCGGCCCGTGCGGCGCAGCGGCAGCCACTGCTGCAATCGCGACTGCAAGTTTGGCAATGTGGCTTCACTTTGTACGCGCCCCCGCCCCCGCCGCGCCCGCGCGCTCCTCCTCCTCCGCCGCCGCCTTCCTCCCGCCCGCCCGCTCCGGGCCGCCGGCGGCTCGGCCGAGCTCTTGTCCCCCCCCTCCCGCGACCTGCGGCCCGGGAGCGGCGGTGCAAGCTCGGCCCCGCGGCCCGCGCGACGGTGCACGGAGTGGAGAGCTGCGGGCCGGCCGGGAGCGCTGCACCGATCGGCTGCCCCGCTGCTGCTGCCCGGCTCAGAGGCGGCGGCGCGGGCCTCTAACCGGCTCGCTCGCTCCTTCGGCGGCGCTTACACATGTGTTACTGACAGAGCAGAATCCCAACTACTCCCCGGCTCTGCCGCCGACGTCAGCGACCCTCAGCCACTGGGCGGCCGGATTGTTCAGGCGGAATAATAAAACCTGCCAATCCGGGGAAGGACAAAGGGTGACTGAAACGAGACTCGGGGGGCGGGGAGCGAGGCGGGCGGCTGAGCGGGCCCGGCCCGGGAAGGCGGGGGGCCGGGGTCGGGGGGACGAGAAGGGATCCCGGTGGCGCGGAGGACGCGGCCAGCGAGCGCGTGCCCAGGCTCGGGACCACACCTGCCTGCCCGGCGCGTGGAGACGCGTGGAGCCACCCCCGGAGGGCCTCGAAGATCGCCTTCCCTGGCCCAGAGAGCAGACCCTCGGGAAACTTACTTTCCCAGAAATGGGTCTCTTCCTGGTAGGGTACAGGATTCTTTCTGCCGATGGGAGGTAGACTTCACACCGGCGCAAAAGCGCTTGTTCTGTTTAATTCACGGGGTTGCAGATTTCAAAACCTTAGGGAAAGTGGGAAATAGTTCCTACGTAAGTACTGCCTGCTTAACCCCATCTTGCTCCCATTAACCCCGGTGTAAACTGGATGGAGCAGGCAGTTCATAGATGCTTGTCTGTTGCTGCCGGGTACGGATCACATCCCTGGTTTTCAGAGACGAAGAAAACTTTATAGAGAAAGTGTATGCTCGCCATTCTCCCTCAGTGTGGATGTGCTAGCTCTCTCGTAGCCCCCTACAGCAATGCAAGCCTTTGCAAGACCTGCTAGCTCACAACCCTAAGAAAGGAAAACTACTCATTTCCTGTACATATCAAGATTTGAGGAATGCTAGCTTCGGAGCCTCTTTCCATGGCCAGAGCTCTGCCTAGGTCCTTGACTATCTAGTTATTCGACTTTATTCTGCCAAGTAGGTTTAATAAATCTCCCATCTGAGGTTAATATTAGGATTGATTATTAATAATAAGTTCCAGAGAGATTTTTCTGTTGGAAATTATCATGGAAGTGCAAAGCCCTGCTGCTAAGTATCATTAACTACAACCAGCCTTATGGGACGAGCTTTCATACTGTATCACAAACAGGCCTGCTGGACGGAGGAAAAGAAGTTGAAGAAAAATCAGGCGATTTAGTCCTTGCCTCTGTGTGCAGAATTTTCGGTCCTTTAAACAGCCAAAATTAGGGCAGAAGAATAAATATTGCCCATGAAACCAGGCCGAGGATGATTTTAATGCCAGTTAAAAATACGCATTTCTATATTCTAGCTCCTTGAATTCTGAGCAGGTTACAGTTAAAAATTATCCTGATGGATTTGTATTTAACGTGGCATTCATATGATCGTGTCACCTTGGGCACATATTAAAAGCATTTTTATACAAATCATTGAGGTGAGAATAATAATTGGGATGTCCTACGCAGCGAAGCAGCTGAACACGATGAAGCAGGTTAATTTAGGAAAGATTTTTTTAAAAAAATAAGAGAAGGAAAGGACCATGAGGAAATAATGCCTTGTAATTTCTGGGTTCATTTTTGACTCGTTAATAATTTACATCAACCAAAAGGAGGTAAGCACGAGGAGTTTTGCTTTTAAGAACAGTCTCAAAGTAGGTATTTCTACCTCTGCCTAGTGAGTTCTGGGATTTGGGGCCTGCACCATTTTGCTCAGCTGGTACCTCAGTGACTGCTATTGTGTTAGAATACGGCAGATGAGAAGATTTCCATCTCTTTGTGATCACTTTCTTATCTTTAAAAAAATGAGGAACTTAAACCTTATGGTCTTTTTCCCCCTTTTTAGCTGTTTTTTGTTTTTGTGTTTTTTAAACAGAACATATACCATGTAGCATCATAGTGAGTTATGGCATTTCCTCAAGTCTGAACAGTAACATGAAATTTTAATTCTAAACTGAAATGCTATAAATGTAAGCAGGAATATGTAAGCTGTCACGGAATGATTTTTCTAAGGATCCAGGCAGTTTCTGTGGAAGGAAGGAAAGAGGGACTGACGGAACTTTGAACATGTGTCTCCAGGCTACATGGGGCCTGCTCTTTCAGGGACGGTTTTAAAGTTTTGATTCTAATTGTGTGTGAAGTCTGCATATATATTCCAGGAAGGTGGAGTGGGCGGGAATATACCACTAGAAAGCTTCATTTACTGGCTACCGTGGTTATAGAAAGCAAAGGTAGTAGAGGCTACCATCTTCTCTGAAGGATGAGAAGTGAATCCATTCGCTCTAATCAAAATCCAGGTGTACTTGAATCACAGCGCCACCTCTGGGTAGTCTTTATTTCTGCATCCTTGGTCTAAGCAGCCCTTTCTCATGCAGGTCTGCCTGTGGTCTCAAAAGTACCTTCCTGAGAGAGGAACCCCGGGTCACTCTTTGGTTTCTGCTGATCCTAAACATACAAAAAACGGCGAACATATGCAAGCTCTTGAAGGGCACTGATGCCCTGTTTAATAGAATTGCTCAAACTATTATAAAAAATAGCACCAAGAAGTAATTCTGATACCAAATAAAATGAACTAACTCGGGATAACGTCGCATTGTGTCGTTGGTTTGGGAAGACTCCGTAGACATCACACATTCAACATTCATTCGGTGACCTAAAGTAAGGGACAGAAGTATAGCACTTTATCAAAAGAAAGGAAAAAAAAACCAAACTGTTTCCCAAGGGTTTGTTGTTGTTGTTGTTGTTGTTTTAATTAAACCGAAGAACCATGTAGATCCTAAGTCAAGCCTTCCTTTTCTCTGCTTGCCCTGAAATTGTTTGTCTTCATTTTCTCAGTTGAGCTCTCCCTCATGGACTCTGTGCTCCCCAGTGACAATTCTTTTAAGAATCCATGGACAGCAGCAGCTCTGTCTGTCTGTCCTCCTTCTGATATGGCAATGGCCAAGACAAGCGCCCAGCTCTTTTTCATGGCGGCCTGGGGGAAAGTTGGTGCCCTTGGAAAGCCGATGAAAAGCTGTATTTTTGAAGAAAGGCTCTCCATTACAAAGGGACTGCCCACCTTTACTTTGGCATCTTAGAACTCCAAAGGTCCCAGTGGAGAAGGACGAAACCAGTTAAATACCAATGCCAAAGACTAGGCAGTGAGTTATGCTTTCCTATTGGCTGGGTGTGAAGAATACAGTACCTAGGGCCTGGGAAAATCTGAAGCCTTTAAAAGAATAGAGTTAAAGCTGAATAGGGTTGCCAGTTGTGTGTGCCTAATGTCCCAGCTACTTGAGAGGCTGAGGTAGGAAGACTGCTTGAGCTGGGAAATTTGGGACAGCACGACCCTCAAAAGAAGAATGGGGAAGAGAAAGCAAAGAAACAAGGAACAAGGAAAAAGGAGGGCTAGGGGATATAACTCAGTTGGCAGGGCACCGGTGCAGCATGTAGCCGATTGGATCCCAAAGACTGCATGAACCAGGTGTGGTAGCAGAAATGTGTGACCCTCACTCGGGTGTTGGCGAAAGAATTAGAAATACAGGGTCAACTCAGCTACACAGAAAAGTCTACATGAGAGCTTGTCTCAAAAAACCAACAACTCTTGAAAAAGAAGGAAAAGAAAGGGGAAGGAAGAGAGAAGGGTTCGCATGGTACATGGATAAGCAATCGCTTTATTAGAACATTAAAAAAAAGGCTCAATGATAAATATGATAAATATCCCACCAAATTAGTTTTAGATAGAAAGTTTTAGCCCAACTCCTATTTTATAAGGGAATTGAGACCACGGGGAAGAAAATGGTTTTATTGGCTGAAGAAAAGGGAAGCATCCATGTTGCTATCGCATTGAAACTGCTGTAACCGGCGCTATAACTGAAGGTGTAGGTTCTGCTTCTAACTTCTCTTAGGGCATGTGGAACTCATGGCAATGACGGGTAAGGTGGGAAAGATGATGGGGAAAAGGGTCCAGAATTGTATTTTCCCTGACAAGCAAGGCAACTTTACTATAATTGCAAAACATGACTCATTTTCTTTGTGTGGGTTCACAAGAAAGAAAGGCCTTCACTACACCCCAAATATGCTTCATTTAGAATTTATCTCATGGTGACGATTTCTTTGGAGAAATTTGGCTTCTCTAGACTGCCTATCTAAGACTGGAGTCTGTTAACGCTCCAAGCACAGGTGATATCGTGCAAAGCGATGAACCGACTCTTTGCAAGAGGCTGGCTGTGTTCCCTCAGACTAGAGCAGCCTTCCTGGTGCTATGACCTTGATTACAGCTATGCTGTGCTGACCCCCAACCATAAAGTTACTTTTGTTGCTACTTTGTTCCTGTAATTTTGCTACTGTTGTGAATGGTAATGTAAATATCTGTATTTTCCAATGGTCTTAGGTGACCCTGTGAAAGGGTCCTTGGACCCCAAAGGGACTTCAACCCACAGGTTGAGAACTGTGGCTCTAGCTGGCCTGATAGGTCAGGTGATGCTTATTAAAACCAAGATAAAACTTTTAATTTAATTTAATAATAGGTACAAGAGAGAGCATAAATATGTGTGTATGTAATACTGCTGGATGTATTAAAATTATATAGTCTGTCAAAAACAGTGATCCTGTTTAAAATCAATTATTGCTCCTTCAAGACAAAGGAAATGAGAACCTATTGACATAAAAATTAAGTCCATACAACATAATTCATTTTCCTTTTTGTTATCTCTGTTTTCGGTAAAAGAGGGATAATAATTCAGAAATCTTAAGCTGTCTAAACCACAAATTCTGTAGTGTCATTTTAATTGTAGTATTGATATAATTAAGCTTTTTTAAAAAATCTTGCAGTTTTCTAATGAAATGTACTATTTTAAATATAATGCTAGTACTTATTTGCTCACAAAGAAATTGATGAAAATATGAGAATATTTATTCATTGTAATGAATGACTGTTGGAATTAGGGGAGTACAATCCATAGCTGTCTGTGGCCTTGAAAAACACACATCTCTGCTCTATATAGCACTATAAATTTTTTCGAATAAAAAGAACAACCAGATATGGATTTTTTAAAATAATAAAATTGGATAACTCAATTGACTAAAATGTGTTCCCTCCACGCAGAGGTACACATTATAACGTCATCATTTATATTTCCCAACATAAATCAAATTTCATAATAAAATTGTTTTTGATGAATCACCACTTCTTTTCTAGCTTCAAAACATTCTGACAGAGAAAGCAAATTTGTTGATCTCTCTGTATGATAAGAAATCACTGAAAATATATTTAAGACTTTTAGTCTACAGTGACTTTTTTTTAAAGAAATGTCCCTTAAAATTAAAAAGTCAAGTGAAGCCAACCTCAAATTTGGGGGAAGAACCACAGAATAAAATTGACTTTATTTTCAGCATTTTTCCAGAGCCATATGCTGTGTTCTCTGACAATGAGGCCAAGAAGAGTCATTAGAGAACAATGCCATGAAACCAATTTGCTTAAAAATGAAAACGTAAACCACACTACCTTTAAGATGTGTTTGTTCTAGGCATAGGTTTAAATATCCCAACATTGTTCCCAGATGTCTCCTGCCTATTTTTGTTGCTTTTCTCCACTGAGATAACAGTTCACACTGCCCTGGAATTCCTCCGTACCCCTGCTGTCCAGTAGTAAATCCTGCACGTTATTAGAATATCTGTCTGTTATCAGCCCAGTCAGGGGGTGAATTATTGACTATAACTCATTGCTGGGAAGACTGCACATGGCACTCCAGTGAAGTTTTGATAATTTCTAGAAGTCATGATAATTTATGGACGGGGGTTTTGATTGATTTCCCTCCACCTATTTTGTGCCTATCAGTAAATAGGACACATATTGATGACCTACTTGAAGTACATTAACAATATGGGACAATTCACAACTTAAGCATGTCTGTATTCCCCCCAGAGAGATTCTGTTAACACAGCAACTCGGTGTCTGTGAATTCTCTTCTGGTTGCTTTACTCGTGGGACCTGGGAATCACAGATCTCTGCCACCTGAATGTGGAAAATCACTGGTCACAGAGCTATTTAGATGCATCCCTCATTTACACTGATTCTGGCCTCTGCTTATGATGAATCAGGGAACCAGAGGCAGGGAAGCAAAACACATACAGAAAGACTTTTGCATCACTTCAAGTATCAGGATCCAGCCCATAGGATAAGAGACCTCTTGAATCCAGTGAATACTAGCTAAGTTAGTTATTATTTCAAAGTCTTGTAATATATGGATATAAAATGCACAGATACTGTTCAATATGCTATAACTGTCACTTTAAAGTTTGTCAGACTATTGGATAATATCCACCCTTAACAACAATTCTATTGTACTATCTTTTGTGTTTGTTTTCCTCCTGTCTCATTTTTGCTACATTCTCCAAATTCAATTATTTCCCAGAGTAAACTCTACTAGACAAATGTTTCTTTTATTCCTTTACTGAGTTTTCATCATTGTGATTTCATTATTGTCTGATTTTACTACAACAATTGCCTCCTAGAAAAATAACAGTATTTCCAACTCTTAATATATACTTTGGAATAAGGCAAGCAGTATAAATAATAACTTCAATTTAATGGTTATTTTCCTAGATGCCATTTAAAACATGTCTACATATCTAGAAATTTCAACTTATGCCCAAACAATATTTTGAAATCTGAAATAAAAATAATGGTGTTGCTTTTGCAAGAGCAGTCAGGATCAAAGGCGGGTTATTTGACTGAATACTTGGCTGGGGGAAAATAATGCTTTCTTCATTTTGTCTTAATTTAGTAGCTTCTAGCAGTCATCTAAACAATCTTAAAATTAAAAGATAATGTTAATGGGAGAGGCTGTTGTCATAGGATAATGGTTCCCTGCTGCTAGATTAATGCAGCCACAACAATGCTAGAACACTCATTGAAAATACAGGGGAAGACAAAACCGGGAGATTTATTTCCAAAGCAGGTGTCGTGGAGCCTGTGACACTGTTGTGTTACAATTACATTGCTTTTTTTTTTTTTTTTTTTGCCAAATCACAATGGAGAATGATCATTTTTTTTTCCCTGAAGGGTACGAAGAGGCAGTGGCATGGGCTCAGAGCTCCATGACCAAAGTGCATTCTTTTAGACTAGAGGAAATTTCTTGTATGATTCTTCCAATCAGGAGGATGCTCTATTTTTTAAACATGTATATACATCTATGTACACGTACGTCTCATGTATGGGTACCCTCGAGAAATCGGTAGAGGCGCCGTTGCAGTTCCCTGGAGCTGGAGTTACCGGTTATGAGCAGCATGATGTGGGTGTAGGGAATTGAACTTGCATCCTCTGGAAGAGCAATAAGTACTAGTAACCACAGAGCTATCTCTCCAGCCCCAGAAGGAGGCTTCTTAAAGCTGTACCACTTATATATTTGAAATGCACAAACAGGCATTTGTGCCCTCAAAGAGGAGGGGCACAACAACAAGAAAACATCATCATTATCTACGTGATACTGGTAGATAGAGTGATAAGCATCATTGGCATCTGTACATTTCTTCCCATCAAACTAGGGAATGATGAGCTCTGTCCATAGATATTCATTCACTGCCATAGCCAACTGTCCTGCTTGGTCTAGTATCATCCAGATAAGAGTTCCAAGGGCCTAACAAGAACATCATGGAAGTCAGAATTCCTAGCAGCCCCCGAGATTCCCACTCATTTTATGGCTACCCCACATAATCTGTTCTTGATAGTGGGTCATCCTGATCAAAAGACCTTTGGAATGAGTGTCTGGAGGTCTGAAATGGGAGACGTAAGTGATGTTCAGAGCATCAGAAGATGCTGTCCTGCTAGCATAGAAAGACATTGCCATAATAAGGGTCTGTTCAAAGAACACACATGGGAAGCTGCCTGAGAAAAGGAGCTGAGGGGCCACCACCAGCAACTGGCCAAGAAGCGGGGATCTCAGTCCTGCTGCTCTTAGGCTATTCTAACAACAACCGGAGACTTTGAGCCGTGGATGAGAAGGCAGACTCAAACGACACTATGACTTCAGCCTAGTGAGCACCTGCACAGAGAACTCAACTGTGCTGTTCCTAGACTTCTGACCCACAGAGACCCTGAGATAACAGCGAGCAATTGTTTTAAGGTGCCAATGTTACATAATTTGATATCAGAAAACTAATGCAAATTCCGTGAGAAAAAGCCCAAGTAGGTATTTTGTTCCACCCTTCCCCTCTAGTAAAAATGATTCTATTTTTTTTCTTTATTGTCCAGTCACCTACTCTAGCAGAGCCTGAAGCAAAAAACCTGAGTTTCCTAACTGTGGTCATGGTGTATTAGTTAGGATTGGGGGCTATAACAGATAGTACCAATAAATAACTCATACATGAGGGGATATATAAAAAAGTAGCAACTCTTGGGATTAAGATTTGGCCCAAGGACCAGTCTGGAAAATAGCACAAAGTTCCACAGCTTTAAGGTAAGAAGTTCTATAGAGACCTCTCAGCAGGACTAGTTGGTTTGAATGATACTGCCTTGAGTCACCCATTCTATTTGCAGAGTTTCTAAAGAAGCCTCTTTTTGGGCATGCTCAGCAGGAACCTCTTTCTACAGATGAGGAAGGAACAAGGCTCTTAGGGTCTCCTAGAGAGAGCAAACCCTGGAGGCATCCTCCTGCCAAGGCTATACAGTAAGCAAGAGGTAATACTACCCTAGGAGAATTTAGGAACTAGACAACTTAAAAAGTGACACATGTCAGCCAAATTGCATGTAGCCAGAGGATGAATGCTAGAATCATGGGCAGTAGAGTCTATCAGTCATACCCAAAATGTATTATCACAATGAGGACTATCAGGCTATAGGAGACGACAGGATGACTCTGAGGAACTGACTGCCATAGCATGGTTGTGGTTGGTGCGGCTGGGTCATCCAAGCAAGTTATGGACCTAAGGACTCAGCTGTCTCTCTGTATTCCCCATTCTTGACCTGTGTGGAGCGGCCAGAATGAAATGACTCCCTACCTTGTTTGTGCCCAATGACCATGATTTCTTACCTCTAGCCCAATCCTCTGCATCATGTTTCTCTTAGGATTATTAAGGGTTCCTGACTGTGGGGGTGTAATACATGTCAGAGATGTTTTAGGCCAATGCTCAGGACAACGGGCAAGCCAGCTGGGCAGATGTTGGCAACGAAGCGCTTGCATCATTTGCTTCTATGAATGGGATCGTGGCTTTCTTTGTGTACATATTTGTCTCAATGAAGTTTTTGACTGTTCTTTTACCATTCCATCCATACTAGAGATTTTATCTAGTACCTGCTATATGTCAACAGTGTTCGAAGTTCTGGAGATACAGCAGCAAAGTGACCCTTACAGATTAGACTGCCTTAGATGGTAGACCATGCTGTAGATGAAATCAGAATGGCAGGGAGAACTAGGTCAGGGTGGAATGTGTGGAGCATAAATCTCTACATGGACGAGACAGCAGAGGACGTGCTGATAGGATGAGTCCAGAGACCTATGGGAAATGCAGAAGCCACAATTCTAAGGGAGAGTTCCAGGTAGAAACATCAGAAGTGAAGAGACCCTGGGGAGCCTGTCCTTAACTCCAGGTGGACAGAAGGAGGCCAGAAGGCCCAGAGTATAGAAGATAAAGCCAGAAGTTAGACATGGTGAATTAGAACTTGGGACTTTACCTGGATGCTATTAGGGGATTTTGAACAAAGAAATAAGATCCCAATGTTTCAAAAACCTCACTCTGGATGCTGTGTGGAAAATCACAAACTAGAGTCGCAAGCAACCAGAAAAAGCAACTCTGCGGAAAGTTCTCAAAGTAATCATTCAAGGGATCACGGCAGCTTGGACTCGGGGCCAGCAGAAGCAAGGCATGTTCAAGTTGACATACTCTGAATGTCTGCGACAGGCAGAACCATAGTGTTTACTATAGAGTTCATGTGCCTTTGACAATTCCTTTGTGTTGTCATGTTTCTCAGCAGCTATAAGTCCCCTTCTGCTTTTGAGATGACAGGATGTTTACACCCTATCTGTCCAGCACACACACATAAGATTCCCCTTCTCTTGGGCTAAGTGTAACAGGAATAACCACACTATATTACCTTTTCACTCAAATCCATCTTGATTTAGAAAAAAGTAGCCAGTAATGAACCTTTCTGTATGTGCCAGACACTGGGCCAGACTTCCTCTAGAGGGACTCTTTATCCCCACAACATCCAACATGAACAGAATCACTACCTCTATTTTTAAACAAAGGAAACTCCAATCCAAAAGTGAAGTTTTTGTTCAAGACCAGTGTCAAAAACGAGGTTTAGAACTCGGGGTTGTCCGTCTAGGTCTGGCAGTGCAAGCCTTTGTAATTCCGGTTACACAAGAATCGGAGGCAGGAGGATTTCAAATTCTAGACGTGTCTTGGGTAAAGCACAAGTTCAAGGCCAGCTCTAACAGCTTAGCAAGATCCCACTTCAAAACAAAATATACGCCATGAGTTGGGGACAGGTCACGGTAGAGCATTCTGCCAGCAAGTATGAGGCTAAGTTTCAATCTTCTGCAAAGTTCTCAGGTTGAGAGACCCTTCCATGGTCTACCAATCAGTGGGTAGATGAGCTCTGCCAAATAATTTTCTGAATTTTTAACTTCTTATCCTGTGTTTCTTAGCTGGAGGTTTTGCTAGCTGTTAGGAATTTGGTGATATCTGGAGACATTTTTGGCCATCACAACTAACAGAATGCAGGTTGTTACAGGCGTTAACAAGTGAAGTTCAGAGATGCTACCAAAACATCCCCAAGGCAGGGAAAAGAGGACTAGGAAGTTGGTTCTGAGGTTAAGCACACTGGTTGTTCTTGCAGAGGATCAGAGTTAGGTTCCCAGCACTCATATGGCAGAACCATCTTAACTCCAATTTCAGGTGATCTGGCACCCTCTTGTGGCCTCTGCAGGTACCAGGCATGCAACCAGTATATTTACATATATACAGGCAAACATCCATGTAAAATAATCAATAAATAGATCTGTGGACATTTGGGGAATAATAATAGGGTTGTTGTTGTTGTTGTGCTGAGGTGAAGAAGTCTTCTCTAAACTATTGCTGGACTTCAGGCGATCAAGAGGTAACCTGAGTTGTAGAACTTCTGTGAATAAACTTTAGTGAAGATTTACAAAGAAGTTCCTTTAGCCGGAAAATTTTCAGTCTTGAAAAATCAATTGAGGCAAAATTTACATCCATCCCAGAAAAAGTCTATGCACTATAGTCTACGGGGGGAAAAATGTTCAGTGCATGGAAGTCTTTGAGTTTGAACACATAAAACAAAACTGCAAAACTTGAAAATAAATAAATTTTCAAATAATTGTCTATAGAAAGTAAGTGACTGACTTTCAAACTGCAATTGAATTAGGGGTTGGGGGTGGAAAGATAGTTCAGAAATAAAGAGCACCTTCTGTTCTTCTAGAGGACCCCAATTCAGTTCCTAGCACCCATGTTGGCCGGCTCACAACTGCCTGTAACTCCAGCCCCAGAGATCTAATGCCGCCTTTAGGCCTCTATAGTCACCTGCTCATATATGGCATATGCGCTTACAAATGCATGCAGAACCAAAAATAGATCTTCTGTTTATGCACACTGAAATTGTAAATGGTGTAGGGTGCATTTGACGTTATGCAGATAGACAACCCAAAGGTGAGATTCTTCTGGGTTCTATTGGAGTTTTATAGTAGATCTGCGGTCATTATGTTAAGGAATAAAATCAAGACGCAAGGCCTGACTGAAGTCAGCGATTGGACTCTGACCAGATTTGAAAGTCAAGTCTTTCAGGTGCAGCAAATACAAAGTTCTTAGTGGGAAGAGAGGTGGGCATTTTCTGCAACAGCTTCTGCTGCTGTGATAGAATGAGACAGACAGACAGTGCTACAGATGATACCAGATACAGACAGGGCCATTCAAATCTCACTCTGAGGGGCTGGAGTGATGGCTCAGAGGTTAAGAGCCTTGCCTGCTCTTCCAAAGGTCCTGAGTTCAATTCCCAGCAACCACATGGTGGCTCACAACCATCTGTAATGAGGTCTGGTGCCCTCTTCTGGCCTGCAGGTATACACACAAAATACTGTATACAAAATAAATAAATATTTAAAAAAAAAACAAATCTCACTCTGAGCACAATGGGGTTCTATTGAGTGGGCTAAGGACTAGGCTCAGAGGGTAAATGCACTTGCTGTGCCAGCATGAAGACCTGAGTTTCAATCCCAGAACTGAGAAAACTCAAGTATGGCAGAACGTATCTCTATAATCCCAGTGCTCTTATGACAAAATGGGGGACCGAGACAGGAGAATCACAGAAGCTTAGAGCAAGAGTTATTATTCTCTTACCTTGGCATGCATGTTTTGGTATGTACAAACCTGCACTCACACACAAGCATAAACAAATAGACACACAAAGATTTTAAAAAGGCATTGGAAGGCACTGTAATCTGATTTAAATTTTTTCAAAAGTTAATTTTCTCCTTTGGAGAAAATTGAATAAAAAATGTAAAGGTAGAAATCCAGCTTACCCTTAGATCTGTCTGTCTCTCCTTCTGAGAACCTGAAGCTGTAGATCTTGTCCCTTGGAATTAAAGACCGCCTTTCCTAAACTTGCCTGCAGCCCCATAGACATTGCGATAAAATTTTATCAACAAAATAAAACATCAGGGGAAATGCAGAGGAAAGAGGTCACACACGCCACAGCTCCCTTGCATATCCCTGCCGGCTTCCTATGATGTGAAATGTGGACCTGGTGGCTAAGGCTTCATCAGAGGATGACCTTGAGTGAGGATGGAGTCTTGGATGATGAAGCAGACTGGTAACTCAGATTCCTTGTGACAACCCGTGTTGAGAAAACAGCAGTGGAGGAGCTCTTTTCAAACTGATGTGAGAGAGAAATCAATTTAGTTTGCTTAAATCTCTGTCAGTTTTTTAATAGAGTTGAAACAATGCTGACTGACCTCCTGTGGTAGAAAGAGAGGCTGAAGTGAGAAGCCAAAGAGAGATCACTGCCGTGTTCTGCCTGGGGAAAGAAGTGACCACGGACCAGGTCAGACTCTGGAAGTGGTGAGAGGCGTCAGGCTGGCCTTAGATGCTGAGAACAGTGGTCAGAGGTCAGGCATTGTGTGTGAAGGGTTCGAGGAAAGCTACAAAGTCAGAACTGACCTCTAGATTCTCCGCTCACCCAGTCATGATTTTCTTTTTCAAGGCGGAGGTCTGTTCATTCCAGAGAGAAAAAATCGGGACTGGATGAGCGGAGAAGCAAGGCCGTGGAAGTGGCACATGGTTGGATAATATACCATCTCTGCCAAGATCCTTTTTACTGTCGTATAAAAATTCCAAAACTCATCGTGGCTAGAACTGGTCTTGCTTGGGGCACATGCAGTCTAGGGAGTTGTTACAGCCTTTGCCGTTGCAGCTCATCTTGTTAAGGAACCAAACGGCTGGCATTTGGATGCTATTAATTATGAAATAATCACTCCCATCCTCAAGAAACACACCAAAGACTTCTAAGACCAAACAAAGATGCTGCCAAGTGAGGAAAGGCACCGACGGCTTGGATATTTTTCCTCCGTCACACCAGAGCCACCTGCTTGTCAACCTTGGAAGAGTAAACACAGTTTGATCACATGCATAAAAGATCAGCTGTGACTACAGAGCAAGGTTTAATGGACAATGATACTGGGGGCAATAAAAGAATTCTCCGCATGGTCCTTCAAGTTCTAGGCCTCTGTGTCGGGCTCTTCATTCTGTGGTTCAAACAAAGCCAAGTCTTTCACTCACCTTCAGAAAAGTTTTGTGAAGTTAAACGTTCTATTGTCATTTGTCTCCAAAACCAGACAAGTTGTGGGAATTAGACTCGAATCCTCTGTCTGCTGCCATATATGGAATCTGAGTTTATAAAATGAGTGGGTTGGTGCTGGGAAGCTGCCCCATGCTGCTTTGTCACAGCAATGGTGATCCTGCATAGCTAGGCCTGGCCTCAACATCACCAACCAACAAACTGAACACAAAGTACCTCTCTACCTCAGATTGCCCCTGGTCCCCCTGAATAAAGCCAGAAGACATCAAAAGCTGTTGAATGAAGTCAATAAAGAACTAACCGGAGAGGGCCACTGGGCGTGAACCAAGCATTTCCCACCGCGTGTGACACTGAGAAGATCCGCAATACACAGTAGCTCAAGGAGCAGAGAAGGCACTGCGAAGCACACAGGTCTAGTCCTTCAAGTTCAGTCTGAGAAGAAGGAGTCGAAGGCTAAGCTGCATCTGGAAGGGGGAGAATTCCGCCTTGTTCTTTGTGTGGGTTGGACACCACAGGCACAAAGATGATGTGTAGCCTGTAGCCAGAGTGGAGGCTGGGGATTTCCCAGGGGTCTCCCAGCAAGACGCTGCTAGGGCCTACACTCATTCCCTGCTATCCTCTGCCTGCTTCATCACTTGGCCATCGCTCCTGACATAGGACGATTTGGGACGCCATCCCTTTCGCTGAAGGGCGATTTGTTGGAACACCTGCGTAAGAAGCGGCAACAGAGCGAACCCCGTGCTCAGTTCTGTTTTCCAGATTCACACCCTGGCCTTTCCCTTCTGACCACAGCGACTGGAGACGGTTACCTTGGATTAACTATGTGGCACCTTCCACTCTTGCCAATTGTTGCTTTGGTCAGGTGTCAAAAGCGCCAAGACTCTTCAGAAGCCTAGGACCCCCACAGCCTAACTAAACTAGTCTTCCCCAGCAACTAGTTTATGGGTAGGCTCGTGACCCTTCTGACCAATGTGTTGAAGAAAAAGGTTAAGGGTTAAGGGCCAGGTCTCCCAGGAAGGTACCTTGCTTTTTATCAAAACAAACAGAGTGGCGGGGGGTGGGGAGAGTCGCCACCTTCTCTTTTTGCCTTAGATGAAATGTGGGGAAAGATGGCTGGACCTCCTGCCTGCCCCATCTGGTGACCACAAGGAGAGGCAAAGGGATCAGAGAGACAGTAAGAGTCAGTCCCTTCAGTCGTGTGGGTGGGGGCCTGAATTAATCTAAACATAAACTTCCGGCCTCTAATTTCTCACTGTGTGAGGAAATCAATGCCCCTTTGTTGTTCTGCTCACAGTCAAAAGCGCCTTCATTATTATGAAGTGGGAAGTGAGCTTCAGAATTTCCCCACGACCGTAGGGAGGTATTTTGGGTTTTCTAGCACCACCAGCGCCATGACAGAAGAGGCTGTCTTTAGGAGACAGGGCCGGCAATTAGGCTCTTCCTGTTGCAAGGCCTCCCTGAGGCATGGTCTCAGCACATGCTATCTCTTAACACTCTTGTTTCCAGAATGCCTATTATTTTTAATGTGAGATTTGGCCCCGGCCAAATCTTTGTTTGTGCCATTAGAATTTCACATGCCTCATGCCTCTGTTGACTTCTCTTGTTTCTCACTGCCTGTGTGAGAAGGCTAGGGACACTTTAAAAAAAGAAAAGAAAAAAAAATCCCTAGACATTGAGAGGTGAAACAAGTTCTCAGTATGAGTGGACTTATGGCCACTAATGTCTTCTTCCCAGCATCTGGATGGGGCTTCAGGGCCTGGTCTACTTGAGGTGTATCCATATGAAATTTACAAATCGTTTTCCCTTTGTTTCGTCTGAGAATCGAGGCTGTAATGCCTTTACTGTATAGCATTATTAAGAGTCTTTTGCTTATGTTAAGAGGGCTTATGGAAGGGCTCAGACAAACACAAAACCACTTATTAGGACAAACAGAGCTTTTAAAAGAATACTATACTCTCATGAATAAACTAGTTCCTGATTGGCTAGAGTTGCAATTTAGCTTTTATCAGTAATGAAGGGCAAGCCACAGAGCAAACTCGTTAGTTGACACCAATTACAATTGGTAGAGGAACTAATGAGTCCAAGAGAAAAGTTATTTATTTCTAAACTTTAGAAGCATAATTGTTGTGTAAATCGGATAGCGCGCAAATCTTTTCCATACGTTTAGGTTGGTAATTGAGAAATAAAATGGTTACCAAATGTACTCTTTGTCCAGTTTTGTTCTGTAGTCGATCTCTCTTGGGACTCTTTAAAGTGTAAGGGAAAGGTGATGTCAACGGCAACATACTCTGGGCAAACGGAGCCAGGATTAATTAATAGAGATGAAAGGGAAATCCTAGACCTTTCTTAACCATCGCCTTGCGGTCCCCACAGCAAGATACTTGCTGTTCTGCAGATGACCAAACACAGCCGAGGATGAGGCCAGGGCCTCGAGACCGCCTCGTGTTTAAAAACAAAACAAAGCAGGAGAAGGGAGAATAAGCCTCTGCTCCATCGCTTCCAGCATGGAGTTTTTAAAACAAGGAACTCTCAGGAGCTTTTCCCTTTGAAGTTTAATATGTGGGACTTTACATCAATATAACATTTTAAATGTGTTAAACAAATTAGTCTCTGGTTACAAAAGTTTCGAGACATTTGCCAGTTGCTGTTGAACTAAATCGAATATGTGGGGTGAAGTTGATCACACAGTTGTTCATCTAGAAGAACACACATTTGGAATGATTAATAAATAAACCAGCCTCCCATCGCTTCAACCTCTGTGTTTACTTGAAGACACTCTACTTTAAAAGGACATTAATATTCTTAGAATTATTATTAGAATAATTGCTTTTACTCCTCTCAGAATCACATTTTTTTCTCATTTCCCTTCAGCACAGGCAGCTTTTCAGTCAGATAGAAACTCCCCCATTATTATTCCCCACCCCCCAAAAAATGAAGAATAGGAATTATACACTTTTCACTAAGGAATAATTAATTTGTCTCAAGTATTAGAACGCAGAATTGGAGAGTGACTTTGAATAGGAGTCTCTGAGGAGCAGCATTGTTTGTTCTGTTCAGCCTTTAATGAGCCTTAGTAAATGGCCAGGAAAAATTACCTCCTTTCTGTAATATGAGAGAGGCGAAGAATGTAGGAAGTTATAGAATTCCCTGAGAGAAAAGGGAACACACATGCACACGCACACACACGCACTAGCACGCACATACACAGGCATGCCTCCTCCTTCACAACAGTGCCGGGTCGCTTATGAGCACATGGCTCTCCTTTAGACTTATTTGAGGATGAGAGATCTGGTTACTAAGTGCATTAAAACAGAAGCCTGTCCCTAATTTGTATTGATTATTCTTATCGTGACCACTGTTGAATCTGCTGGGGAAACCGTCCATCCTGTAATTCCATGGGGCTGGCTATTCATTTCACCCACCACCTTAGGTTTCTTCCCTTGTAAGACAATGAGGACCAGAACTTGAGCAGAAATGAGCTGCAGAGGAGCCTCCCCTCCCCCAAAGGTCACTGGATTCGGTAGAAAGAACCCTCAGATTATAAAGGTCTCACCCTAAAAAAGACTCCTCACAGAAAATGACTTTCACAAAGAACTGAAGGCTTTCTCCCAGGTTTCCACAGGCCTCTGGGCTTCCCTAAGAAACTGAACTCTTTCCAATCCTTAAAGGTCCTCAGATTTAGCAGTGACCTGGATGGTAGACTGCTCAGAAGATTGCAGAGACCAAGATAGGGTTTGCTCATGCTTTGTCTTCACGTGTGATGGGCTTCAGGAGCCTTCTTCCTTGCCTGAGGAAGGCTAGAGGTCCTAACAGAACCCTAGGACTGAATATATAGCTTCCATCTGTGCAAAAGAAGCTATGCAATAGCAAATAGCCCGAGTGAATTTCTCTAGCACTGTCAGAGCTGGGCAAGCCCCTACAGCCAAGCTGGGCACAGACAGCGGACAGAGCTGGTCTTATTCTCTGTGGTCAGCTCTTGAGAGGAAGGGTGGAGAACGATGAAGTTCCCTTTCTGTTCTCTACCATTCCCATGCCTGGCAGGGAGTGGTGTCCCCTGTGAGGCCAGTCCAGCTCTGTCTGTGCCTCCATTCCTGCGCTGCGTGTGTGTCTTCCCTTCCTCAATAGTTCTACTCCCAAGCTAACATAGCAGGACCCAAAGCTGACACTTGACCAGATCTCAGAAACAGATTCCCACTAAGACATGAACAAGCTACAGATGGCATTTAGGTTCCACTTGTTAATTGTTTTGTATCTTTGGACAAATTGGCTAGCTTCCCCGAACGGCAGGATAGAGTGTTCGTTTATAACATGGGGCTAACGCAGCCAGTGCGTTTTGCAGGTTAAGCAGGCTAACATTTTGGCATCGTGTTGCTTCCTCAGTAAAGGGGTCTGTCCCTCTGCTCACACTCAGATGCAAGAAGATGACACCAGGAGTTTCTGAGTCTATAACAAGCTTGTGAAAGTTCTCGCGTAAGTATTGTCCAAGAGCTGTGAGGACTGCATGCTCTCATCCTGTGTCATTTACAGCAGGGATGATCTCTGTTTCACAGGTGAGGAAAGAAATGCTAAGGAACGGAACAGACGTGCACAATGTCATGTGATCAGAAATAGGCAGAGCTTGGACGTAAACACAAGTCCCCTGTCTCCAACTCCCATGCTCAGTAGGCTTTGTAACACTCGGAGATCAGAAAGTTATGCCTTCAATCAAATGAAGCAAACTGGCAGGTCTGGGGCTTAATCCAGCCACCAGATGGCTTTTGTTTAGCCGACAACATCTTAAAATTTTGAATTTTTGACTAACACTGAAAAACATGGAGATTACCTGTAAATATTTGGAATTACAGATTCCATTGTAAGAAGAAAGGTCTGGAACCTGCCTGCCCATGTGAATCTTCCACGAACTAGGTCGGTGTCCTAAAGAAGCCCAAGTCAACTCATGTGTAAAAGAGGACAATGGCACGCCTACCTCAGAGAGTATTGGAGAACTGCACCAGGTAAAACATTCTCTGAGTTCAGAACTGTCTTTGACCCAGAGACCCATCTCATTCAACCTTATAGGTGTGTGTGTGCTCATGATAAGAACACATTGTGCAGATCCACACGCTTGCTTATGGAGGCCAAAGGCCAAACTCAGGAGTCCTTTTCAATTGCTCTTTGCCTGATTTCCTTTAGATAGTGACTCTGGCTGAACCTACAGCTCACTGATTGTCTACAAAGCCCCAGGGATCCATCCTCCTGTCTCTCTTTCTCCAGCTCTGGGATCACAGGTGCACAGCACCACATGTGTTTTTTACATGGCTGCCGGGGACCCAAACTCAGGCGTTCATTGCTGTGCAACCAGGACTTTACCGCGTGAGCCATTCCTCCATCCCCACATCTTATTTTTGTTCTACCCACCACTGTTTGCCAGTAAAACTTAGGCTGAGAATTTTCCAGAGAGTGGCAAACTGCCCAGATGTGCAGAAATCCAAGATGGAAGTATTGTTTTAGTCTGACATATCAATCCAAAGTCGGTTCTTGCGCAGGGAACACAGCCTAACTTGGCACTAAGGTCTGAGCTTCTCCAGCTGAGGTTACGAGGGAAAGGTTTGTCATGTCTCAGATTTAGGATATTTAAAGTAAACAGGACAAAACCTAGCTTGAGCTGGCATGCTGCATGTCTCTGCTAGAAAGAGAGGAAAGAAAAAACCCAGGGGAGAAAGGAGGGAGGTGGGAGACAAGTGCTTCGCTAGCTTGGCCTAAAGAAGGAAGGACAGATGGAATGAAGCGAAGGAAGAAAAAGATCTAGAAGTTGTTCCAACCATCTAGGAAGGTGATTTCTGGGACTTTCAGAATACTTGAGATGTGCTATGCCCTCTGGTAGCAACTTACATTTGCTTTATTTTGTTTTTAAAAACTTCAAAGTTTCTGTAGGCATCATCCTCAATTAGAATAAATGTCAGTGACATGCTTGAAGAAAATTTGTTTAGAGATGTGTGTACGGTTGAAAATTGCACATTACATATGCCCCATGCATGATTTTCCACTAAATTTTTAACGATGCGAGGAGGTACATGGTTCCAGATAGATGAGTGGCTCCGAATGTATATATCTGGTGCTTTGCACGTTGACATAAACACAGCTGCTTTTATACATTTGAGAACATTTATGTTTATTTGAATGTGTGATGGGGAGGTCATCAAAATGAACGCACTCGTTGTGTTTATTTGAATCTCACATCGCTCATAGAATACACGCCGTGTTTGAACATGCAATCAAACACTAGCCCCTCTAAAAGGCAAATCAAACCCCAGAAGGCAATGCAAGGCAAAACCCCATTAATGCTGCATTAATGACAAAATTCCATTTGCCACAGAGCCAGGGACTTTAGAGTTAAAGGTTTCCAACGGCAATTTTATTTCTACTTGAGAAATTCACAATTTCTTTCTACTGCTTTATCATAGTACATACAATCTCAATCTAGTAATACCAAGAAAGGAAAGTTTAAGTAAAATCAACCCTCATTATAAAGTACCAAAAATGGTGACAAGGTTTTAAGGAACAACATAAGTTTTTTGTTTTGTTTTGTTTTTTTGCTGCTGTTGTTTGTTTTGAGACAGGGGCTCTGCATAGTTCCGACTATAGACCAGAAAGGCCTTGAACTCACAGAGAGCTGCCTGCCCCTGCCACTTGAGTGCTGGGATTAAAGATGTATGCCACAGTGCCCAGCAAGTAATGGCATGTTACCGTTTCAGCTGCATGAACAACACATTGTACTATGTTTGTAGGGGTACTCTGCCAGGATTATAACTGATGGTGGTTTAGCTGGAGAGTCAGAATTCTATTGTATGCTATTAATTAAAGCCAGAGGAGGTGGGACACCAGGGGTAAGAAGAAGCCGGTGCATCCTGGAATCAGAGTATTAGGGCTCGGTCACCAGGAAAGGCTTCAACATGTGAAAAAGGTTCAAAATAAAAGACATAGAAAAAGTTTTTTAAAGGCCTGCGTTGTTGGCGTCACACAACACGCTTAACAAACTGAGTCCCCAGGTTCCCATCAGGACAATCACAAAACTCAAAAGTGCTTAGCTGGTTAAATGAGGAAAGCTCTGATGAGACCGGAAGCCACATCTCAGCCCTCTCCCTCTCTGCTTGTGTACGCTTTTCTCTCTCCCAAGATATGCTTTTACCCACCTAAAATATTATTACCAAATTTCAGAGTGTTTCCCTCTTCTTTCTAGCACTTCTTAAAACATGTTTCAGAGACAACAAGTGGAAAGGAGGAGAGAAGAGCTGCATTTTAAATCAAGCAATTTTCTGAGTTTTGAGCGGAAAGTGAGAAAGACTACCACAAACCTCCCCTTTGATGAAGCCCCACATATAGAAAGATCAGACTCCACTTAGACAAAAGGATTCTTTTCCCTGACTTGGGAGTGATATCTTGTTACACTAATGGCTCTTGACAGCTATCATAGGCCTTTCATTTACAGTCTTTTTATGGTGAGCTAGAGGTTGCCATTTAAAACCGCACCTCGTCCAATCAGAAACAGCCTTCTAAACAAGGACATGGATCCAGACAATAAAAACTAGAGCTGATTTCAGTGAAACAGGAAGTTAAAATGCTACTTCCTGTTAAAATGCTATGTGTTGGGTAGGATCTCATTTTCACTTTAAAAATTATAATGGGCTTAATGAGATGGCTCAGTGGCCATGAATGTTTGTTCTGCTCAAATCTCCAGCACCCATAAAAAAATGTGGGCATGCAGGTGCTTGTCTGCCGCGCACCGCGGCCCTGGTTTGTGCTCTATGCACTAGACCCCAGTTCGCAAGCTTAGGGCAAGAGGCTGGAGGTTGAGAATACAGACACAGAGACAGACCGACAGGCAGACCTTCAAACACTGAGACCAAAGCCCCTCTTTATTAGCACCATGTAGGCTTAAATACACTGCAGTCAAAGGCCAACAGGTGAAAATCCCATCCTCTGATCCACAGCCTCTAGTAACTTTAATTAGAAGGTTCTAGGAGGGAAGAGCAGCTGAAGGCCAGGACTCATTAGTCCCAACACTTGTCTCTAACTGCAGAGACAGGAGACAGAGACAGAGACAGATCCTGAAAGCTTGCTGGCGCTGGGCCTAGCCAAAAAAGATGAGTTTTCAGTTCAGAGAGACCTTCTCAAGGAGGAAGACCCCAGCACCCTGCTTTGGTTTTTACATGCATGTCCAGGGGTGTGCACACTCAGTGCACAGGCTGCATAAAAATATAATATATATAATCACAGTTTTACTTTGGAAAATATAGTTTGCAGGGCTGGAAAGATGGGACAGTTGATAAAGCCTTTGCTGCCTCAGGATGAGGGTATTGGCTCAGATCCCAGCATCCATGTTAAGAGAAAGAGAAGGAGGTGAGGGCTGGCAGGGCAGCATTACGGGTAAGGGAGACAGCCATATTCCTGGAGCTCATTGGTCTAGCTAATCGGGGAGCTCAAGGTTCAGGGAGAGACCCTGTCTCAAAACAGTAAGGTGAAGAGCTATTGAGAAAAACACTTAACTAAAACCTCAGGCATACACACAAACACAAGAAGTAAATAAATACATAGTGTCTGAAAGTACGTGTGTATGTTTATACATGTATTGCTAACACGCATGTAAAAAGTTCTGTTATCAGCAAAGTTGTCAGAGATGATCTTTCTTATTAATATTTCTTATTAAGTACAATGAAACATCAATTATATTTACAATATAAATTTTTAAATTTAGTACATGCTTTTATGTGTGTATGTGTCTGTCTGCGTGCATATGTGTGGAGGGTGTGCTTGTGCCACCGCCCACCTATGGAAGTCCAAAGACAATTTTCCCAAGTCAGTTTTCTCCTTGTACCACGTGGGTTCCATGAATTAAACTCAGGTCATCACGCTCGGCGGCACACGTCTTTACCTGCTGAGAGCCGCCCCCTTTCCTGGATCCTTATGGAGGTTTTCAAAAGTAGAGACACGATCCGATCCGTTTCCCTCCTGACAATGATTCACTTCGGAACACAGAGTGATCCCAGAGTCTCTCCAGCAGCAGTGAGCCACGCTGGCTGGAAATCATTCCCGTGCCAACTGCACAGAGAAGATAAGGAAGAGTCCCAGGGGAGAGTCCACCACCTCTCAGGACAGGGAAGGGGAAGGGGCATGAACACCGGGGCCTTCTGCAGCTCCACAGTCCTTCCATGTGGATGACCTAGACGACATTCAATCGTGTGTCAGAGTTCACACACTTTCCCAAGAGTCAGTAAGAGGGAGAGGCTAGGCTCAGTCTCCGTGTTAATGATGAGACAGCAATTCAGAGGCAGGCAATGTGTCTACTGCCGTGTTCTGCTGGACTGTGGCTAAGTTAGACTTGACCAAGTCCAGATTTTGGGCCTATGTGAGGTGACAGAGTTCAAGACGTCTCGTACATTTCGTGGGCATTAGAGGGTCAGGATGGCTAGTGATGGCATCCACCCATTCTTCTCAAGAGGCACAGTAACGGAACTGAACCCACCTTCACAGCGTCCTAACTGGGTGGCCATTTCCACTTCCTCAGCATCATGTCTGTGAAAATGGAGCGATGGCAGAACTTGTCTGAGCATTTTTTAAAAAGTAATAGAAAAATAAACATTCAAAGCACTTCCTGGTTCCTGCCAAGTATTATATAACCTATGATTACTGCTTTATTGACAATATAAGAGGTATTTTGCTTGACTTATCTTAAATAAAGGAAGGCTATTAAAAAACAAAAATGTTCTTAAGTGATTACTACATACTATGTTCCACTGAAATCTCGTAGGATGAGGCATGCCCTCTGTAAAAAGGAGACCGAATACTTTCTTTAAAGGGTGAAGGCATGCAGCATTACTGGAGGTGGGCTCTTTGAAGTAATCAGGGTTGAGATAATTTTAAATGGAAAAATCTTCCTCACTTAGTGAAACAATATTTTTTAATATGTCTGTGTATGAGCCACCCACTTTAGGTGTACTGACCTAGCCATCCGAGGAACTGATAAACACTTCCTGGTAGAGAAGGGACATGTGGGTTGTCTCAAAGGCAGAAGTAAGTGTGTGGTGACTGTTCTGATAGAGGATCTTATTCATCTGGGTGCAGGGGACAGGGCAGTCATAACCACTGGGGTAAAATCTTGCTATCTAGCGGCATGGCAGGGCATGGCAGATAGGGGACTCCTTCTCCAACTCCTTAAATGCTTCCTCTGCTTCCCAGTAGGTTTCGAGGACCAAACCTCAGACCTAGAATAAGTGAACCAGCTCCTTGCTGGGTATCAGAACAAGGCTGTTGTCCGTGTTGTCCCTGGCTCCTCTCCTGTTTCAGTAAAGTCAGTTTTTTCTAACAACAAAGTCCTAAGCTTGAGAACCTGAACCGAGGTTCTGAGTAAGGGGAGAGAGGAGACTTTTCCGCCCTGAGGACCCAGAGCCTCCTGAGAATGAGCCATATTAGACGGGATCTGCTGCCTATGGAGAATCATGAGCTATCCCAGGTTTCCTTGCTTTGGGCTCAGAGGACAGCGTGCAATTTCCATTTCTTTGCCTTTGTTAGCTCTCCTTGGGGTCATGCTGGCTGGATGCTCAGGAGGGACTCCTGGATGCCTGTGCTCCCTGGGATTGCGTTCATAAGGTAACCTTGCTCTTTTCCCTCCTGTGTTGAACAATAACCTTGGACTCTCTCCATGTGTAGCCCAAGCTTGTCTCCAATTCTTGGAACATGGAACCCAGTGGCAGGTGACTAGAGGGGAACACCTGGGCACAGAGCGTGTCTGAGTTAGATTTTATTATTATTATTACTGCTGTGAAGAGACACCATGACCACAGCAACTCTTACAAAAGGCAAACATTTAATTGGGGTGGCTTGCTTACAGTTTCAAAAGTTCAGTCAATTACATCACGGTGGGGAGCATGGTGGCATGCAGGCAGACCTGGTGCTGAAGCTGAGAGTCCCACGTCAACTCAGAGGCAACAGGAAGTTGACTGAGGGTCACACCGAGTGAAGCTTCAGAAAAAGACCTCAAAGCCTGCTCAGACAGTGACACACTTCCTCCAACAAGGCCATTTTCTTTCAAACCACCACAGCTACCAAGCATCGATCCCAAAGGCGGCTTCTGTTGTGGGATTCCAATCCCTTTAGCCAATCGTTTTTGGGGGCTTATGAGCCCTAGGGTGTGGTCTTGTCTGCATACAATGACTTAAAAGCTCATAGGAGGGCTTGCTCGCTCTCCCTCTCCTGCTCTCTCTTGGCTTGGTCAGAGAGCAAGCAGCGAAGAGTCCTTGTGGTTGGTGTTCTTCACCCCTGGGCAGAAAACTACAACTCGAAGAGTCTCCAGCACATCAGTACGAAGAGAGGACCTGTCCCCTAGGTTCTGGAAAAGTCTTTCCCTGTACTTTCCTTTCAGCTCTTTTGGCTGTATCCAAAGCTGCTGCAAAGCCACAGGAGTGAGAGCCTTGCTCAGCCCTGCCCATCCGAATGTCTAGGCCAGCGGAAGGCAGAAGAAAAGGCTGTTTGTCCCCTGTCACCCACACTTCCATAGAAACCTGTCTCCAAGACAGATAAACAAAGCACCCCAAACTCTCACTCCCCAGTTTACCAACGGTGTGTGTGGGGGAGGGAGGGGCACTATTCAAAACCAACCCAAATCTGGCTTCTCTTAGACACCTGCCTAACATCTGTCTCCCCCACAGCCTTTTGTTATGTGACTGGCAGACTCGGGCGCCAGGAGAAACCACATCGAAAAGTTTGAAAATCTAATTTGTGTGACTATTGTTAGACAATGGTAACTTCCAGCCACTGAATTGGAACCTGTTAATAGGGCCGCATTAAGGAATCACTGTCGCATTTGAAATCCATTTCTAGGGGGAGTGAGAGCACCGGCAGGGACTTCCTCAGAGGGTCATTGAAGTCACTACCACCAGAAAACAAAGTGCTCCCCACCACCACCTCAAGGGCCCTGCCTGCTCCCTTTTAAGTATTTAACAGAAGATTATATAAGGTCCAATAACTCAATTAATTAAGAGTGAAATGAAAATGGTGACTTCATATTTCCTTGGTCAGTAAAAACTTCTGGCATTCTCATAACCCCTTTTATTCTCTCTTTGTGAATTCTAATAGAAAAATCCTTTGAAAATGGTATTTTGCTAGCAGGGGATATGCCGGCCACGCCACAGTATCTTCCCACACATCACTGCTCACGTCATTCAGATGTTGAAAACTTTAAATGAAATCAATACTGGCCTATTCATGTCAACAGCACTATCCCTGGCAAGGTAAAAATACAGAGAGAAATTGCAACCCAAGCGACTTACCCCATGCTCGTTTCATTACAGGTCGTCAATTAAATTATTTCTATAATATTGTATCTGTCCACAGAACGTCCATGCACATTGCTTCAGCTACACAGAAGCCCTGAAAAATGAATGAGGGATAGAAAGAGATCTTAAGAGACTGAGTAAAGAGGGGAGGCATTTGTAAATAAGAAGCCATTCACCTGCCGAAATTGTTCCTCAATGAGGCCTTTATCATCCCTTACGAAGTTACAACATCTTCATTCTTGTGGCTCCAGCTAACTCCAAGAAGGATCGGTCTGAGAGGTCCCTCCTACCAGTTCACCACGCAGGTGTGAGGGAACCTTGAGAGTCTGAGTCTGTGTCTTGTGCACAGTCTGTGCTAAGGGGTTCTGCCTTCAGAGAAGCTGGCTGTGTCTCTCGCCTGGGATTCAGTAGCAGCAGCTGGACCAGGAAGTCCATTCTCAATCAAGTCCTCGGGTCTGCATCGATGACACTCCGGGAGGTTCTGCAGTTCCAATTGCCCCTGGCATTAAGCAGAGGCAGCCAGTGGGCTGTGCTGAGGCCCAGCCTAAATCAGCGATCCAGCAATGAAGCGACGCGGCAGGAGAATAAACTGATTGAATCAATAATTTCAATCACTGCCTATCCCTTGATAGGAACCAGGGAAGATGGAGTGGGTGGGGGAGGGGAACACCCACAAGCAGAGAGACTGGGGCGAAGCCCAGTCTGAGAAACAAAGACATATCTTGCTAAGAAGAGGAGTGTCACGAAGAAAAATAGTTCAAGTTCACGAAGGGCCCAGAAATTGTCCTCACTGAGAAGTGATGTGCATTCATCTGCAATCTGACAGACACCTCTTCCTTCGGCCACCAGACCTGAGGACGGTGATTCCAACTGGCTGAGAAATGGCCCACAGAGCCTGCTGTTCCTCAGGCCCCTGAGCAGGTGCCCATTGGCTACAAGCCATGAAGCCCAGGCTGGACGCACCACCTGACACTTCCTACACACCTGTGTCAAGACACCTGGCTGCCGTTTAAGTTTGTCCCCTTAAATCAAGGAGAGCTGAATCAAACTGCATTTTGAGTTAGATTCTTCCAGAATAATCTTGGGAGGTTGCATAGACAAGCATCATAGCCTGCCCGCCCCCAGCATGGCTGTTCCTAGAGCTGGCTACTTTCTGTAGGGAAATCTAGGCCAAGACGCCAGGAATAGTGGGGGTGGTCTTGCTTCCTAATAGTGGATTCTGACTTCCTAGTGGATTCTTACCATAAAGGAAGTTAGTCAGTCTTCCTGGGAGCCGCGTGAGGCATTATTATTTATGGTCCCACACTACAGATGTGGGAATTGAGACCCAGAGGACAACGGCACGGGGTACTGCCCTGGCTCCTGGCACAGTCAGAATGAAATTCTGAGTTTCTTACAGACAAAGCATTCTGTCCCTCACCTTCTCTCCTTCTGAATGGAGGGATGGATTCTCTGGCTGGTGGCCTTCAGTCATCAACCACATATCCAGAAGGAGCCTCTGCCATAGCAAAGAAGCACAGCGCTCTCAGGCTCTTCCTGGATGAGGCCCATCTTCTCTGTCTCATTCTCTCATTTTTTTGGATCTCTTTGCGTACCCAATCACCACCCCAGTCACCTCCCAACACTTACGTATGTCCGAAGTCAAAGATGACAAACTCTAGCCACAGATTTTGTTGGGCCTGTTTCTCTAGGAAGCTGCCATTGTAGGGATGGGTCATAAGGTCGAGACCAGGAACAGGGCCTGTTCTGGTAGAGCCCATTCATCTAGTACACTCTGGAAGCCTGTGCTCTTAATCCAAAATTAAGGATTTCAGGGCTCTAGGTCATGTCATCCAAAGGAGACTCAGAAGGGAGGCGAGTCTCCGTCCATCTACCATCCTCCCAGTAGATGACAGAAAGTATCTCAGTTCATATCAAGGTTATGGGGTTTATAAACAATAGAAATTAGTCCTTGTAGTTCCAGAGGCATCAAAATTCAAGGTCAAGGCAGCTGTAGCCATGTCCTTCCACAGCTGAAGAAAGGGGGCACCTCTCGAGTCTCTTTTATAATCTATGCCTAAGGGCCCCCTCTCATGACCTAACCACCTGCCAAAGGACCCACCTTCTGATAGCATCACCTTGAGAGGTTGGGTGTCCATGAGTTCATTTTGGACAAACTTCTAGGTCATAGCAGAAGGCTACTCCAGTCAGTCACAGGACTCAGGACCTAGGGCCTCCTTTGGACATGCTGCAGAGAAGAGTCAGCGACAAAGACCCCTGCGGCTTGCGTGGTGGGGAGTTGCAGCAGACAGGGTGGTGTGGGTCTACAGAGGGGGCAACCCCAGCTTTCCTGAGAGACCTCGGAGCATACAGTGCCCATTTTCAAAGTGGGGTCACTAATACTAAGGCATTGCTTTCCAATCTGATTCATGAAAGGTTTTAAGAGCTCCAATGCCCAAGGCCCTGAGCTTGCATCTGGAGACGTGGAGATGAGACATAGTCTTTTACCCCAAGAACCTCAGAACCCTGTGGGGAGACAGACATCCTCAGAAGTGACCATGGCACAAAGAGAACGCTGATTAAGGCTAGAAAGAGACGCGTTCACAGAAGGCTTTGTAGGCTCATGGGGCAGCTGATCAAACTGTCTACAGAAGAGGTTTACAGAAAGGGAGACCTGAACTGAGCTTTGAGAGGGAGATGTGAAGGTGCTGCCTATAACTGCCTTTGACAAGCATCCTGTCAGAATCATCACAGCACCAGGAGGAGGGGATTTGCTCCTCTTGACAGACAATGAAGCTAAGGAACAGCACAGGCAGGAACCAAGCCTGTCTGCACCCAGAGCCCCAAAGCCTCCCTTCTACAGGCCAAGAGAGAGAGTAAAGCGAGGTCAGAGGAAAGAAAGGGAGTCTGTTTGCACAGGCTGGCATTCTCTGCTGCGGTTTAGGGGGATGCAGGAGACGGGAAACGGGGAGAGCATGGGGCAGTGTTGGGTGGGGCTGTGACTAGGAACTTTGCAGCCCACCACATGGGCCCAGGCCTGGTTCAGCCACTCACAGATCTCAGAACCTTCAGTAGGCTGTGCGACCTTTCTCTGCTTCTGTTTCTTCACCTATAAAAGGGGGATGATAAACGGCACCCCCCCTCATAGACTTGTTACGAGAATTAATGAGCTAAATAAATAGTAATAAATATATACTAGCAGGGAACAGAGCTGGGAGAGCAGTAAATACATTGTGTGTTTGTAATTATCGTCCAGAGTGGCAGAGGCGACTCTCACTTGGAACGTGTGTTTTGGAGACCGATGACCTGGCTGAAGCCATGTAGAAGCTGTGTGACCTTGGTCAGTTACATCACATTGCAAACCTCCGTTTCTCCAGCTATAAAACAGGAAGCACAGTGATCAGCGCACAGGGTCACCGTGGACCTCAATGAGACACTGTTTCCAGAGACAGGAAGTCTGGCTCCAGGTATGAAGCGATTCTCTAAATGCTACTCGGCCCTGCTTCTACTCTGTGGGCTAGGCTAAAAAGTTTCTTAGCAATCAGTTGTGCGAAGGGCCTCATGGGAAATTCAATAAAAAGTTCAGCAAAGAACTGTAAATTCTTAATTGTAGGGGATTAATAAGGCTTTATTATGGTAAATTTACCTCACACATGATTTAATAGGTCAAAACTACATTTTGTAATTAAAAACCTAAGAAATCATGCACGCTGAGGCTTATAACACACAGATTTAGTCTGAAATAACTAACTCAGGAAGCCATAAAAAGCAAGGCAATGTATATAAATCATGGCTTGCAGGAGACATGGTTTCGAGAGGAAGGCAGGTAGCTCCACTCGGGGTTTACACCAGGTCCCTCGATGTAGCTTCATGTCCTTTACCAACTGAACTGCTCAGCCAGCCTGGATTTATAGACAATGGATTCAGGGTGAAAGAGAAACAGGCTTGCCCCCTCTGACGCCCAGTCTTGGTGTCCCGCCTCCTGCAGGACAGTTTCCCAGAGTTCCTTGAGCAAAGCCTTCCACTAAGGTGTTAACCTCATATGTCTTCCTCTGAATGGACAGCTCAGGCATTCATTTGTATTAGAGCCAGAGACCATTTCCCCCCTAAATGGAAAAGTCGTAAGAATGGTAAAGTTTTGGAAGGTTCTCAAGGTAACTGCACATGTTCCCAACAAAAGATAACATTGTGTGATGGTTCTACAGACAGACAGGCAGACAGACAGACAGAAAGACCTGAGGTGCAGACTGATTCCATTGCTTACTGTCCTGGTAAGACAAACCCTCTGTGAATTTTATAACTCACGTGCAAAAGTTCCTTATTTCATAAGATCAAAAAAGGGCATTGCTACCTCTTAAGGTCAATGTGAGAATTCTCTAACAGCCCGATTCATGCTTCTTTTGTCTATTGTTTCTTTTGAGGAGGAAAAGGAGTCGGTGAAGGGAGGGCTCATGAGTTTCTGTTCTTCGCACTGGCCTGAAACACAGTGGTATTTTTCTCTCCTGAAGGGGCTATACCTTTCTGAGTTGGAACGCAAAGAAAGCAATAATTTTAAAATTCTATAAATTATCTAGTGAGTTTTGATCTTTGGCATAAAGGTTGAACTCTTACATAATATGTATCTGGAATTCTAAGGAAATGCACATCGGAAGCGTTCGGTCTGAAGGTATCTGTGGAAAGGAAGCCAAAGCAAAGAGCTTCACTGGGAAGACGTAACAAGTTGACTTTCTCGTTACTTTACATCACACATAGAAGCATATTTGTGTGTGTATTTGCACACACACACATATCTGCTTTGAAACCAGAGAACCCCTAGTTCTTCATTCATACAAAAAGTTGCTCTGTGAAAAAAGATAAAATCCCCTCCTGTTGTGACTGCTTGAGGTCAGGGTGACAATGTCTCCCTGAGACTCAGGCTGTCGCCTCTGGGTGTGCAGCTCTGGGACCAGCCCTATCTGGTCTAGAGGGACAAATGAGTGTGCATTTGTCTTACAGGACTTCCAGCTGAGTTGTCATCTAGTGCCTTCCCATAGGCCGCTGCTACCCATCCCCTTCACCACTGTCCCCTGCTGTCTGGTCAGTCCCTGGGCAGACACACTAGAATCAGGTTCTCACCGTGGTCTTTCCCTCATTCATGTTCCCTGAGCTGGGACCCTGACTACCCAGGCAAGGGCCACTGTGCTGCTGGTTCCCCTCCTTGTTTCCTTAGACGAGGGGTCTGCATGCTTCGTCTTCACCTCAGCCTGGTGGCCTGGCGGTGGGAGGGAGGCAGGAAGTCTAGCTGCCATTAACCATCAGACTTTCCACTTCCATCTCAAATCTTTTTCATCTTTGGAGCATTCTAGGAGTCGCTCATGTGAGGCTGATGACAGATTCCAGTCACCGCCTCCGTTGTGGAGTCTGCCCGCCAGGGTTTAATCAGATCAAGTTAATTAATAAGCTGGACAGAGAATTAAAACTTGTCTGCAGTGGAGGCAGAGAGCACCAAGCATTCAGAGACCGACCATGGCTTCCTATAGCAGAGTCCTTGCTAAATCCTAACCTTGTCCATTTTCCTCACAAAGAACAGGGAAGTGTTTTCAATAAAAACCCCAGGAAGAAAAGTGCCATCATTGGAACCACCTACGTGATGTGGTCTGTGTGCTTAGCTTGGCATGCAGGCATGACTTCCACAGAGGGGTCTCTTCCAGAGGGGACACATAGTTTTCAGCCCCACCGCACATCCCACCTCATCTGGGAACACAAGCCCCATCCTGGCCTTGAACACTCACTCGGGGCCGGTCTGGGATCTGGCCACTCTTTGGCATGGCTGTAATTATGTCGGTCAAGGCCTGTGTTCCTGACAAAGAAAACATTCCTCTTACTCAACCTGAGTAATCCTTAATGAGTCCTTGTATCTTGTGATAAATTTCATAATTATTCAGCTCCTACCACTAACACCGAAATTCATCAGTCAAAGCAAATTAGCCGAGATTCATTAGAATAAGACATCTAGTAGGCACATGTACTTTATTAGCCTCTTACACCAATAGTTTTAATTAGGTACATATTTCACAGTTCTCCAGCTACTCCAGTGAAGGGCCGCCTTTATCTCTTTTATTTACAGTAACAAGCTATCAAACACACACCACCATAATTAAACTTGGATATAAAAAAAAACTTGTTTTATTAATGGCAGCCTATTCTAGCCTTGGATTTCTGAAACCTGCACCAGACAGATAGTTTTATTAATTAAATAAATACTATTCAATTAAACTGAAAAGATGGGGTGATGCACTCGAGGGGATGGTGAGCTCATTTAGGGGTGAGAGAGTTTTTTCTTCCTTCCTGGTGATTTCCTCTATCTCACCTTCAGCAGGGGGAAAAAAAAACTATCTCTTCATCAGATATTTTAGTGATGAGAAAAGTGATTAAAATCCAGAACATTTTTAAATTATTAATAAGGAATTTAAATGATGTTATAAAAAGGGAAATACGGGAGAAAATGTTACACATTCATGGAATTTTGGCTCATGCATAATAAACAGTTGAAAACACTACTTGTGCTACCCAAATGAAAGAAGGCGCACCAAACACGCTTCTGTGCGGCAAAGGGCGCCATCTGCTGGTTCTCCACTTGCACATGCGTTCAGAGCCTCCCGGAGCTGCCAGTTTGTGGGTTGTTTAAAAAAGAGATGTAAGAACTGTACCTACTGATGCTTGCATCACCTTAGACAAGGGGGTGCTGTAAGGAAGACGATGCTTTCGCTTAATTCTCCAGTCCCATTCAAGGGCTTCAGGCAAGGCAGTGCTGGCTGAGGGGAGGTGGCTAGCCTTTCCTGTTCCACGCACTGTGAATTGAACCTTCTTGGAAGAGTATGTGCCCGCCCAGAAGGTCTCAACCAGATCCTTAAAAGACACATGGCATGGGATCCAACCTGTGCGAATCTCACACCCAAGCACGGCCTGGATGCTATACAGCACCCCTGGACCCCAAGTTCCTGGTCTGCTGAACCACAGCATGTCATGGTGGCCAGCAGTCCTCAAGTCCTGCTCGTAATGCTGGCATTATTATCCCTTCCTACGCTGATATTAGTTGTTCATGTCTCTGATGCATAAATATGGAATTACTCATGCTTAAGGCCCTCTCGGGGGCTAAAGTGAAGTTAATCAAATAACGCCTTAACAGATATGATCTGTATGGGTTAATTAAACCAGTCAAAAGGACATGTGCATGAGCCTTTGGGTGACTTCTCTTAAGAATTTGGATCCTACACTGATTATCTTGACATCTGCAAGGGTTTCTGCCCCTAACCCTAGTCAGTCTAACTTGTCTTTCTTAGACTTCCAGGTTATATGGCCTGGATGTCCACTTTTCTAGACTCCACAGTAAAGGGGTCCTCCTTTCTAGACATATTTGGGGTGTAAGATTGGAAAGTTGATCATTTTAAGGATTTCTTTAATATGGTTATATTTCTTGTTTGTTTGTTTGTTTGTTTTGGTTTTTGAGACAGGTCTCACAATGCACCTCTACCTGTTCTGGAACTCACTATATCAACCAGCCTGGCTTGAAACTCAGGGTGTACCCCCCACAATTGGCTCAAGCTGTATTTCTTAAAAATACCAAATATAAGATATTTTTTGAATTTGTATTCAAAATTAATTTGTATTTTATATGTAATCAGTTATCAGACAATCGGGAATAAAATGCTATTTACAAAGTTGGAGTAAACTTATGTTGCCTGTGCCCTTTCTGTGAGGTAAGCCTCGGAGAGCCTCTTCCGGTGGCATTGCTGTGGGAGGAGCTTGCCCCTGCTATGGCTACCCGATTTCTCAGTGTGCCTCACGCACTGTGTGGGGGACATGTGTGTGATGAATTTCCCTGCAGTTTGCCTTCTTCAGGACATATCCTGCCTGGGAAAATAGCACGCCCCAGAGCTGAAGGGATGGCCAGTGATGAAAGTGTTTGCAATAGATACGCGAGGACTGGAGTCCGGGTCCTCAGAAACCCACATGGATGACTGCTGTAATTCTAGCCTCGGGTGGGATGGGGACTCCCCAGAGCATGCTGACTAGCAAGGCCAGCTGTACCTGTGAACTCTGGGTTTGATGGGGAGGCTCTGCCTCAGTTCCAACAACCACCCAGGGTCCCTACATGCACTTGCAAATGCATGTATGTACTTGTACACACACATGCACACACATACACACAAAAAAAAATGGAAAAAGAGAATCACAATCCCAGCGAGGAGTCGTAACATGATCATCATACAGCTCTACTTGCATGGAAGAAGAAAGGTGAATAAAGGCTTCCCGGGACTGGAGGAAAGAAAGCTATTGTCTAAGGCATATGCAGCCTCCACTAGACAATGGGAATGTTCTGGAGACTTAGTAGCAAACAGAGCACAATAACGAGGATGTACTTAAATGCCAATAAACTGTAATACACTTGCGAAGCGTTGAGAGCAAATATTATAATCTACATACCGTATCTCTATTTATAAAAGGTGCCACAATTCCCCACCACTTTGGAGCTGAAATCTGAGCCACTGCACACGCTCCGTAGAGTCCTTTCAAAGCAGTCTGCTCTCTCTCCAACTTTGGTCGCCCTCCTCACCGGTAGCAGTTACTTCCTTCATTTGCTGCAACAAGATGTCCTGACCAAAAGGCAGCTTACAGGAGAGAGGGCCTGGGTTGAAGGGTACACACTCTGTCCTGCAGGGAAGGAAGATGTGGTGACTGGAAGATAAGGCACTTGGTCATATTAAATCTAGAATCAAGACCAGAGAACAATGAAAGCTGGTACTCAGGTAGTTTTCTTCTTTCTGTAGTCTGGAGCTCTAACCCATGGACTGGTACCACCCTTGTTTAAGGTGGTACCTGTCTCATTTACCCTCAAAGATGGGAGCAGAGATTAGTCTCCAATGTGTATATATACTGTCAAATTGGCAATCAATATAAACCATTGCATTTCGTCATCCTAAAAGGCCACCTCACGAAAAATAGAAATGTTTTTGCCATCTTGTGTGGTAGCTGCTAGCTATATGTGGCCACTGACACTTGAAATGTAGTCAGTGTGACTAAGAGACAGAATTTTAAACTTTAATTGAGTTAAATTTAAATAGCTGTGTATTTTCGTTAACTATTCCAATTGAATAACACAGAATTTCAAGTTAATTCACAGCCCTGTGTCTTTGTTAAGTTTCCTTCATCTTTAATGCATCCCTGACCCTAAATACAAACCATCAACTAAGCATCAACGTCACTGTGGATATGAGGAGAGTTGTATTTCTGATAATCAGTTTAAGAGTAACTTTCCCAATCTGGTTTCCTTTCAAGAATTCATTTCTCATTCCTTCAATTCTGTGCTGAGCACTGCATATGTGAAAAGAAGCCATGTTCTTGCTGAAGGGCTCACAATCATGCTTTCTTTCAGAAACCCTAAATACGCCTATTTTACACACAAGCCAGATCCTGAATTCTTTTTCCTATAAAGACACAAATAATATTAGATTAGGGCCACTCTAATGGCTCATTTCATCTTAATTGCCTCCTTAAAGACCCTATCTCCAAATATAGATACAGTCTAAACTCTGGAGAGCAGGACTTCAGCATAGGAGTTTTGACAAGGACACAATTCAGTCTCTAAGGCCATGTTGCTTTAAGGACAAACACAGTTCAGTCTCGCTGGAAGTCTGTAGAGAGCCTGTGTATACAAGCTTAAAGCCAGGCCAGGGGGCACAAGCACACCTCTCACAGACTCATTCCTGCAAGAATGGCTTCTCTTTCTTCAAAAGCACAGAAGACTTCCCAGTAGAAGGCAGTAAGCAGAGCACTGTGAAGCAACAGGGAGGAGGCTCACAACACTGTCAGCAGGCTCTGCGGTGATGGTCGGAACCTGCCTTTCTTTGTAACAATAATACTAATATAGTCTTTGTGAGAAGTCCGTCTGTATATATATTGCTTTTATTGGTTAATGAATAAAAACGCTGCTTGGGCCTATGACAGGGCAGAATAGAGCAAGGCAGGGATTCCAAGCAGATATAAAAGAAAAAAGAAGGCAGAATCAGAGAGACACCATGTAGCTGCAGAAGGAGAAAGACTTTACCTGGTAAGCCACAGCCTCGTGGCAATACACAAAATAATAAAAATGGGTTAATTTAAGATGTAAGAGTTAGTTAATAAGAAGCCTAAGCTAATAGGCCAAGCCATGTTTTAATTAATAGAGTTTCTGTGTGATTATTTCAGGTCTGGGCAGCTGGGAAACAAATGAGCAAGTTTTTCTGCCAACAAGTCTTAATCAAAGTAAGTCAGAGAACCAAAAGCTTGGAAGAAAAACATACTACTAACCATAACTTCATCTTTATTAATTTAAAAACAACAACATAATAAAAAGCCAATTCTCTGAATGAGCTTCAAGATGAGTACATTTTCTCTCTCTCCCATTGACTACTTGCTTATTGTTCCCACTTTTTCCTTTCTTACATTTTTCAACTGCTACTATTTTTAAATTTTTATTTACTACTAGTATATTTTCTTTAAAAACAAAACAAGTGCCAAAGATACGGCTCAGACAGTAGAACGCTCACCACACAAGCATGAGGACTTGAGATTGGGTCTCCAATACCCACACGAGGCGTGGCAGTGTGCACCTCTAATCCCAATGCTGGGGAAGTAGAGGCAGGCAGATTCCTGGACCTCGCTTGGTCAGCCAGCTGAGCCAAACGGGTGAGCCCAAGTTCAATGAAAGAATCCCTCTATGAAAAAAGGTAGAACTATTGAAGAAAATACCCACATGGACATCTGGCCTCTGCTCCTCCGCAGACACACACACAAGAATAGACATAGTCTACACGCACTGTGTTAATTAAGACCAAGTTCTAGAAATAGTAGAAACTCCGAAAGTGTGAGACGTGAACAAGATAGAAATTCCTTCCTACCCAAGTAGCATGCTGTCTTGTTATCCAGGGCTTCTATGGTAGTACATAAAATCAGGGTCCCAAGCTGTTCTCTTAGTCCACGACCATGGCTGCTACTCCCAAGGCTACCTGCTGGCCCAGAGGTGACTACTTCATCTCTGGCCTCTTGTTGTGTGGCAGTAAGCACATAAAAGGAAGTTGCTCAGATGGCTCTTGTCTGCATCCTAATGGCGAGATCTCAATTGTATGGACAGATCTAGTTAATCTTCACATGAGCCATGTGTCATCTAAAGCCTAGAAGAGGGTTACCTCTATGGAAGAGATGAGCAGCATACTAGACTATAACACAACGTAAAACACAGGTGAACCCACGAGATATAAATAAGCAACTGAACCAGTGAACAAACAGGAGAGAATAGAGAGCTCTCCCATCATCTTCTAATAATTGGCATTGCTACTCCATCCTTAAGTATGACAGACATACTTCCTCACTCTATAGATATGGCTTACACACAGCGACATTCTTCCAAAGAGAACAGCATGGAAAAGAGTAACTTCACAGTGGAGAATTCTAGCAAATCTACCTCAAGCCAGGAAATGAAGGTAAAAGCTCAGCCCTGGCTCACACCAATAGCACAAAGTCTGCCATGGCAATTCGAGAGCAACACTACCCCAGAGGTCTTTTCCCCAAACACATCACTTCAGCCTAACATGGCCAAAACATTACTCAAACCTCAGCTGAGGAGCATTTATAAAATACTTGGCTAGTACTACCCAAAACAGTCAAGGCTATTGAGAGCAAGGAAAATGTGGGAAGTGAGCATGGGGGATATCACTAACATAAGAGAAATCTGGTCTCCTGAACAGAATCCTACACATACACGCACCTGCATACATACACCATACACACAAATACATACAACACACACAAACAGCCTTGGCTACATGAGACCTGTCTATCTATCTATCTATCTATCTATCTATCTATCTATCTATCTATCTGCGTGTATGTGTATATGCATATGTGCATATATATATATATAATTTTTTTGGCTGTTATTGTTCTCAAGATAGGGTTTCTCTGTGTAGCCTTGCTCTGTAAACCAAGTTGGCATCACACTCCAAGATCTGCCTGCCTCTGCCTCCTGAATGCTGGGATTAAAGGCGTGCACCACCACACATAAATATGTTGCACACACCAGCAACATAAATACTTTTTAAAGGCAGATCCTATACTGGATGACAACTGGCAGCCTCAACCTAGGAACCACTTTTGCTCTTTGTGTCCTAAAATTCAAGAGCTATATCCACTACAAAGGCTCTCTGAGGCTGTTTGACTCACCCTCCAAAAAGAGAGGAATAAAGCATAGAGAACTCTAAGAAGAATTTGCTGATCTTTTACTAGCCAGCAGCAAAGTGACCGGAAGCCAGACGGATGACTAGGGACCATGTGTTCTCCGCGTTCTCAAGGCTTCCTGGTTCTCTGAATTCCAAGTGCAGAAATGTCACTATCTGCCTGGAGGAAAGACCCCAGCACTGTAGACAGCACTGCACTATAAACGAACTGTCCGAGAGATGGCCAGTGACCCCTCTGTCGGAGCATAAAGTTCCTTACTTTCCACCCGGCTTATCCAACAGGGACTGTCTGGAGGCACAAAGCCTATATGAGCACCTCACAGTTTCAGTGTGTAACAGACAAACAGGGCCTTCTGACACGGCATGAGAATTCTGTCACCCAGTCCGGCAGGATGACCTCACGTGTCTCTTTTCGTTCACTCAGCATATTTCCAGTGTTATCTAGCTTTAAAATTAGAATACAGAATCTGGTTTCGGCACTTTTACATTTCCTAATTGATAGCTGGGCTCTCCTCATTAGTAGCATATTCCAGGGTCTCTTTCTCACACCTTGTTCCCTGACTAACTATTTGAGAATTTAGATTTTTCACACAGGGGGCTGGAGAGATGGCTTAGAGGTTAAGAGCATTGCCTGCTCTTCCAAAGGTCCTGAGTTCAATTCCCAGCAACCACATGGTGGCTCACAACCATCTGTAATGGGGTCCGGTGCCCTCTTCTGGCCTGCAGGCATACACACAGACTATTGTATACATAATAAATAAATATATATTTTTTAAAAAATAGATTTTTCACACAGCCAGATATAAATGTATATGCAGCTAGGAACTATGGAAGCCTGTTAGGTCCACTATCCCTCAGTTTCTCGTGTCATAATACGGTATGGTAGACGGGAGGCAGTACAGCTGAGCCTATCAGGGGAACTGATTCTCTAGGGACAGGGTCATGGCAGGTGGAGACCTTTCACAGGCTGCCCAGTTCCCAGGGCTTCCCTGACCTTCACTTGCAGTGCCAGGGCCCGGCACTTTCTACTCGTACCCTACGTATTGCTCAGCTTAAAAGCGCTGTGGAGGTCTTGGTTCCAGTGCCAACTTCCTCCTATCACGGGGGAAACGAGTGCCTCTCAGATCTAGAAGGGCGGAATACACAGAGTGTCGGTGGTTTCAGCTATATGGGAGGAAATGGGGAGAGACCTTCTGGACCCCCGAGGTAGCCAGCATCAGAAACAAGCTGAACTCCATCCTCTGAAGCCAGGGTTGTATCATGCACAGGAGCTATGGCTTTGAAACATGTGGGGCTGTAACCTGTATGTCACCATGGAAACACATGGGACTGTAACATGTATGTCACCATGGACCTAGGTCTTCTTCTCCAAAGGACTTTATTTTCTCCCACAGACTGACTGCCAGGGTGGGAAAGAAAACAGGACCCCAAAAGCTCTCCAGAAGCCGCCGTTGTCAGAGATGGACGACCTTCCCTGGGTTCCAATTTAGAAAGCCTTAGATAATTATTCTGATTGACCTGTTTTGACACCATTGTCCACTCCTAGATCAATAAAAACCATGGCCAAGGCTTGAGAAGGAGATCGGCTCATGTTGTCCCCCAAATCTCAGGAGCACCAATTGGTGCCAGTCCTGGAGAAGGGGGCATTGTGAACCAAGAGCCGTGCCCTTGACACCTAGGAATGGAAGGAAGGTGTCGGTTCTGAGGTCAGTTCTCAGCAGTTGCGCGCCAGTGTCTAACAAGCGCTAAAGCATTGGCTCAGATTAGGTAAGACTGTGTAGGACGTGGACTCGGTAGTGGTTTTCTAGTCACCAAAGTTAAAATGGAGTGATGAACATGAATTGCTTCCATATATCTAGGCTTCTGCCAAGCACTGAAGAAAAGGGGTGGGAATACAGGTTTGGAGAGAAGGTTAAAGCCTGCCCTCCAGAAGCTTCGTCCCTGTGTTTTGGATACAGGTGAATCCTAGAGATCATCTAGTCCCAGCAAACGTCTGGGAGGCCACATCCAGAGGGCAGGTTGATGGAGAGGCCAAGCCAATCTCTGAGTTCCTGTTCTCCTTCCGGGATATCCCCATCAAATCTGTTCTGCTCTTAGGCACGTTACAGAAAACAGTGTTTGGAAAACAAACAACAAAACAGTGAAGGGTGTGGGTTAACCACCCAAGCACCTCAGCTCCTCGGCTTTTCTCCTGAGGATTCCAACCAGGGCCGAGGAGATCAGCCCAGCTCAAGCCTGCAGCCTCACTGCTATCAAAGGTCTGGCTGGTAAGGCAGGCAGCCCCTCCCCTCTCCTCCTGACCCCTAGGCCACACCACCCATCTTCACTTCACTTGTGTCAAACAGCCAGACAGAATCACCAAGAGGGCTGATGGGGCCATCTGAGAGGGTGGCTCACTCCCTTAGGACATTCACCGGTGTCGCAGGTAGGAAGGAGGTGGAGAAGGTGAAGGACAGGAAGAGAGGAATACAGGATTGACAGCCAGCTTCCCTGAGGAAGTGTGGGAGGCTCCCCATCAAGGCAACTGGAAAGCGAGGAAGCTAGGGGTTGAAGCAGAGCATACTGTCCCTCCAGTATATGCCACCCTCCCCGACCCCTCAGGAAAATCAGGAGGCAGAGGCAGGTGGATTTCCATGAGTTCAAGGTCAGCCTGGTCTATAAGAGCTAGTTCCAGAACACCTAGAACTGTTACACACAGAAACCCTGTCTCGAAAAACAAACAAACAAGATTAAAACAACAACAACAACAACAACAACAACAACAAAAGAAAGAAAGAAAGAAAGAAAGAAAGAAAGAAAGAAAGAAAGAAAGAAAGAAAGAAAGAAAGAAAGAAAGAAGAGGAAAAAAAATGTCAGGGCTTTGACTAGTTCTTAAGTCAAAACTGGCATTAAAGACGTGCGCCGCCACCACCCGGTTTCTTCTTTCTTTCTTTTTCTATACTTTAGGCAGTCTCACATAGCTTAGACGAGCTAAGGATGACTTTGAGCTTCTGGTCCTCCTGCCTCTACCTCCTGAGTGCTGAAATTACAGACGTCCTCTATTGTGCCCAGTCCACGCAGTGCTAAGGCTCAAACCCAGGGCCTTGTGCATATTAGACGAGCACTCTGCAAGCCCAAGCCCTGGGCGGTTGTTTCTTTGGGTTTTTATCCCCCCAGTGAAGAGGGTACAGTGCACGGGGGAGAGAGAAGAATGAGACAGCCCCTGACAATATCGGCTCCCAAATACTAGTGGGAGCGCGAAGCAGAGTCTCTTGGACACAATTCCTTCCTTGTGCCTTCTCCGGGATGTTCAAGAAGACATGCGAGTTAAAGATTGCCGCGTTTACAGCTGTATCTCAGGGGTTGTAAAACTCAGCAGTACAGTCTTAAAAATCGCTGCTGCCTACTGAAAATCCATTAAACTCCATTCATAGTCCAAGAACCAGGGCGAAAACATTCCACAGCCCCCGCCTTTGACTTTGCCTTTGCTTGCCCTACCGTCCCTTCTAACTCTTGTCCCAGAAAAATCTCCTGGGAAATGAAATTAAGCGGTTTCCCAGATTCCCTTTTCAAAATTAGTCCTGGGCTGGCCTTCAACAAGGCAAACACATTCTGTGCAGTCACGGGAGAGAACAGCACAGCATTCCTGGACCAAGACTTGGAGCCATGAAGCCAGACACGCCGAGCAGGCTGAAGATGGAGGTGTGGGTTCTATAGTAACTGCTGTCTGCAAGGCCGCCTGTCTGGGGTCATAGACCTCTTTGCCTTGCCCTCTTCTCAGTCCCTGCCCTTCCCTCCTCTTGGCAGAGGGTGTGTGTTTACTGTCCCTGCTTGGTTCTGGGCTCGGGAACTGTTATCCAAAAATCAGCAAATCAGGCCATCTTTGCACAAGTGCCCAGAGACTGTCACCAGAGTTATACAGTCCCCCGTCCAAATGTCCCCCCTTCTTGGAGTCTTGAGATGGTGTGAGCTTTCTTAACACAGAAGCTGCCCGCCATGGTGAGTCATCCCATCAGAAGGCCCATCTGTAAAAGTCAGACCTTGCCAAGGACTTGACTGCACAGTTTGCCTGGAAATGAAGAAATCCCATTCGAAATCTGCATATTCATCATTCTGGAAAGATAAACACAGTGTGAGACTAACTAAAATATTTAATAGTCACCATTTAATAATTCCCGATCATATGCGGGACAAGCTCTCAAACTGAGGGCACTACCATGCTCATACATACATAATCATGCAGGCAGTAGTCAGGAGAGCTTTCTTTCTTCTTCACAACAGATTGTCTTTCATTCAGTGTGGGGTGCAACAATTGCCCCAGGAGAAAAGAACGCCTACTCTACCCTTGCCTTGTAGACCAGAGGTCGCAGTGTTTAAATATCACTGGAATGTCCTGTAGCCAAGCTTTTCCTATCTTCTCATCCCTCTAGTCATCTTTGCTCTGGTTTCTCTCCCTAAAAACAAACAGCAAATATATATATATATATATATATATATATATATATATATATCTCCTGTGGGAGCCAAGGAAGGCATCTTGACAGACAAGAAGAATAAATAAAAGCTCTTTCTGGCAAACGTGTGGGCTTCCCCTTTGTCCACTGATGTTAACACTTTGTTTGAGGAGGTGGCTGAGTGGGTCACTTTGGAGACAGGGCCTTGCTACATAGGCCAGGCTGGCCTTGAACTTGCAGTCTTCCCACCTCTGCCTCCTCAGTTCTGAGCTTACAAGTGTGTGCTAGCACACCAGGTTCACAAGGTTTCTTCTTATTTATTTTTATTTAACCAGGATATGCTTATTCATATATTATTTTTTTAGTACTAGGGTTGGGGTCTTGAAGTTAGGGCCTTAACGTTTTAGGCAAGTACTCTACCATCAGACTATATGATATTCTTTTTATTAACTTTTTACTATGAGGCAGGGTTTTGCCTCAGCTGACCTTGAACATGTGATCTTCCTGCCTTAGTCTCACAAGCAATTGGTATTATAGACCTGCACTACCAGACCCAACCCCAAGTCTTCTTTCAGACATTTAAAATGGGATAAACTTCAAGGCGCTATTTGTGCCCAACCTCTGTCGGCTCTCTCCACAAACGCCACTCACTTTCTACCGCATGAGAAATTAATGAAATCTAAACCGATCCCTCTTGCGAAGACATTATTCAGTGGTAACAAGTCCCAATGTGGAGAATCCAGGTTTCCTTCTGCCTAATCATATGGCCATTTTCCCAACTGTTTCACACATGCTAATGGGGTGTGACAAGCAGAGCACATTTGGCTCAGGAGAGGGTCCAACACGGAAGGGCTCCACAACGGCGAAGTTCTAATCGTTTCCCCCTAATCTACCACCATGGTGGCAGGGGTGGGGTGGGGGTGTCTTCCCTGCCGTGAGTGATTTCAGACCACTCATCAGGGCAGACTTGACAGATTCTTTATCAGTGTCAAAGTCTCTTGTGGTCAAGTCCAGTAACGTTAAAACAGAACGCCTAGCAGCTAGCAGCTAGACGGTGGCATTACGGGATTCACTCCCAGGCAATGTTTTTTCAGCCCACCTAAGAAAAGAGAAATGGAATAAGGCTAAAATCAAAAGAAAACGCAGCAGAAGTCTGGGCAGTTATTTTCTTGTGTGGAATCAGACAATGTGAATGACATGGGCGCCAATTGCTCTTCCGTTTATGCTAAAATAGAACAAAGAGAGATTACCAACAAAGAAAGCCAAGATCTAGGGGGAGGGGACCGAATCTCAATGGTCTTTTAATTTCAGGAAAGAGGATAATATTGCTGAAAGGCGTGCATACAAATATCCACACCCCCATGGACATGCCCTCCCATACCAGTTCACCTGGTGAAGCTTCCTCATGTGTCTCAAGGTAACTTACACAGCCCATGGTTTGGCCTTACTGACTTAATCAACAGTCGCCAACAATAGCAGGTAGAGACCACCTCAGTCGTAGGAGAATCCACACAGCTCTGAGCCAAGTCTTTGAGACAGCAGAAGTTGTTTTCTCTTAGAGGGAAAAGTGTGCTGTGCCACCTTTGTTGACTCCTGCGGTCCAGCACCACAGCTGTGATGGAGAGTGCTTTCCTCCGTCCACAGCATGGCTATTCCTCAAGCAGAGCCTCGGAGAACCCCTCATTATGTACATGTGAGCCCCAAATGTACACATGAGAAAGAGGCCGACTGGTCCCTCTGCCTGTCCACCAAATAAGGTATCCCGGGCACTTGTAGGATCTGAACTGGACCGGGCCAAAATTTCAGAACATAGCTATCCAATGCTGACTGCAAGGAGCTCTGGCATCTTGGAGGAAACAAACCTCAGGAATAATAAAATTCTCCGCACAGCCACAGACAGACAGGGGAAGGAAGTGCTCTGCACGTTGAACTCTAACCTGAAACTGTTATTTGTTACACCATAAATTAGGACATTACTATGAAAGAACAAGTTGTACATCCTGAGTTCTGGGCCTTCGGATGCTCCAGATAAGACAGCTAATGACTCTGGCTGTTTCAATATTTTATCTGATTTTTTTTCTTTTTTGTACTAATTTACAAAGTTGGTACTTTAGTGTAATTGAACTCAGTGAAGCTAAAAATGTCCAGACCTTTTTAATAAGGTAGCTTTCAGTATTAAACTTCGGGGTCTGTTTTTCTTCCAAGCAGGCACTTAACTCCCATTAGCACTAAACATCAAGAAAAAGATGCAAATACATACATAATACACACACACACACACACACACACACACACACGTCTTCATCTCTTTGTCCCTAGCTTCAAGGTTGGGGGCGGGGAGGAAAAGGGGAAGGAAAGGAACAACTGTGAGCGAAAGGAAGCGGGAGGGCTATAGGCTCATTTGCAAAGATGAAATTAACGACTAGGGTGCCCAACTTCCAGGGAGCATCCACCTTTGAAAAACAAGATGAGGAGAAAATGCTGAGAGCGTTTTGAATAATACTCCAAGCACGGTTTCCTGCAAATTCTATTTCTCCTCTCTCCCAGGCACGCACATTAAACCTATTTTGTACTTGTTACGGACATAATGATTCTAGACAACATAAGAAAATTTTATGATTTTTTTCTTATCATTTTTACTTATCTTCCACTGAGCCAATTTATGCAGCTTAAACCATTGCTAAAGAAGATGCATCAAAAATTGTCCGTAATCATGACAAATAATGACACAAAATGTTCGCGGGAAGCTGCTTTCTTATCATATTTTCATTAAAACATCTTTTCACCTGCCTCGCTTTTCCCATGTCTGGAACTTGCGTTGTAATCAGTCTTATTAACTGAGAGCATAAATATGATTTATTATGGTCTGATAATGGAAGCTACGTGGGCCCAGAGAAGGGTTATATTGTCCTCTGATGAAATAGCTCCTTTCTCTCGGATGGAGCCGTAGCATGAGAACATACAGAATCCAATGAGTGATTATCTCCTCGGGGTGAGTGATGGAGAAACCCGGCAGAAAATCTCCTTGTTGACCATGACAGCCGCACAGGGTCCCCAAACCTCCCCGAGTTTGACAACCTGCAGACACTTTTGATGAACTGTATTCTTCTGTCAGAGACAGCCTGTCTGTGAGGAGAAAAGAGACCGTTATCGCCGGATCGGCTATTATTGTCTTGATCTTTATAAGCAATCACTAATGCACATGAATATAATATCCTTTCATCGAAGTGCCACGCATAATAGAAATGCAGTTAAAGGACCCTCTCCCCGCTTATGTAAATGTCCTCGCACCATAATTAAGAGAGATGGTTTGTGACTGATAGGGGAAGAGAAGAGTAATCAGATTGTCTTAGCATTATCTCTCTATTTTAAAGACTTCGACCTGAGGCAAGTAGCATTTATGGTGGATATACGGAACTAGGTCAATTTGAAGTCCTAGGCTAAGAGGGAAAAGAGTTTTGAATGTGGCGTTACTGTTATATTTTTATTAAACATGCAAATGGCAGCTGGTTTTCAGCCAAGAGTGTGATTGCTATGCTGATAGGCCCGAGAAGAAAATGAGCATGCCTCTCCAACTCCCTGTCTGAGGGTCCCGCAAGAACAAAGACCCTTTACTAAAGGACACACTTGCACAGATAGATCCTTGAGTCTGAAGAGAGGTCTCCAATAAGCCCCCCCACTCACCCATCTCTGGGAATCTAAATATGACCCAAAACACTATGCCAGTACATTTTTTCCAATTAATAAATATATTCAAAGGCATAGTGCCTGCAATTATTAAGCAATTAAATGTACTTTTTGTGGCCCTTGGGAGCCGGCTCCATTTCTGAACTGTGAAGGATAGTAGAGCTTTTTAGATTTGGCGGCAGAAGTTTCCCTACCTCCCAGACAAAACCTGAACCAGGCTTGCAAGAGCAACCCAGTCAAGTAGGCCAACAGCTTGATGCTTGGTCTCAGGTGCTGGCCGAAAAGAGAAAAAGGTGTCACCCGTAAACGTTTTGATCCACCCTCAGCAAAATACGATACTTAATTTTTCATTAACCTCCTGACATATGGACCCAGAGATGCCCCCCACCATCCCCTAATGGGTTTTGTATTGCCAATTACTGGAGAACGCTCCACAGCCCTGATGCCGAAGGGTTAATCATTAGTTTCATGCCACTGGGTGGTCAGAGTTCGACGAGCAGCCCCTGAACCCAAAAAAGTGGGTGGTAGGGAACTGGAGGCTATGGAGAGCTCTCTGCACAGAAAGCAGCGTACCATGGATTCTGCCCTCCTCCGTCCTCTCTTGGCAAACTGCCTTGAGGTGATTTGAATATTATACACATGCACAGGCGTGCATGTGACCCTGTACATGCGCATGTATTATGTACATGCACATGTATTATACACATGCGCAGGCGTGCATGTGACCCTGTACATGCGCATGTATTATGTACATGCGCATGTGTTATGTACATGCACATGTATTATACACATGCACAGGTGGGCATGTGACCCTGTACATGCACATGTCTGGGCCCAGGGCAAATCACCTGCCTGTCCCATCAAAGGTAGATTAGACCAGAGGGATTCATTCATACATACATATAAATGTATATATTAATATACTAATTCATACATATATTCTCTCTCTCTCTCTCTCTGACTCTCTCTCTCTCTCTCTCCATGGGAATGAAAAAATGCACCTTTTCAGAGGCAACTGGGCATTGAGGAGTGTTTGATCTCTCTTAAGAGATACATCTCTGAAGTCCTGCCAACTCCTGATCATGGGTATGAATGAGGCTAAGGGATGGGATGGTTAGACGCAACTCACAAATAATCTTCAAACTCCTGTTGGGTCTGTATTTTAGTTTGTTTCTGAACAAAATGTACCATGGCAATTAACAAACAAAACTGATTGGATGTTTCCATTCTCCTTTTATGGTCAATCTTGTACTTGTCAACAGAGAGAGGAAACTGTCAAAACACTGGCAACAAGAGAGAGAAAAGGAAAGAAACAAAATTCCCAAAGAGTCAGCAAACTGGATAATCTGTACCTAAATAACTGAGGAGAATCTAATTTTAAAGGTAATATAAAAAGACCCTGAGAGTAATTTCCACCTTTTCTCCTGGCCCCAAGACAGCTAACAGAAATACAAAACACAACCACCCAAACCCACAGGAGATAAAAAGAGAAGCGGCTGCCCTGCCATGTTTTCTTCATCTCGTCTATGCACGCTCTAGGCTGAATCACGTTCTAGGAGAGATCCAGGCAAAGGAGTGAGTGGGACTGGGAGGAGAAAGTATCGTAGTTGTGGTCTGTGGGGCTGAAAGCAGCAGGTTTGTTTTCCTCCCGCCCTGGCCTAGAACTGTAGGAATCCATACAGCTCATTTAGAAATATACATAAAAACCAAAGTCAACATCCTCAAAGGGAATAACAATGACTCAAGCACATCATCTTTTATTTAGCACAGGATTCACTATTCCTTACGCGCACACAATACTCAAGTTCATTTGGGATGGGGGAAAAGAACCTGCTGAGTGATTATTCATGGTTCGTCCACTCAAGCAGGCATGTGTGGCCCTTCAGTTAAGGGGACAGACTCCTAACGAGCCCGTGACAGGCACATTCCCTGGTCAGTAGTGAACAGCTGTGTGTCCACAGTTTTGCTTTAGAAGTGAAAATCTAATGAAGTGATTAGCACTTAAATATCACAGATATTTTCTCCACCATCCCCACTGGCAATCGTAGAAGCAGAATCAAATTCCTCCAGTCTCCCCCTCTTTCACTTTCCAAGGCCAAGGAGCTGAGGAAACCGTTTTCTCAGAACCAGCAGCACTTAGCTGGGTCCAGAGGTTGGGGAAAGGGTGAGGAGAAGGAAGACTCCTTCATTCAGTCATAAAGGACTTGTCCCATCTGTGTCATCGTCTGCCCTCTCCAGCTCCCGGCTCCTCCCTCACACACACAAGACAAGAAGGGCCAGGACTTGGAGGCCAGGGATGGTCCGCCTTATGCGGACATTCAATGGAAATTCAAAGGAGCCTTTGTGTGTGACTCTCTGCTGCCCAATTGGCCTCTGACAGCAACATCAGAAGGGACAGATACTTTAGTTTGACATCTAGAAAGAGGCATTTTTTGTTTTGTTTTGTTTTGTTTTTTTGCACAGGGAAAAAAAAAACCCTGAAGACATTGAAGCTTAATTGCTCAGCATCCCATAATCTTAAAGACTGGTGTCTGCGGTAGCTGGCAGCAGCCCCTTGAGGAATGGAACTAGCTCCATTAGGATTTGAATGGATGTAAGTCCTACACTTGAGCGTCAATAAACTGGTAGTCAAAGTAAGTATATTGGCTGAACACCAGCATCTCCCCATGCTCGTTAACCTGCAAAGATCATTATGCAGAATATAAATTAAACTATCAAAGGGGAATTAAGTTCTTCACCAAAATGCAGAAGGATTTTGGATGTTCAGAACTAAATGACAGGTATTGGTTTACGGCAACAACAGTCCCCTTTGCGTTCACAGATGAGTGTGTCAAATCTTTATGTGTAGTGGAGCCTTTAGGGTTCCAAGTTGTCTGGATGGAAGCACAGAGAAGCCACTGTAAGACAGAAAGCAGGCTCAGGGACAGGATCATTACATTCATAGAATTTGGGATCGATACCCAGTATCTTAGGAGAAACCTACCCTGACTGTTTCTGCTGCCACTTTGGCCCAACCAGAGATGAGCTTGGGGTAGATTTAAGAGCTGAGAAACATTCAGTGGTGAGGAGAGAGGGGATGAGGTAAGAGAGAAGCAGAAGTTACAAGGGTAGGATTTAGAAAACTGTTAGTGAGTGTGGCAAGGCAAATGAAGCCACCTGAAAGAAAGGCCCAGGACAAGACAGAGTCCATCTCCGACCGAAACCACAGATGGAGAATTGTAGGTTGCTTTGCTGCTCCACTGCCCAAGTCAGATACTGAGCCTCTTCCAAGTCACTGGAAATATCTCAGATTTTCTTCTCCTGCTATAAAGAGCAGTGGAGCTTGGAAGTCGGCAAGAACAAAACCAATCCTATGTAAAAGCACTCACCATTTGCCTCCTACCCCAAATATACTACACACCTGATTTTCTGGTCAAATAATTTAAGATTCCCAAACACATGTGAGTAAAATATTGAAATACAGTAGTAAGACCATGTAAGTCTTTTACTTAAAGAACATTTGGAAGTGGACATCTACAACAATTGGATGACAATGAGAAACAAATGGAGGTGGTTCCCATGAAAGCTCATAGCGTGGTCCTCAAAAGTTCTTTTGAGTGACAGGTGCATCAAAAGGAGATCTGATGATATATGGGATGTCTGGATGCATTATGCATCGTGGACATACTTCCGCTTGTCATTAGGCTCCCATGATTGGTTCTCCTCTCTGCCTGCATCTCTGTCTCTACAACTAGTTAGTTAGTTAGTTAGTTAGTTAGTTAGTTAGTTAGTTAGTTAGTTATAGCTCCACATCTGCTATCCTTTCTTCTGGATTTTTACAATCACTTTTCTGATTCCACACTGAAATCTTACTACTACCGAAAGTGATGAATCTGACCATCCTCCCCTACCCTTGGCTCCCTTTCTCATCACATAAATTAAGATTTTCCACAATCTGAAGCAAGTCTAGATGGGTATCCATTGCTGATTCATTCCACCACTGCAGAAATAATGGTTGCTAAAGCAAACACACCTGGAAGAAAGGCCAGGCGAAGGGAAAGGATGGTATTTCTAAATGAAGCCCAGAGTCAACATTTAGGGAAAGTGTTAACCCAATCTCTGATCTTTGAATTCTAATCCAAGATGCCAGGGACACCCAGGGCAATGGCATTTCTAAAGAGGCTCCAGCTGAGTTTTCAAATTCTTAACTGTGTTCCTTCGGCTACAGGAAATCAGGCCAAATGTGAGGCAATCTCATTTCCCTGCGACCTTGCAGACTCTCGTTCTTTCAAACACTTCCTTGGGGCTTTGCCAAGATCTTCCATTTTCATTCACTCCATCATGAAGGGCGCATTTTTAGCTAGAGAGAATTAGACTGATTAAAGTGACATTCTGTCATCTCCCTGAAACCTTCCGTCTTTGTAGACAGGATTGGCTACGCAGCTCCATCCTGAATGGTGAGTGGCTCTCCAGTGGCTGCTTCAAGACCACATCGCTCTAGAATGTTTCCTTTCTCCTTCTTTGGAGTGCAGAAGGAGGGGTGGAATCTCGCACAGCTTAGGTTGATGCCAAACTGTCTATGTAGATGAAGCTGATCTTGAACACCTGGTCTTTCTGCCTCATCTCCTTAATATTGTAAGCATGAGCCATCATGTTCAGCCATCAGGACTACTTCTTATCTTTCCCTCCCTTCCTTTTGTCTCTCTGCTTCCCTTCTTTTTCCCCTCTTTCCTTCATTCCTTTCTTTTTGTTCATTTATTGCTCTGTTGGTTAGATTTTGTTAGCACAGGGTCTCACTGTATATTCTAGGTTGGCCTGGAATTCATCGTCCGCCTATCTCTGCTTCCCAAGTACTAGGGTTACCGGCACATTCCACCACACCCAGCCTTGTCTCTCCCTTTCTGTATAGGTGTTAAACATATTAAATACTTAAGCAAAATGTTCTATAACAAAGACTACCCTTAGAGTCACCATCTGTTTTAAAGTTAAGAAGGTAGAAACCTCATTTGACAAAGAGAAAAAGGAAGCATGAAAGGGAAAAATGTGGGCAGGAATGTTCCTCTGCTGGGACTGTCCCTCAGGTGCAGATGGCTAATTCTGACTGATGCCTACTAATGGAGCAGGCATTGAGCAAATAAAGCTAAACCTCATTTCGCCTTCTTCCAAAAACCTTCCCGTTTGTACTAGGACTACTCACAGCAGACGCCAACATGCCGTGGTCATCTATCCCAAAACACGAATAAGTGGTTTCCTAATAGACACACTAAGAACTTCCCACACAACTGGCGGAGAGGCATCACAAGTAGAATAATCTTCCCAATTCAAACCATCAACCCACACAGATGTAGAACAGAATTATGACTTGCTTGCAGTAAGGACATTCTAGGCGTAATGTTGCAGCAGGCATGGGTTGCCTATGTGCTTCAATGCTGTGCCCTGTTTCTTCTCATCCCTGCCCCTTTATTCTGTGTTGGTTTGAGTTTGAGGCAAGAATTCTCCTCCCCTGTGGTACAGCAAGGCACAAGCAGCTCCAAATTTACACAGACCTTAGCAAGAGAACCTCGAAAAACAGATACCCCTGTGGTTCCCGGAAAGCATGCTAATTCCTTAAAAGGACTCCTAAGATCTTCTTGGGTCATTTGTTGACTGAGGGGCCTCAGTATTTGATTGACACCCCTACTGGGGTCTCAAGGAATGTGAGAAGGGCAGATCCCAAAGGAAAAGACCTTTAATGAGAAAAAAAGAGGACAGAGGCACCATTACTTTGAACCTAAATCAGCAGCAGAAACTGTTGGAACTCATTAGCATCCCTCGTTTCAACAACAAGGCAGCACCTACCTTCCCCTTCACTCCCAGGCCCCACAACGCTTTCTGTGTCTGCATGGAAACAGTCCTTGTGCATCCGCTATCAGATGAGGAAGATCTGCTCAGCAGCTTGCAATGGTTTCTTCATTGCCGTAACTGGCCATCATGTAAATAAGTAGTTACTGACTTAAGAACTTGCTATTTACTCAATAACCCTTGATAGGAACCATGATCCCTTTACACACCATTTTAGAAGTACATAATTACAGGCTTTTCGAATGGTTACTTCTTTTAGGCATTTGCCTGTAATAGCTCCTTCAAAGCTGTTAAGCAAGCGCTTATCATTTGAAGACCCGAGTAGAAAATATTTAATTCATTCCTCATTGACCTAATAGAGAACAAGTTCATCTCTGAGATGATGCAATCCTCCTGCCAAGAACACACAGTCAGGTTTAGGCTATTTGGTTAGGAAATCAAATTGCTATCAGATGACACTCACCTCATTTAGTAATTAAATATTGACACTGAATGATCAGAGGTCACTATTTCTTCAGTCCCTCTTGAAGGAAATCTTGTCCTCACCACTTGTCCCAATGTTACGACTCCCTAGCGACATTCCTGTGGAAGTGAAATGCCTGGAAGGTTGGCAGGCTCCCGCATAGCTCATTCTTAAGCATGAGACATAATTCTTACTTCAATAAAAGATAAGCTTTTATGTACAATGAACATTTGCTTCAGTAGAGGAAACCACAGCCAGGCTCCGGGGACTCAGGGGCTTGTCCCCATCATAAGCAACCAAGTCATGTGATACATGCTGCATTGTAATGGATAGATGCCCCTCAACTTACAATGGAGCCACATTCTAAGAAACCCATCCTAAGTAAGAACGTGTTCTCTTTGCCAGACATACTGAACCTCATGGATTATCCACAGTACCCTGGAGAGTGTCCTTTGTCTTTGTGGTCTTGGCACTAATTTGGTGCTACAGTACACAGCCACTGTCCACTGTACCCCAATAGCCTTACGCTGCACCTTACCCGCCTGGGAAGAAAGACTGAAATTTCTAGTAAGATTTCTACTACATACATAGCACTTTTGCACCATCTTTGAGTTGAAATATTGTAAGATGAAAATGAGGAACTGCTGTGTGTTTTCATCTCTTCTGGGTGCTAGAGTGAACTGCTTTAGACTAGCTAATATATAGAAACAGAAACTCATCACTCATAGTTCTGGAAGATGAAATATCAAAGATCAAAATCTCACATTGTCAGCATCTAGGGAGGCTCCATACCCCCCATGTATGACATATTCCACGTTTTCACATGGTGATGGGGGAAAGACACTCCTTCGAACCTCTTTCCAAAGGTTTCATTCTCTTGTCAAAGTTCCACCCCGATGATCTGGCTGTCTCCTAACAGCCCTGCCTCTTAACTGCATTAAATGGAAGTTAAGATCCAAATAAAATTGGAGGGTTACACAACATTTAAACCGCAATACTAGTTAATATATTCAACCTGATTATCACAGATAATGGCCTCATGTTAAAATCACGTGAATAACATGTTTGAATGAATCTCAAGATACGTGGTGAAGTCTGTGTCTTGCTTAGTCAAGGTTTCAGAGGATTGATGGCAAGGTTGGCTGGATCTCTCCAAGAAACCATCAGGTTCATGGGGTCCACTCCTAGACGAAGAAATACAGGCAACTAATGATTGCTGAGAGAGTGGAAATTAACCTTCCTCAGGATGAGCCCTTGAACTGGTTGTCTAAATACTGAGTGGTCAGCCCTGAAATATATGCTCTTAAGTCACACCAAAAATACTCAGAAGGTTGTATTTATGCAATTTTACATGTGTGTGTACATAATAATAATAATCAAAAAGAGAACCTCAATTTGAGAGCGAGTTGGGGATTTATGGGAGGAGTTGGAGAGAGGGAGCAAAGAGGAGGTATTGAAGGACAGGGAAAAGGGAAGTGATGCAATTATATTTTAATTTAAATTTTTTTAATTAGAAAAGAAACCATTAAGCATTTTCAACCCTGTCAAAGGTACAAGATAAAGTGAGGGGTTACAAAGATAAAAATAAAGTTTGCATTATGTTTACTTACATCAGGACTCCCTCTGACTGCTTGCTAATCCTACCGCTCTCTCTCTAGTCCTCACTGTCCAGAACATCAGTCCCAGCACATGGCCCCTTTCAACCATCTGCCTTTGACACGTGCTTTCTTTTCTGCACAGAATCCCTCTCCTTTTCTCTGCCTTACTAAACGGTCACCTCTTCCATGAAGTTCACCGTGAGTCATCCAGGAAGAGCTGCCTACACACTCTGGTTCCGAAACACATTCTATAAAGATCAATATCATACCACATTGACTTGATGGGGTAAGTTTTGTGGGAGACTTTCTCTGCCTCATTAGACTTTAGGTTCCCTAAAGGTCAAGATCGTACCTTTCACGGCTGGCTCTTTAGGGTTCTCTCAGCATGCCTGGCACATACAAGTCTCTGGGTTATTTTGCTTGACCTCAGCCTCTTCTGCCATGACAGACTATGCTGCCCTGCTTCATCTTTACTTTCCAGGCTTTTAAGCAACTCAGGAAATACACAGACACATATGCCAAGATTAACCAATTGCAGTGGGCGCTGTGCTGGGAGTTCAGTACAGCACGTGATGGATAAGGAAGGACCTGAAGAAAAGGAAAAGAAGAAGGAAGAGTAAGAGGGATGGAACAAGGGTGTTGCAGGAGTAAAAGCCTGATCTGAGGCTCTGACTGAGAAGAGAGAGAACTAGGGGTGAAGAACGGAGACACACAAATGTCATGTGGAGAGGACATGGGGGGAGAGTGGGCTGAAATCACTCGATTCTCATTGTAGAAAGGTCACAGTGTTGGCATGACCATCAAGGGTTCAGGTCGCCAGACTAAAGCATTTACATTTTGGGCTCCATAACAATAAAGAGTTGAGGAAGAAAAAGAGTAACATGAAGTCTATGTCACATAACTGTGACAAATACCTCAAAGGAGATAAAATTTATTTTGTCTCAAATTTTCAATACAAGTTTGGCTAGATCCATTGCTCTGGAACTCAGGTAGAATATCATGGTGGAGACAGGCTGCCCACCTTACTAAAGGGGTGAGGGCCAAGACAGACCCTCCACAGGCCTGTCCGAATAACCTACATCCTCTAAGTACACCCACCTTCCACAATTCTTCTACCTCTCAACCATCTATTCAGACTTTTGACACTGTGGCACAATGTTGCCAGCTACACATACCTGAGACTATACAAGCCCTAGGGCCTGAGTTCAGATCTCACAGACTCTCACAAAGTTGAGCACTGTAGCACACGCCTGTCAGCTCAGCAGTATTGCAGCAAGATGGGAGGCATTCATCCTGCAGGCTGTGGGTTGGACTCACCTAGAACCATCTATTAGGTCAGAACCCCTGTAATCTAATCGTGTCTCAAAACATGTGTCCTCGCAGACACGCCCAGCCCCACAGCTCTTGTGTTCCTCCCAACCCAGTTAAGTTTACCATCGAGATTAACAACCCCGAAGACCTCGGTCCCACCAGCACTTTAGAAGAATTGGAGGAAAAGTATGGAGTTTGGGGGTCCTGATGCTCAGAACCAACACTGTCAGACCACATTTAGCAAAAGGCCAACACCTCATCTCTACTGAAACTCTAGCCAATAGAAGAGCAATTTGCAAATGGCCAGGCTTTTGACTCTCCAGATGCTCCAGAGCTGCTGTGCCCTGTGCCTGGGGCTCACTCCTCCGAGGGCTTTTCATGACTTCCTCTCTGACTATCAACGCTTCTGCTAAAACATCACTTTAACAGAGCCCTACCTGACCATGATGGCAGAAGCATGCCCTCCAGCATCTGTATGTCTTGCTATAATTCTTTGAAGAACTCGTTGACTACCTGATACCATTCGATGCCTACTTATTCTTTCCCTTATCATCTATTGCCCCCCCCCAATTCAGGCATCTGTAACCTGAGAGTAAATATTTCATGATATTTGGGCCCTGTGGACATCATTGTAAGTGCTTGGCTTTATCACTGTAGCAGGTAAGAATCATACACAATGCATAAATAAACAGACACAGTAATATTTCAATGACTCTCACCAATAAATTTAGGCTGTGAGGCAGACTATGGTCTGGCAGCTGCTGCTCCTAGAAACTTCCACGAGGTCTACATGTTTCTCGGGAACACTGTCTTGACTAAACGGCTTGGCACATAGTAGGCACTCAGTAATTTTTCAAGGATGCCTAAGTGAACACTACAACAAGCGGACAAATGTACTGAAATATTACACCCGTTGGGCAGAGAGAAGTGGTGTGTATTTCCTTTGTGACAGTCAGGTTCATGCATGAAATAGGCTCCTGTGTTGCTTGAATGTGATTTAAAAAAAAAACAAAAAACTACTGTGAATAATTTTTGAATAGTTTCAGATGAGATTACCAGACTGGTAGACTTTGGGTGAACTAGGTTTGCCTCTTTAATATGAATTATATTCAATCAGTGAAAACCCTGAATAGAAAAGAAGGCAGCAGCATGTCCCCACCCTGCTCCGCCCCATCCCCCAGCAAGAGGGAATTCCGATAGCAGATGGTCTTTGGGCTTGAATTGCAATATTGGCTCCTCAGTCTGCTAGCCAGCCTGAAGATTCTGGACTCGCCAGCCTCCATAGTCTCGTTAACTAAACTAGTCAAGTCCTTCACATCAATTAATAGACAGCCAGACAACTCTGTTCTTGTTGGCCTGGAGTGCCTCAGTTAACATTCTGATCATTTTGATGTGCTCCAGTGGCGAGGGAGGGAACTCGATGGCCCTTCACAACTGAAAGCCTTCCTCTTGCCTGGGTTTAAATCCCCATCGCAACAGTGTTCGTGGATGTCTTACAGCCTTCAAAGAAACCTTCAAACTTTTCTCTGCCCCAAAGAGCCTTCTGAGCTTGGCCCCAACCCTCCTCCACCTCTACATCCTGGTACCTCCAACGGGCGTGACACACAAGAGTCATAGTCTTCTGCTCCCATCTCTGTACCAGGGATCCAAGCTCACAAACTTCCGTGCTTTTGCATATGCTGTAGTCTCCCGAAGAGTAACATCCCACCCACCTTTCATCTGCCTGATTCCTACTCATCCTTAATACTTCCCTTGGGATTCTCCACAGAGGAGACTTCGGAAGGCGGCCCTGCTATGCCATCACCTCCTCCAGCAGCCCCCTGCATGGTTGATGTTGGCTTACTTCTGTGCCCCCAGAGAGTTTCTACCTCCTGGAAGGCAAACTTCCTATTCTGTTCCCCACCCACCTCTTCCCACCTCTCAGGCGCCGTCTGTGTCCAACCTGCAGTGAAGACATTAACAGGCAATTAGACTAATAAACAAACAAAATATTTTAAGAAATTAAACTTCCTGTAATATGATATCATTTATCTGAAATCTGCAAGGATATTGCTTAGTATTGAGAAGGGAGAGGAAAAAATCAGAGCTCAAAGTTCTGAAACATCTCCCCAGGGAGGCTTTGCCTTCACAAAGCTCTGGACTGGCGGGAGAAAGGAACGCACTAAAAGGATTCACTTTTTCTTCCCAGCTTCTCAAAACCCTATGAAGGTTAGCATAGGTGGGCACTGGGGAGACTGTGAGAGCCTGAGCCCCAGCAGCACGAACAGCAATTGAGCAGGGCAGGTCAGCCCCCTTTCGGCGAGGGATTTGGGGGTCTGGGTCACTATTGTGTCAATAGAGATCAACAGGAAATGGGATTGACTTGACAGCTGTGCAGAAACAACCCTGCTAAAACTTGCCCGGCTTATAAAAGGCTCCTGGGGCTGGAGAGAGTTATGTTGGTAAAGTGCATGTGGCGCGAACTCAAGGACCTGAGTTCATTTCCAGAACCCATGTGGAAAAGCCAGGTGGTGCTCGCTGGTCATCTTGGCACCGGGAAGGCAGACAGGTGGTTTCCCCAAGACTTGTGGGCCAACAAGAATAGCCTAGTTGGCCAGTCCCTGGCGTGTCTTGAGGAATGACACTTGAGGGTGACCTCTGTCCTACACACACAGCCACACACACACACACACACACACACACACACACACACACACACACACACTGCAGTTCCGCCTGAATGAATAGAGTTCTCAGCAGTAGCCCTATGCTCAAGGGCAGACTCCTGATCACTGAGAGCTGCAGGTTCCAAGCTTTCTGGTTCCGATGCCGAGCAGACTTTATGTTTCATGATGTTACTCCCTGTGCCTCAGTTTATGCATCTGTAAAACAGGAAGAACAGCTCCCAGCACCTGTCACCCAGGAGGGCAACGCCATGAACCAGGCAGCGTTTGTGCGGCACTTTGCATTTCCCTGACTTCCGCTCTGTGTGTCTGCAGTAGTGTTACTATTACTTCCGAAAATGCCAGCTATCATCCAAAAGGGTTATTTCAATCACAAGGCTTTCTTCAGGAACGCTTCATAAAGGAAAAGCGAAAGCGTGCGCATTCTCCTTGGAACCATCATAATTAGTCCCAGTAACAGTTGGGCCTTTTTCTCCCCCAGTTCATTTATAGTCAGATTCTGCAAAATTGAAAACATCCAACATCTGGCCTGAAAAACTCATACAAAGACAGAAAGGCCCAAACGGGCATGGGTGGGCTTCAGTGGCATGGGAGCCAGATGTGTCTTTTGCCTCGACTACTCTTTTCAACCTTTGGAGGAAAAATTCAACTGACTTTTCATGCTTAGCAAAACCCTGAGGTTTTGGTTTCCATCTCTAAATTTTTAAAATATCTTGTCTGACTACTTATACGCTTAAAATTCTCCCAGACAGTCAGAAATTTGTAGAAAATAAATCTTTTAATGGTATCTAAAAGAACTAACTGTGGCTCGTGTCTAGCCTGTAATCCTGACACTCAGGGAAACCGAGGCAGGCAGATGACTGAAAGTTTAAGAACAATTGCAGATACATACCCAGAGGCCAGTTTAGACTGGATAGCAAGACACTGTCTCAAGGAGACAGACACGGGGCTAAGTAGGTATCTCAGTCAGTAAAGCCTATTTAAGCATGAGGACCTGAGTTCAACTACTAGGAACCACACAAAAAGTTGGGTGCAGTGGTAATGCATCTGTACCCCAGTACTGGGGAGGTAGAGAGCAGCAGATGTCTAGGACTCACTAGCCAACCTGTCTGGTGTGTCCGTGAAAACACAGCTAATGTCCCTGAGGTTGGCCTCTACGTGCACATGCTTGACCACACCAAAAAAGTGCACACACATGCGTGTACACACACACATGCACACACACACACACACACACACACACATATAGAGAGAGAGAGAAATAGAGAACTCAATACTCTAGCATCAGCTTTGTGAACATTTTGGGGGGTGCTTTCTAGCAAACCTGGGGCCTTCTCTATGCTACCCAAGTTCTCCACCACTGAGATACATCCCCAGCCCTTTTGTGCAAACATTTACAGAAACAAACAAAATAGTCAGCCCCGTTCATCTGCCTCCTTTTTGAGACATCTTCTAATGACACCGCTGCCTGTGTATTATTAGCAGAGTCTGCTAAGCATTTTGTCAACATTATCTCATTTCATTTCTGCATCCAGCCCTGAAGAAGGTACTGTGATCTTCTCTACTTTACAGGTAAAAACCTCCAAGGAATGCATGGATTAAGTAATTTACCGAAAGTCCCATTACTACAAGGGGGGAAAAGTGTTTTGGTTGTTGTGTGAAGGAAAACTTCACTTAATACCACCTTAATACTGGAGAAATCCAAGATAATTGTTAATGGAATAAAGTGATTGCAGTTATATTAAGCCACACCCTTGGGGGAAGGCTACCCAGAGCCCTTAATACACCGGCCAGAGATCAGAGAGTTTGAGCTTCCCAAGCAAGCCTGCCAGCACTTGCTCCGGTTTCTCCTATCTTTGCCGTTCCAGGGGAAGAAAAAACAAAACAAAACAAAACAAAACAAACTGCCCTCAAAGTAACTTATTTTGGCACTTTGCTGAAGAAATGCTGTTTCCAATCCCCACTGTTTTCAGCATGCCACCCAACAGCATCATTCTAGAAGCTTCCTTAAGGCAACCAGGGAATTTACAGGATTGCCAAACAGGCTGAGAAAAATCGGGTGGGGGAACTCCGCGGAAGGTCTTTGTGAACGAGGATAAAGGGCGCATGTTAGCGTTGCCTTGTTTCATGAAAAAGAGAACACATACAACAACCCTTGATTACAAAAATCTCATTTTACAAGCTCTAGGTAAGATGCGCCATTGTGGGGAGGCTCTGTCCCTACGGGCTGGCTTTGCTGTGCGCTTTCTGAGCACAGACCTGGTTCCACTTCCAGGGCCAGGTTAGATAAAACCAGAGGGTTTATGTGCACAGCATTTAACTTTAAGCATTTCTTCCTGGAAATTTACAATGCACATAATTTACATATTCAATACCAGTGACAATTTACTTCTCCCATCTGAACAGGGCTTTCAACTATGCCACTTGAACTAAATTAATAAACAGTAATTACAGAATGTTGTGTGAGCTGGCTGTTGATGTTGAGCAGATTCTAATCAACACCTTCTTTTAAGGGCCAATTAAAGCTGAATGTATGCAATATAAACATCTTTGAGTATTTAGACATGAACTGCAGAACAAGGTAAAAAAAATTAAAATCTGAACAATTAGACTGGGGATGAGTCCGTCAAACCTGGGGAGATGGACCCCTTCTAGCCTGTCTCTAAAGTCATGTTCATGTCTTCAGATGAGATTTTTGTAAAGTGGGAAGGGGCTCCGAGGCCTCTTTAGACCAAATCCCATCCGTTTAGAGATTTCTCCATTTCCTCTTCTTTTCCATATGCTTCAGGTTTCGTGGCATTGCTTTTTAAATCGCCTCAAACACTTTTCTCCTTAATTCGTGTGCATCTCAGCGAAAACTTAATCTCCATATTTCTGACTCATTTGTGTATAAACCATTGACGTGTTATTTGGTATCTAAAAAACCTTTCCCTAGGCCTCCTATCTGGTCACACACATAGCATGGCATACACCCCAGGTTCCACAATGGGAGATTACATCCCAAGTTAATAGCAAACACACAGATCACAGAGGCAGGATCAGACTCTGCCGGGGTATAGAGAGACATTGGACAGCGTCTCAGCCACTGCTATCTTCCAGTTCTACCATGTCTAATCCCACAGCAGGCTGTGCAAAACAGAGCCATGAGGAGACATCTCTGCCATGGCTCATGGCTCTGGGTAAGGTGCAGACCTACCCAAGTGACACACATCCTTGGTAGCGAGTGGGTTTTTCCAAGGGGTGGGAGGAAATAGGAACTATGTTTCTTCATGTGGGAGAAACCATAACAACCGCCACCAGGTCCAAGTGAGGTCTGACACGGTCCTGGTTCCTCCCTCGTGGACTTGGTCTCATCCCTGACTGCCCATGTCAGAGCTAGCTTTAATCTCACTCTCCTCTTGCCCCTGCCACCCTCCTGTCCTTCTAACCCCATATGTCTGTCTCTCTGTCTGTGCTTCTGTCTCTCTATTACATCCAGTCTTCTACGTTCGATATTGTTTAATACTAGATCTTAGGTTGTTTTGAAGTAACTCTTGGAAGGGTTAATTACCACTGATACTTATCTCTACAGATGAGAGGTATGCTTCTCTCTCTGCCCTGCCCTCTGCTATGCTGAAAATAACCCGGAAACAGAGATTTTGTACCTCCCAAAGCTTTCCCACAGCACCCAGCACAGGACTATTTATGTGAGCAAATGATAAATGAATATTTGTCGAATGAATATGAATGAAGCTTTCTTTAAAGTCAACAAAATGAAAGTCTCTGTTTGGCTTCAAATATTTTCTCAATAAAATTTGGAAGTATAATGATAGACTCTGGGCTAGAAATCAAAATTTCAAGATAGTTCTTATTTACTGGTCTCATATTAAAAGCCGGAGAGTGATGGAGCCATGGGACTGGAAGGGACCACCCGAAATTATTTAATGCCATTATCTTATGCACTTTGAAGAAGGCTGCACTTTCAAACAGCGGTGGCTGACTTTTGTTCCATGCATGGTGTCGTTACTACAGTGATGCTAATTGGGGCTGACTACTGAGTGTCTCCAACTAGAAGGAAAGGTCCTTGACTCTCTTGTTCAAGCTTGACTGAGACCTACAAGTGAAACTCATGTGGGTATAAAGCAGGATGTGCTTGAGGCCAGGAGCCCCCAGAGAAGAGGTCTTAGTCTTCCTGGTTCTCATCCATTCAATGAGTTGCTTTTTCGTATCTCTTTGCATGCCATGTTGCTCCCTGTTCATCTGCTTCCCCTGCCACTTTTCAGTATTTCACGGGTAAGAGAGCTACTCTGGCAGGGCCACTCCAATCTTCAGGCCCCTCCTGCACAGCAGGTGCCCAGGAATGGACTTCATTTCCATGGACCCCAAGTGCATCTATCTCTGTGCCCTGCCTACTACACCAACCACTTTGTTTATAGGTGGTGTCATTCTCCAGTCTGCACCAGAGATCTGAGCAGCACACTGTGGCAGACTGAACAAGTACTTTGGGCTATAACAGGACTGGACCCCCATCTTCCATCAACCATTGGCTGGTCATTGGCTAGCTTTGGGTTGTTTCTTGACTGCAGTACAGTTTCTAACCTGAAAGCAGAACTATATTAGCAGAGGTACCAAAGTCTTAACTTTTAAGATATGTCCATTTCCTTCTTATTCCTTTTACCCCCTCCTTCTTTATCTTCCCGCCCCATTCCTTCCCTAATCCTGTCCTCATTATTTTCTTCTTCTCACCTCTTTACCATCTCCCTCTCCACCTCTTTTTCCTCCTCCCCTTCATCCCTCTCTTTCACCTGATTCCAATCTTTTTCCTCTCCACTCTCCTTCTCTTTCCTCTCCCAGCCTCTTCCTTCTGCCATAACAAGCTACCTCCCAAGTGCCATCGATCATCACCCTAAGATGCTTCCCTTCTCTTCCCATTTCTACGTACATGACCAGTTAAGCTGCAATTGTTCAGTCAACTTTCCCTAACTCCCACTCCTTCTTCCCTAGTCTACATTATTGTTCTACATTTCCAGTTCTCTAAGACCTAGCTCCCACATGTGAAATTTACAATAATTACTAGTGGCTGTCAAAAAAAATCTCTGGCAACATATTCAAGGCCCTTCATAATCTATCCCAATCATTCTAGTCTTGTTTCTAACCGGCTCTGAAATATTCTCTAGCTTTCAGCTTGGTTCATGTCAGTATTTGGCTATGCTGTGTTCTTGGTATCTTTAAATGACCTGTTCCCTCTCTACCTAGACTCCTGTGCTATCCAACACACCTACCGAACCTCTAAAGACCATTCCTGACATTGGTAAATAAGAGTTCCTAAAAGTCTTCCCAGACCCACACAGGCTAGTTACTCCGCTCCCTCCAAGCTTCCAAATGCTCTAATTAATTGTGGTACCTTGGCTTCCCTCCACTCGCATCACCTCCTGAGTCTTGGCTTTGCTCTATATACTCTTACATCCCTACTGGTGGTATTCCCCCCCTGAATTCAAATTTATTCCATCCTGGCATTTCTGTCTAATTATCAGCCCATGCCACAGTAATTCCTCCTGTGACAGGGGAGTATTCACTTTCTAGCTGAGCCTTTGGTATGAAAAAGCCAGAATTTCTAATCTTAGTTTCACTGCATATTAATTTTACAAACTTAAAGAACATGCCCAAGCTCCCTGAGCCTTTAAGCAACTCTTCCTTATACACGTCTTATAGAGACTAAATGCCTGGTTTTAGGATAAACATAGACGTGAACAGATTAAGACTTTATCTTTCATGGCCAGTTGACTTTCTGCGGGGTTTCAAAATCATATAACCAGGAAAGAATTATCTTTCACAAGTAGTACTGAGATAAATTAGTTATCACCCTTAAAAAGTATTAAGCTGTACCCTTACCTCGTATCATACACACAAATTAACTCAAAATTGACCATAGTCTTAGTTATAAGAACAAAACAATGAAAGTTTTAAAAGAAAACATAGAAGTAGATCTTGGTGACCTTGGATTAAGCCATTTCTTAGATAATGACGTGAAAGGCGTGTGGTAAAAAGAAATAAAATAGATTTTATAAAAAATTAAGGAGCTTTTGTGTTTTAAAGGGCACTGCCCAAAAAGAAAGACAATCACAGAATGGGAGAAAACATTTTATATTCTGAGTAGATGAGCAGTACCTACAACAATGAGCACAAAACAATAACAGACAACTCAATTCAGAAATCAGGGGAAGGCTTTGAACAGACATTCCCCAGAGAATGTGTAGATGGACAGCTGCACACGCAAAAATGCTTAGCACCAGCAGTGTTAGAGAAATGCCAACCAAAACCACCAGGTATCACATCATACCCACTAGGGTAGCCAAAATAAAGAAAGCAAACAATAATAGTTCAGCAGTTTCTCAAAAAGTTAAAGTTACCATATGATCTAGCAAGTCTACTCCAAGGTAAGTATCTATGAGAATCTAAAGCGTATGTCCACACAAAGTCTTGCCATACTAACGTGACTCGTAGTAGGCAGGTGTGGAGACAGCCCAAATGCCCATTCAGTTGGCAAAGAGACAAAATATATGATAGTCAGACTATTGAATATTATTTATCAATTAAAAGAAATAAAGTAGAGACACCTATTATGGCATGGAGGAACCTTGAAAGCATGCTAATGAGTACAAGTCAGCCACTTGCAGTATTGAATAAATTTATATAAAATATTCTGAATAGGCAAATCCATAAGTAAAGAAGACTGGTGGTTGCCAGCTGCTTGTGAGGTGAGGGAAATGAATGGGAAGTGCCTACAGATGGGCAGGAGCTTGTATATGTGGAGGATTATGATCCTCTGACACTTTCTAGTGATAATGACTATTGAACCCTATTCATATATGAAAATCCATGGATTTTATTCAAGGGGTAAACTTTTGATAGGTGAATTATATCTCAATGAGAGTTTTATGAAATAGCTAAAATTATCATTCATATTCTAAGATTAAATGAGATTCTTGGTGCATGCTCAGCACACGATAAATGCTCTCCACTATGATAGACACATCTGCTATTGCTGTATTGATCTATCTCTATGTTCTGCCCAGATCCACTGCATTTTCCATTTTCCACACTAACAAGTGCTGTACACTATAAATATGTGTTGCTCTCATTGATTAATAAATAAAGCTGCTTTAACCTATGGCAAGGCAGGACAGAGCAAGGTGGAAATCCAAGCAGAGAGATACAGGAGAAGAAGGGCAGAGTTGGGGAGATACTAGCCAGCTGCCAAGAAAGCAAGACATGTAAAAGATGAGGTAACAACCCATGACCAATGTGGCAAATCATGGATTTTTTAAAAATGGGTTAATTTAAATGTAAGAGTTACCTAATAATAAGCCTGAGTCATCGGCCAAGCATTCATAGGTAATATTAAGCCTCTGAGTGGTTATTTGGGAACTGGAGGACAGAGAGAACCCTCTGATTATAAACATGAGCTCGGCAAAGGGCCTCATGAATCCTGGTCTTTACCCTTGAGGTCCAGATTGACCTGGATTATTCTATACAGTTCAAAACTATAATAAGCAGATCTTCAGAAATGAATCAATCCAAACTCAGTAACATAGAAAATGTCAACCCTAATCAAGAGCAAGTATTTAAAATTATTTATATTCTGAATCACAACTTTCTGTCTTTTCTAGCTTCTATAAATAACCTTTTCAAAGTCTTTCTTGGACTTCACTCATTGCCTGGTCCCAAAACAAGGACATGAGCTTATGTCTAGGTGATAGTAAATTCTGCTTATAAACAAAAATTCACTTATGATTTTAACAATCTATTGCTACACAAAAATGTAATGCAGTAACTTTATTAAAGTGATTTTTGTCTGTTTATTAGAGTGTGGCAGATCTCAAATTAGCTAAAATATAGCAGAATGGCTCAATGATGTTTCCAATGCTTCTAATGTCTTCCACTGGACAAACACATTCAAAATGGACTCTTCCATGCCTAATACTTCAGAGAGGATGGCCCAGAGTGGTGGGCTGCACTGTGGAAAGATTCATCAGAGTCCTATGTGCAGCGTCTCATTTGCAACGAAGCCTGGAGCTTGCAGTTCTTCAAAACTGGAGCCCCAGAATCTATCTCTCTCCACAAGGTCTCTGTATGTGGCCTGTGGGTCAGGTTAGATGTTTTATGTCACAGCTCATGGTTCAAAAAGGCAAAAGGCAAATGCAGCTAAGTTATCATTAAAGTTCCAACCAAAACAATCCCATTTTGGCCACATTCTGCTGAGTATAGTAAGGCAAAAGAGAACCTAGGTTCCAGAGGAATGCCACTACCCAGAGGACTGAGCAGTTGAAGGGGTGATCCTACAGGAACGTTTGAATAACATGCTTCCACATGAGCTATCCAAGCTGACCCCATAGGAGCATTCGAATGACATGCTTCCATACCATCTACCCAAGCTGAAAGGAAGGAGACTGCTGTATGCAGTTCCTTGCCTCTTCCTCCACCAACTCGCTCCAGGCGGTGCACCATGACACAGTGACGTTGTCACATGCTGGTTCTGAGGCTTCTACATCAATACAGTTCCACCTCACCAACTCCCTTTATTACTAACTCCCATGTACCCCTTAAAAGACTCAAGCGAATCATTCATGCTGCATTGAGTTCCTCCACTCCTCCCATCCACAGAACCTTGGTGGAAACCATTTCCAACTGCCGCAGCCGTTTGCTGTTAATGTGGCTCCAGCTTCTGTAGGCCATCTGTTCGCAACAACAGCAACCAAAATACAGACCAGAGGCAGCACATTGCCTGTAGCCATAGACAGGGGCATTGGTACTTCATCTGCTTTGGAATCACACAGGACAAGAAGCGAGGACTTTGAGAATTTACCTAGCAGAAGGTGTCTGCAGAGGGTGCATGGAAAGGACTGGGCATCTTGTGAACCCCTGAAATCATACACCAAACGCTGGAGTGTTTATGCATGTTTCTGGGGAAGGAGATCCATTAGTCTTCATTAGATTATTGAGAAGGACCCAGAAAAGGTGAGAACTGTGGAACCACAGGGTACACTATGCCAACCCTGTTCCAATCTAACTGTCAATATTTATTGTCTTAAGCCGCACCTTCTGATCGCCGTGTAAACAGGAGGAGCCTTGAAAATTACCATGTCAAACCAAAGAGCGACACTGATCCCCTTTCTCCAGGCCACCTCTTGTCCTTCTCTCTCTCACTAAAACTTCCCACTGAAGCTCATATACACTGGCTACTCACTTTTAGTGTTCGAGCCATATCTTTGGGCATAATGCTACCTAGACAGGATTTTGCTGCTGAGAGAAATTGTTGACCTTATGATCTCCCCTGAGATGACAACAGATTATATGTTTCCAAGTACCTTTTGTCAGGCTTTGAGGTGTGTTTTCCTATCAGCAAACATAGGAAAGTATTTAGTTAAATGTACACTAGACATGTATATTTATTGGTTGGTTGGATTTTTTTCTTTAGAGGCAGAGGCTCAGTTGAACAACTCAGAGTGACCTTCAACTTGCAGCAATCCTCCTGCCTCAGCCCACCAGACGCTAAAATTACAGGAGTGTGCCTCCACACCTGCTTTAGTGGTATATTGTTTTTATTAAATTCTTCTAGAAACATCGTGTGTAAAAGTACCAAAGTTCTTCCCTTTCATGCTGTTTTCAGTTTCCTATTCCTCGTCATGTGTGCAAAATAGGAAGAGAGGAGAAAACGTCTGGGGTCCCAGTGTCTCAAAGAGGTAGAGGTTCTCTGTACGGATATACCTGAGAAAACGTCTGGGGTCCCAGTGTCTCAAAGAAGTAGAGGTTCTCTGTATGGATATACCCGCTAACAGTTAGCAGCTGCTGTTACCAACTCTAACGCCTAATCTCATTAGGCACTGAATGAACAGCACCCATTGAGGCCCAGGGAGGATTCAAAGGGAAATAAAATCGATTTTCTACCCCAGGTTGCTTTACGGTGTTGTGGGAGAGACAAATAAAAACAAAAAGCAATGAGAAAATCAGACTGGTGCTTGAACCGTCTCAGGGAGCAAGAAGGGACGCGGGATTACCAGGCCTCTCCTTTGATTGCAATGCCTGGTAGAACTCTTCACTCTTGATAGCTTCTCCCTGTCTCTACCCTGAATGAAAGCAAGAGAGTAACAGGGCAAGTGAAAAGCTTCAAGACTCCTCACCCTAGCTCCTAACTCTCTGCCCCTCCTTCCAAGCATTTGTTTTCCCCATTCTGCTCCTTGGCACAGGAAGTGAACATTTCCCCTGAGCCAGCTTTCTCTTCTCCTCCCTCTTTCCATCCCTTCTCTTCCCCTTCTTCTCCAGCACTGTACCTCACAGTCATTCTTTTTCCCAAAGGCTGCCCACGGTCTGCGTAGGTTGGTCCTAGAGATGCAAAGTCCTAAACAAAAGCCAATCACCCAGAGAAAGCTGGTTTACCAGACTCTCAGCCTCTTTGGGATCTTATCTTCACATGATATTCCATTTTTATTTCTCCCGCTTTCTCTCTTCTGATTATTTTTGATTCCGTCTCCAGCACTGTTAGAGACTTCCTAGGAAGGGAAATTATCTATAATGGAGCAGGGACATTAAAAGCCTCAGTTTCTTTGGAAATTCTTGAACTCATGAGAGTTCACACTGGGTTTTGAATTTTGAGAACTGTTAGAAGAAATTATTTTTTTTAATCAGAATATTTTAACCCTTGCCCTCCGTGGCTCTCCAGATTCTGATTTTTAATCTTCAGGCTGTCGAGAGTCTTTCATAGAGCTCCAGTTGATGCCAGGCTGTGGAAGGATATCTTTCTAGATTCTTAAAGTAAGTCCACTCAAGGAAACCCGGAAGCAGCTGATACCCACACCTCTGCAGAGGCAAGTGTGGGCGCCTTTCAGACAATGTGTGTGACCTACTGATGACCCCTCCTAAGCCACAGAGATCTGCACTCATGTCTACAACTCCATAACCAGCCACACTATGGCATCTCCCACCATATCGAAATGTGACGCCTCCGTGTTTGCTGTGTGAGCTGACTGCTAGCAAAACTGGAAAACACTACAGCAAAGGAAAGGTGAACAGTGTATGGAGCCACTCTGCAGCTGAGAGCCCACCTATGGGAATAAATCAACAGGTTCTGCAAAGGTTATTCACTTAGCCCCAAATCCTTCTCTAATTGCAGGAGTGAAAAGGATGAGTAATGGGGCTTGAAGAGATGGCTCAGGGGCTAATGCATCTGCTGAGCATTAGATAGATCAGGACCCTCGATGTCTTCCTCTGGGTTCTTCACCCTGTCTAAACACCCCAATTCACATGTCTATACACAACAGGCATATGTGCTTGGGCATGCATACATGCACATGCATACAAACACATAGGCACACACACTCGCAAACACACACAAACACACGCAAAAATAATAATAAAAATAGTGAGCATTTTTAAACTTAAAAAACTGTCACTTATTTCCAGTATTTCCTGTGAAATCCAAGCTTGCAAAGGGGTGAGAACGGGGTCACCTCTTTATGAGAAGAAAGAGGAGAGAAAAGAAAGAAAGAAAGAAAGAAAGAAAGAAAGAAAGAAAGAAAGAAAGAGAGGGGGAGGGAAGGAGGGAGGGAGGGAGGGAGGGAGGGAAGGAAGGAAGGAAGGAAGGAAGGAAGGGGGAGGGAGGGAGGGAGGGAGGGAGGGAGGGAGGGAGGGAGGGAGGGAGGGAGGGAGGGAGGGAGGGAGGGAGGGAATGTGAAGGTGTGGTTTAAAATTTTGTCTCTGGCCAAGGCTGGAAGGCTATAATCCAAACCAGACATACCAAATTGAGCTCATGGTATATAAACCCCACAGCCTGTCCCTAGAGCATGGTGGGGCATATTTCTCCAGGTGTAGAGTCATTTAGCAGATCAGAAGATAGTAGCCACATTTTGACTTTATCCAGGAAGATTTTTCTTTCATTAATAAACTTGGTCAATAAAGAATTTTCTGCTGCATAAGGATCAGCAAGCAATATGTTTTTAGGAACCCCTGTATGTATGGTAACTGAAACAGACAAATTTGGTTCGCATTTTGGCATTGCCAACAGGGTGATCTTTTGTAAGTATTTCACTTTCCTGAGCGTTAGTTTCCTTTTGTTTCAAACGATGACGTCTGGGCTCACAACTTACTTCCCAGCTCTGATTGTCTGTGACTGTCTTCCATGGGCTCTAGATGAATAATCACTTTCTTGGTCATCATCCAACAAATGTCTTCCTATAGGAAACTAGTTATTCTATGCATTTGTATCAAGTTGTATTTATCTCTTAAAGATGAGCTACCTAGCCCTGATGTCTCTCCTTGTGCCAGAAAGAAAACCTATAGACAGAACTAGACCACAGAGAAAAGTAGAGCTGAAAACGATTTATATAACTTTCTGATTTGGGGGTGGGTATAATGAGACTCAGATCAACTAAATCCAAAGGGAAAAATAAATATGATGAATTTTATAATGAGGATTATATCCTTGCAGTATGAATTCTTAGTTATTCTTTTAATTATGCTTTAGAATAGCCACTCCACATCTTGAACCCAAAATAAATACGGGGAGTAACCAACCCTTTAGGCAGTTGTATGTGTGGAATGACTCAAAGAATATTAAAATGTGTCCCTTCAGGTCCCCAGCAAATGTGGGAAGCTAGTAACACGTGTGTTTCCTCTCTATTAGTCAAAGTTCATGGCTATGTAACAATTTACCCCAACCTTACAATGCTATATATTTATTACCACACAGGATAGGATAAATGGGGTCCTCTGTTGGGGGACTCACAAGACCTTAGCTGAGGTGGCAGAGAGACTAATCTGCCTGATCACCTGGACAACTGACTAGAAATGCATCCACTTCCCAGCTTCTTCGGGCTGTTGGCAGCTTCATTCAGGTGGGATTGTTGAGAGCCCTGGTCTAACGACTGGCACTATCGTCTACCCTCAAATCCTATTGGTCCCCCAACTTTACTGGAGGTCACTCACAGTCCCTTTACACACTAGTTTTCCCAACAATGTCACCTCATCAAGACAGCAAAGTCGGCCTTAGAATAAGTCCAATAGCAATATAGATCCTTGTGCAACATAGTCACAAGAGGGATAGAGTAGCATTGCATGTGCCTGTCATCTTCTCCTGGCTCAACTGCCGATTCCACCCATAGCTGAGGGACTGCCCACGGGCATAATCCTGAGAAGGCTAGTATCATAGTCATCACCTTAAACTCTATCTGCCCCCAACAGAAAGCAAAGGATTCCTGCTCCTTGTCTCAGTCTCTGAGTAGAGACTACCTTGCAGGGGACAATGCCAACCAGGAGACCAATATATGGTAGCCATATTGGAGCCAAGTCACAGACAGGCTTAAGTCCCTCCTCCATTGACTTGTTAGAGTCTCCGTTATCGTATGGAACACACTTAGGATTGCTGTGTAGAAGGAACTAGAAAGTAACAGACTTGTGGACATCAGAATGTCACAGGAATCATGACATCCTGGCCCATGGCTGAAATCAGCCAAGGCCAGAAAGCACATGGCTGTCACAGGCAAAACTTAGAAGGTGACGTGGAGCCTGCTGGGTCCAAAGAGAAATCCACCATGCCCTTAGCAGGCTGGGAAAGACGAGATCTCACATTTCCAGCAACAGGGGTCAGCTGAGCAAGCATAAGGGGACCAGGGAAAGGAAAGGATCCAGAAAACCAGTAAGGACCCCAGGAAGCCTGTGTCAAGGCCTGCAGGGCTATTCCCCCCCTGCCATAGGGATGCAGTGAACGCACCCATCCATCATTTCTAGGGGGAGAAGTCTGGGAACCTGAGCAGGACTGTTCTGGTATGAGGAGACTGCCATATTGCTAATTGGCTCGTTCAAAGTTCACATTCATTTCCCTGCTACCTGAGGGCTGTAGAATCTCAAAGAAAATTCAATCAGTTATAGAGAAATAAAGGAACTACATTTTCTTCTCGCAATTGGATTGTGTGAGTAAATCTGCAATCTTGCTACACCTGCAATGTAACAGACACTATATGCGTATGTTTTCATAGACTTCTCCCCCAGTCCTTTGAGGTAAGTGTTATTATAGTCCCATTTTACAAATGAAGTGGGAACTTGGAGAGGTTAAGTAATTTCTGCAAGGTCACACAGTTGCCAAGTGGAAAAGTTTGTTGAGAGTCCCGAATTAGATGATCTGACTGTGACACATGGCCTTGGTCACCGTGCCTATGTATTAGAGTAGCCTTGCTTCTACAACAAGCATTTGTCAACTCTGGATGGCCTGGCACAGGGCTCATTGATTATTGCTTCTTTCATAGACAGGCTAAGGAAGTGGGAGAAACTCTATTGGAGATCACCATTTGGAACCCGGCAGTCCTCTCTTCCTCTGGCTCAGCCTCCTGTCCACTTAGCCAAGATATGCAGGACGAAAGACTACAGAGGATATTTCATGGTCCAGGCCTAGAGATGAGGCGTGGCCACTCATGCCAATATCTACTGACCAAACTTCAGTGGCAAACTGCCACCTACCTGCAAAGGTACCTAAAAGACAAAGGAATAGATTACGAAAGCCATATGATGCTCTTTACCCTAGTTCCATCCACACACAACCTAAGATATATATTTCCATCCCCTTCTGTTGACAAATTTTTCTTCCATTAAATGTAAAGCTCAAATTTTTTTAACTCTATTCTAATAATGAAACAGTGAAGATAATGCTTCGGTTTGGCCTCCAGGGACTCTCCAGTCTGTTGCAAGGTCTAGTCTGGCTTCACACAAAGGAAGGCCATGTGTACCTGATGTGGGGTAGACTAGATCAGGAACTACCTGTGCTTTCTAGGACCCTTCAAGGGTTAATTGGAGGGTAGCTTTATGGACTGTGGCTCATGGGAAATGAAGCAAAGGGCACAGAAGGAAAGTGGTACCTGACCCTTAAATCCAAGCTCAGTAGCTCTGTCTTGATCTTCAATAAACTCTGACTGAGCACATAAAATGTGGGAAAAAATGGTGTTAGACATGAATGGTGGTTAAAAAAAAAACACACATACATTTGCTTAGAAACCATATAGAATACATCTCTGCCCATCCCTGTGATCCAAGGTAGAAACTGTTGGGCAGATGACAGCGGCCAACCCAGTCTATCATCCTCAAAGGCCATTTGAAGGGAGAAAAAAAAATAATGACCATTAGAAGCCGACAGACCTGAGGTCAATATATGAATCTTGTTAGTAGGATCCTGACCTTGTAGCTCTAAGCAATGCGGGAGACCATGGATTTAAACAGGACATAATACATTATAGCCATTAAACAATGAAGATAGAAATTAGACTGTGGTTAAGGTTCTGCCTTTTGCAAGCTGAGCCATCCTGGGCAAGTCACCCAACGTCATTGCTCCTTCAGTCTCTCGTGTGTAAATGGGTCTTGTAATACCACTCACCTCATAAGCCTGTTGTAGGACCAAATCAATATCCACGAAGCGTTTAACATGTGCTTGACTCGTACAGTAGAAGGACGAGCATTTCAACTGTTAAAACTAACAATAAAGTCTCAGACATCAATCTGGCCACATAGCAGCCCTCCAAGAGCTGTGATAACTTTAGCAGAAAGTGTCTGAGAAAAAAGACAAAAGAAAAAAAGAAAAGAAAGAAGGAAGAGGCCATGTTGGTAAAGTAATATTAAGTAGAAAGTTTACATTGGGAAAGAGACAAAGCGCATGCATTGTTCACAGGCTTGAGGCCAAATCTATTCTCAGATGTAGGGTGGCAGCAGCCAGGAGGAAAAGCCCAGCACTTTGAGGTGATTCAGTGGATCCTATTCTCAAAGTAAGGTGCAGTCTTTACACAGGTGCCCAGAGAGTGCACAAGGCACCCAACAATCACCATGTCCACTGGATAACGTCACACCCCCTGGTGAAGGCGGCCATCCATTCTGGGAAGGATTTGAGCAATCACGGACACAAGGGCATCAGAGAAAGCCTGGCGAGATAACTCAGTGGGCAGAGGTGATTGCGCTCGTCTGTGATGGTCTGTGTTCAGTTCTGGGATCCTGTGGCAGGAAAGAACTAACTCCCAAGGGAGTTGCTCTCTAACTTCCACCTGCACCCCTGTACCCTAGCACCATCATCCAAAAATTCAGGAAAATAAAGAAATCAGAGAAACCAATAAGTAGGCTACCTCTCTAGCAGGCTTTTAGTTTTTCGAGCAGCCTTCCATGTATCATTTAACAAGCAAGTATGTGGTACCCAGGTGTGCAAGGCTTTGCCTTAAATAAAAGATAAAGAGAGCAGGCTGCAGGCATCTCCTGTCTCTGACACCTAGGAATCCAATAATCATCAGAGAATCTTTTTCCTAGGCAGGCCCCCAGGCATTAAGTTCAGACAGCATCTTTGCAATCTCGTGTTTTATTTTAATAATCTAAAAGCCAGTTCCCTGAAATTATCCATCAGAGGCAGGGGGAAAAAAGGATCACCTTACTTGTAACTTTTAAAATCCAAACTGATTAATTTCTCAAATAAATAATTTAAATCTTAGACATGAAACCATTTGGAAAAGAGTTTTAGCTTGAAGTCGTTTTGTTTTGTACCTTTCAACACCAATAGATTTCCTGAAACATGATGTTTGTCTGATCTGCAACATAGTTTCCAAAACGACCTATCAAAGAGAGGAAGCGGGGATTCATGGAGGCAGCCAACGTTCCTTTCTAACTCTGAACAGGAAGTGGTAGAGCAAAGACAAGTCTGCAGCCAAATCAATCTCTGAGACCTAAATAAATGCTCCTTGTGGATAAAAGGGCAAGAATTTAGATGCTAAGTCTTAAAAAAAAAAATGCTATCAGCTATTAGATGCCCTATCACTGCCCAAACACTGAAACATAACCGAAGGACACTTGACAGGGACGTTGGGATTCCATGTCAATCTGCCATTTGTGGTTACCACATCAGATGCTGCAATGTTTAATATTGACTGTCAACAACAGGATCTAGAATCACCTGGGAACAGAGCCTCTGGCCTCTGGCCACACCCTCAGGGGAGTGTCCTGCTAGGCTAACTAACTGAGCTGGGTGATGCCATTCCCTAGGCTGAGTTCCTGGGCTACACAGAAAGGAGAGAGCAGGCATTCAGGGCTCTCTACGTCCTGAGTGTGGACACAATGTGGCCAGCTGCCTCAGGCTCTCCCAACCTGTCTTCCCTGCTCTCTGCTTCCTGAGTATGGATACAATGTGGCCAGCTGCCTGTCTTTCCCGCCATAATGGACCAGAGCCTCAAATGGGAGTCTTCATGAGTCTTTCCTTTGGTAGCTTGCTTTCACCAGGGAGTTTTATCAAAGCAACAGAAAAGTGATGAAGACAGATCTGTGTTGGCATCATACAGTAGCTGTAGAGAACGATGTGTCACATGTAAGGAGGTGAGCTCGGATCCCAATCTTCCTTTCTTACCTGACACCTTACATCTGCTCTGGGCCTTGCTAACCTATGACTGAGGAATAATGTCCCTTGTCTCACTAGGTTTTGGCAGAATCTTTTACAAAATTTTAGTCAGCCCCCCTCCGAATCCTCAGTTTGGCTGAGTCTAACCTTCAGCTTCCCTCTCTGACCTGGCAGAATCCTGTTTGAGCAAGAATCCTAAGTAACTTCAACAAAATCCCCACCCTCAGTATCTGAGCACCCAGTGCTGGTCAACTCTTCAAGCTGGTGAAGACACTAACCGCTTTTTCTGATACTCCTGCCTAAATGACTTCCTAGTGACCACCTCGCCCCTGTATCACATATAAATATCCACTTGTCCTGCTGAAGCCCCAGCTCTCTCTCAGAGCCCTCCCAGTGGTCCTTTCGCCTGTTGTCCCTGCTCACGGTTGTCTGTCTAAATAGTTTGTGTCAGAGTGGTGTGTTACCATGCTGAGTCGAGAGCAAATGTTTGACCTGTAGAATCCACTACAGCATCTGACATACAGTTTAATCTCGATTTTGTTATTCTTGTCATTGTCATCGTCGTCATCATTGCCACCACCATCCTTGACAGACAGTGGAATTTGCTTTATTTTAAAGAAATGCTATTATCTCCTTAACACTACTTTTAGACTCTTAAGAAACAGAGAGATTGATGGAAAAAAATGGGACTAGTCATATGATAGAGGATAATAGATAGATGATAGATAGATAGATGATAGATAGATAGACAAATGATAGATTGATATGATTTGATATGATATGATGGATGGACAGTGTTATTTTCTAATTTATGAGTTTCTTCTCTGAGACTTCAGAACCTAGACTGGCCACACTTAGCCTGAATTCCCAGTTACCCTACTACCAGCTGTTCTGATGATGGTCCAGCTGTCTGCCCTCCTCAAGTCTCAGGTTTTTTTTCTTCTGGAAAATAGGAATGATGGTAGCAAATGTTTGTAGGGCATCATGAGGACCTAATGAATCTACACTCGGTTATAGGCACAGGTCTTGTTAACATCACTGTCTTAGATCAAGAAGTTTGTCTCTTTGACTTCAAGACTCTAATCTCTAAACCAGAATCCCCTCCCCCCCAACCAGGAACCTTTCAGAACTAACAATCTTAAAGGAGTTGAGTCTCCTGCCACTTCTCAGCTCTAACAAGTGATCCACAAACAGCAGGCACAAGGTTCCTCAGAGCCTGTCCTTCTAACTAGACCCTAAATAGTTTATCCTGTTTTAATTTCCAGGCTTCCTGAGGCCCAGGTCTTTTGAGTGTTTCGCTGGAATGTTAATTATGGGAAATTCCAGAATCTGTGGCTTGGAGACGAGGTCCCATTTACCCTGTTGCTTGGCACTGGGGTCCCTCTTGCCTGGCCTTCAGAACACCAACTCCCTTTCCAAAGCCCACAAGCCTGAAGCCAGATGGCAATGCAGGCAGGTCCTGCTGCTTTGGGCCCTCCTCGCTTTGCCAGCTTTGTCGTTCCATCCTCTGGCACTGGTCGTCAATTCCTATCGACCCTCACCAGCTCTCAAAGGTGGCACCAAAGAAAGCTCTCCTTTATACAACGCCCAGAAAGGCATCTCGAATTTCTTGCTGCACCTGAGTCTCTATGACTACGGAGGGGATGCCCACTTGTTACCCACCAGATCGCATGCCACCCACACATTTGGAAGAAATCATTTCTTCATGTGTCTGCACTTTTCTTTTGCCTGTGCCAGTGGCCTTTTGCAGTTTTCAAGGGAGTACCTCCCAGCTGACTCCATCATCCGCACCACAGGCTGGTTCGGGACGCAACCACACCGATCCCAAAGCCCGTGGTTCCCGGAGACAACTGTGCCCATGTGGACTGGGACCCTGACACGCCCGCCCTGCCACCCGAAGGAACTCAGGACTTACAGGTCTGCAGTTCTCACAGAAAGGCCAGATTTGCTCCACGGCTGGAGGTACTAAATGTCTGCTCGGTAGGGGAAGCTTGGGGAAGACTGGTGTGGTTGCCATTCATAAAGGAATGATAGTAGTTCAGTAGCAAGGATCTTTAAAATCTCATAATGTGAGGCTGGCGAATGGCTTAGTGAGTAGTGATTTCTGTGCAAGCATGAGGACCCGAGACCCAACCCTCTGCACCCATGCAGAAGCCAGAGTCAGCAGTGTGTGTATAATCCCCAACTGGCTGGGTGGGAGACGGGTGAATCCCCGCACTCTCTTGCCAGCCAGGCTAGATAAAATGGTGAGCTCCAAGTTCCACGTGAGACCCTGACTCAAAATATGTGCTGTAGAAGGCACTGGATATAAACTTCTGACCTTCACACACATTCTCTCTCTCTCTCTCTCTCTCTCTCTCTCTCTCTCTCTCTCTCTCTCACACACACACACACACACACACACACACACACACATTTTACAATAGAAGATGAGGACAACCTCAGTCATTTTAACTCCCTCAGTATATTCCTCTAGGCAAAGGGTTCTGTGTCCAAAAGCTAATCTTGCAGAATGGAACCATTTTAAAGGACAATGACACTAGACAATCCTAATGGGTAGATCAATGGGATGACAAGTGTCAGTCAGATCATCCTCCATCTTCAAGAGTGAAGCGAGGATGAAGAGACAGATGGAGTCATAGCTCTGGTCCTGAGAATCAAGTGACTTGTGTCCTGTATGGTCATGAACATGTGAGCAGTGACTTTTGATTTATATAGTGCTTTCAGTTTATTCTCATATTGCTAGGGAAAGAAATTTTCAAATCAAATAATTTGCTTTAGGTGATGGCTAGATATACACAGAAAAACAGCACTCAGCAGCTGCGTGGATCCCTTCTTGACTCCAGATCACTCTGCTCATTCTGTGTCTCAGTTCTGAGCACTGGCCTGGGATGCTCAGGTACTTGTGCCTTCCCTTCCCTCCTGCAGAAAACTCGTCTTTCTGATGAGGAAAAATGAATGTATGAATATTACTAGGACACTAGCCAGAGTCTCAGAAACATTCATCTTTTTTTTTTCCTGCTTCCAAGTATTCAACTCACCAAGAGTAGAGCAATCAGCCTAGTGTACCAGAAAACCACGTTCATTTTTATTGGGAGCTATTTGAGGCATATCAGCAGAATGCCAGACACAGTTCCATGGTCCCCCAGCTTTGGACTGATTTATGCTAAAAACAATTATACACCCTGGAGCTTCACTCCTGGAGCCAGCAAAGGGGCACCCTGAGGGGCCCTGTGAGAACTGATGGTGTTTGAACAGTATTTTTGTGGATCTTTAATGGGAGGCATACCAGGCCAACTCCAAGACAAACTGGTTTTGAGTCTGTTTATAAGCAATGGGTCAAGATTGATGGAGGCTTCTACATACCACGGGAAGAGGGGCTGGCACAGGCCTGTGCCTTCTCGGAACGCCAAGGTTAACTGGAGTTCATCTCCCATTCAGAACACTCTGTGGCCCCCCCTAGAGTACACAAGGCTGTGGCCATTACTGCAGCCGTCTTGAGGCCACTCTAGTTAGTCCATCTTTCTGCTCCCTCAGTCAGAAATACATTATTATACAAGTCTGAGCATGGGTGGGAGCACAGAAGTGTGAGCATTGTCTAAAGCCACAGAGAAAATCAGAGAAAATTCACTGTTGGCACTCTCCAAAAGAGCCATTTATGGCTTAGTCCTTAAGTTCTGAGTTCGGTTACATGTTGGACAGTTGCTGTACCTGTCTACCTCCTTATTACTATAGTAGCCAGTTATGAAACCTTACTTGGAATTAGCATGAGGATTGATATTCAACTCTGTTCAAACAAACACAGATAACTATGCTTAAAGCTGCCGGGCGGTGGTGGCGCACGCCTTTAATCCCAGCACTTGGGAGGCAGAGGCAGGTGAATCTCTGTGAGTTCGAGACCAGCCTGGTCTACAAGAGCTAGTTCCAGGACAGGCTCCAAAGCCACAGAGAAACCCTGTCTCGAAAAAAAAAAAAAACTATGCTTAAAGCTATGGCAGAAAAGAGACCATTTCTCAGTAAGTGAGATTCCCATCGGTGAAGTAGACCAAGTATGCGTAAAAACCCTGAGATTATAATTATACTGACTATTGTGTGTATGTGCGTGTGTGTATGTGTGTGTGTGTGTGTGTGTGATCGCACGCATGCGCGTGTGTTGTCACCAGCTAGAGTCATTTGGGAATACAAAACCTCAGTTGAGAAAACACCCCCACCAGATTGGCCTATGGGTAATTTTCTGACTAATGATTGACATGGCGAGGTCCCTCCCACTGTGAGCAGTGCCACCCCTGCGCTGATGATTCTGGGCTGTGTGAGAATGTGGGCTAGCTGGGCAGGAATGGCACGCGCCTTTAATCCCAGCACTTGGAAAGCAGAGGCAGACTGAGCTCTGAGTTTGATGCCAGCCTATTCTACAGAAGTCACAGGACAGCCAGGATTGCACTGCTGTGGGGACTCCTTCAGCCAATGGCCTTTAAGGAACTGGCCTTCTTTAGGGGTCGCCTCGTGTACTATAAATGCAGATGAAAAGAATGCACGGGCCTCTTGACTGCTGGACTCAGTTCCAGTTCCCAGTGTCCACAGAGGACTGGGGATCACTACTCTTTCTTTGAATTTATTCCCAGATCAATAAACCTTTGTTATACTCCATTCTGGACTATTGTGGAACTCCTTTAAATGCCAACAAATTGGCACCCAGCATGGTCTGAATCCACACCACTGTCAGACCCTGTCTAGGCCCCCATGGTCTTCTCCCATCCCATGCAGATGAACTACCCTTCTGGGCAGTTTGTTTCAGCTGGTTCACTGCAGCGATTTGGCAATTTCTCACCAGCCAGCGCCCACATGGCTTGGTCCCAGCGACTGCTGCTCACAGTCCGCATGGTGTGGCTTGGTCCAACCTGCTACTGCTGCCCACTGCTTTCTGTCACAACTCCTCTGCTTCTCTGGCTTCTGCCAGGCCTGCTCTTATCAGGCCAAGCTGATTCTGGTAGCAGGGACTCTAATCCTGCACCTGGAACACAAGCTTGTGTTCCCAGTTCAGATCCACAAATGTCCGGCCCAAGCTTCGGCCAGTAACCTTGTGGCTCACAACTGCTTGCAAGCTCTGGGTTCCTTAATATTCTGCCAAATCAAACCTCTGTACACAGATGAGCTGCTCTTAAGTAATTAACTAAATTGGTTAATATTTCTAAGTCTCAGGTAATTCAGGTACTGATCTAGGATCTGCCTTATTGCCACAACTACGACACCTGCTGGCCATACAAGATTATTACACCTACAACAATTTTCTGAAAATTATAATGGAGGTAAGTTAATTTGATCAATAAATAAATAAAATAAATTTGAAAATTGTAAACCAAACCCAAGATAATTGCAGAAAATATCATCTTCCAGGAATTAACAACCTTTTTGTTTCTACTATGGATGGAATTCTGCAAGAACTATATGAGCTACCTTGTACATATATTTTTATGATCATAGCGGTTACTAGCTTTGTTCTTTATATTATATCCTTAAAGAACTGGTTTGGTTTCAGAATCAAGAATGAGAACTTTTAGGAAGGATACAGTCTTTAGTTGAAAGGATTCATACTACTGAAAAAGATAACCTTATTTTGACAGGCATAATTCAATCCATGTCAATGGGTTATGAAATCTTATAAAAGGGTACTGAGAGATTATCTGAAAGGATCCATACTGCTGAAATTGACAATAAAAATCTGTTTAAAAGTTATAAGCTAGCAGATAGAACATCCTTCCAGGAAGGAAATCTACACACCATCCGAATAGTAACTAAGAATGAGAAGATATCTTTAGTGGAAAATTTAAATACTTGGAATCACATGTGCAGAATGAGAACCAGAAATTAATTGATTTGATGAGATCATTAGAAATATTCACGGGTCAAGAGATTCAGGCTTTACAAAAGACAGTGATAAAAAGTTTTGAATTAATTGCAGAACTGATAAGCAAGAAGAGGAGGTACAGGTAAAGGATTTAGCATCACCAGCACCTCTCAGCATCAGAGATGACTTACCAAGAGTCTTAGCATCAGAGATGACTTGCCAAGAGTCTTAGCTACTTATCCTGATATTACCTCTGAAAAGCCAGCAAATGCTCAATACCCAAATGGATACAAAGAATGTAAATGGAAACCTATAGGAATTAAAAATCTAAAAGAAATTAAGCAAGTGGTAGCATCTTATGGTATGCTTTCACCATTTGTTAGGGAGATGGTAATGATATGGGCTTCAAGCAATAGGGTTATTCTGCATGATTGGCTTCAATTAGTCTGTGTGGTGCTAGAAGATGGACCATAGTTATAGTGGAAGTGCTATTAGAGATAGGAGGCTAAAGCCCTGGAACATCAAGGTAGAGTCAAATGATTTGAGGCTTCCCAAGAGCAAATTCTTGGCAAGGGCCATTATGCTGACCCACAGAGTCAATCTATTTACAATGAACACATCTTGTCCCTATGCCATACTACAGCCTTGAATGCTTGGAACAGGATTTAAAACCTAGGAAGAAGAATCAAATCATATACTAAGGTCATATAAGATCCAAGAGAAATCTTTGGTGACTTTTTACAAAGATTAACAAAAGCTGTACAAATAAGGGTCACAGATTCAGAAGCTAGGTGAATACTTTTTGAATCTCTGGCTTTTGAAAATGCCAACATAGAATGCAGGAAGATATTTGGGCCTTTAAAGGTCAGATCAGCACCAATGGATGAATGGATCCTGCACATAGTCAATGTTGAGTCATTTGACTATAATACTGAAGCTTGGGTAGGAGAAGAAATTTCCAAAGGTATGAAAAGACATCAAAATGCCAAATGTTTTAATTGTGGTAGAATAGGACTTCTGAGAAGGGATTGTAGACAACGCATTCCTAGAAATATTGTTTCCTCTGGGAATGATAAAAAAAGAAGGTCTCAACCTTCTGAATTATATAGACAATGCAGCAAAGGCTGACATTGGATCAATAAATGTAGAACAACCAAGACAAACAAGGCAACCTGTTACCATTGGGAAACTCCTGGGAGGGGGTGGTTCTCACAGGTCCCTGGGTCAAATGTGGTCCAGTCATTCCCAGTCACTGTGGAGGACATGCCTCCCCAGGATTATTTTAAAAAATCCAGTGCCTGTTGAAAAAAAAAAAAAACATACTGCTCTGGATGATAGAATAATTATGAAAAATGAATCAAAAATTGTTTTTTGGCAGACTTCTATAAATGATCAAAGACCAAAGCTGAGAATACAAATAAATGCCATTGTAATTGAAGGATTACTGGACACTGGTGCAGATGTGACTACATTTACTCCAAAATCTTGGCATCTGAATTGACCTCTTCAGGAGGCAGATGTTCAATTACTACAAAACGTAACCCTATCTCAAATAAAACAAAGTGCAAGATGGGCTGAATGTTTAGGGTCAGAAGGACACAGAGGAAGACTGGGGCCATATGTGGTTAATGTAGTGGTGAATCTATGGGGTCATGATCTGTTGCAGCAATGGAATACACAGATTAACTGTCGTGAAATCTCAGAAACAGAACATAAATCAACTCATGTTTTTGGTAAGGATATTACAAAGTACTATAAAAAATAGTAACCAATCATTCAGGCTGTACAAAAACACAAAACAACTAGCAAACCTTCAGAGGTACCAAGAGCCCTATTTTTTAAATGGTTAACTGAGGAACTAATATGGGTTAAACAATGACCTTTAACAAAAGAAAAACTGAAGGTTTTAGAACAACTGATACAGGAGCAACTAGATTCTCGGCATATTGAAGAATCAACCAGTCCTTGGAATTCTTCTATATTTGTTCTTAAAAAGAAATCTGGAAAATGAAGAATGGTAACAGATATAAGAGCTGTTAATGAGGGGATTCAACCAATGGGCCCTCTATAATCTGGAATTAATTTGCCTTCCCTATTGCCTAATTAATGGTCTCTTATAGTTATAGATTTAAAAGATTGTTTTTTCACTATAGCTTTACAAGAAAAAGACACAGAAAAATTTGCCTTCACAGTGCCTACATACAATAATTCTCAGCCTACTAAGAGTTATCAATGGAGGGTCCTCCCATAAGGAATGATAATAGCCCTACCTGTGCCAATATTTTGTAAATCAACCACTGGAAATAATATGTAAGCAATTTCCTAAATCTATTACATGAGTGACATTTTGTTATCTGATCCAAATTTAGATACTTTAGGAAGAATGCTTGAAGAAGTAAAGAAAGTTTTGCCTAGTTGGGGATTACAAATTGCTCCTGAAAAAAATATCAAATGGGAAATTCTATCAATTGTCTAGGTTATAAAATAGGTTTACAGAAAATTAGAACACAAAAAAGGCAAATTAGGAGAGATCAATTGCAGATGCTTAATGACTTTCAAAGATTGCTAGGAGACATTTCCAATCTATGGCCACTTCTGGAATAGCACCTGATCTAACAATTCATTTAAACAAAACCTTAGATGGTGACAAAGTGTTAAATAGTCCCAGTGAATTAACAGCTGAAGCTGAGGAAGGATTGATTTTGATTGAAGAGAAATTACAGAAGGTACATGTGGATTGTGTGGATCTGAATCTTAACTGCATTCTTATCACGTTACCTCCAAATATTCCTTAGGAATTTTAATGCAGAGGGAAGATATTATCTTAGAATGGATCTTTTTACCAAATAAACTGAGTAAAAAATTAAAATCTTATGTGAAAAAGGTCTCTGAATTAATTATAAAAGGAAAATTGAGACATCATCAATTAGCAGGAATAGACCTAGTAGAGATTATAGTACCTTTTACTAATGATCAAATTTAAAAAAAAATATGGGAAGACAATGAACCCTGGCAAAGAGCTTATACTAATTTTTTGGAGAGGGATTAATAGCAACTATCCCAAAAGTGATAGAAGCAACCTTATAAAGAGAGCTAGTTGGATCCTTCCTTGCATTGTACATAACACACTAATAACTGGAGCCTCTATATTCTATATTGATGCAAATTAATCAGGGAAGGCAGATTACAAATCAGATTTAAGTGGAACAAAGCCTTTATGATTCTGTACAAAAGTCAGAATTGTATGTTATTCTCATGGTACTGAAAGATTTTCAAGAACCTCTAAATTACTAATTCACAATATGTAGTAAGAGTTGTCTTGGCAAAGTTTGGCAGTCTCTCTGCTGGTATCCTGCTTGTCCAGTCTGGACACCATGCATTTTGTCAGTAGTTGAGGGAGGGGCAGTTCTTTGCCCAAAGGCTAGTTTTGCCAAGAAGAAAACACGTTCCAAGTAGAGTGTCTTTGGTGCTCAACATCCTCTTGGGAATAGATTGATGCTGCCAGGAGTAATCATGTCTCCCATCAACAGAATTCTTAGTAATTTAAATACTATATTCTACAGTTCTTTGAAGGGTTTAAAGATTACCTATCTATGCAAAATACAATCTCTATGCATTTAAAGAACCTGATTAGTTAAGTATAAGAAATTTGGATGACTGTTGACCTTTTAATACCTATATAGCTTAAATGTAAAAGCATTTCAATTGTATTTTAATAAATAAAGACTGCCTGAAGATCTGAGAGTAAAACAGTCCCACTATTCAGCTTTATATAGTACCACACACCTTTAATCCCAGTAGCCACAATGATGTGCACCTTTAATCCCAGCATTGCATGCCTTTAATTTCAGCCCTAGAGAGGAATATAAAATGGGAGGACAGCTCTAAGACACACAGTCTCATTCTGAGATTCCAGGAGGCAGGATCACCTTTTCAGACTGAGGTCGAGGTAAGAGCCAGTGACTGGCTATTTTGCTTTTTGGATTTTCAGATTGAACCCAAATTTCTGACCCTGAGTTTTTATTAATCATGCTTTATTCAAAGACTAGGACTTCATATTAAAAACTTAAACAATCTTTAAACAAACATGCAGCAACAAAGGTCAATGACCTCAAAATATAAACAATATATAAATATCCTGACCAAAGGTAGAAATACATAGTGCAATATGACAAATATCCTAAAATTGCATCAATATGCAAAATATCTTAAGCAGAGGTAGAAACATGCATGCATACAATATGGCAAAATAACTTTGTGTAGGTGCACAAATATTATAAACAGAAATAGGAGAATATTTGATATAACAAATATAGTTTGAATTTGTGTCAATATAAAAGAATTTATACCAATGTAAATAGTCTACAAATAATAGCTTGCAAGTAATCTTTCTATTACTCACTATTATTAGTGTGAGTTAGCTTACACTAATCTACCTATTATCCCAGCCCATCCATACCCCCTCCCCCTTTTTTTCAAGAGAGATGTCTGGGCCTACTTCATTTCTACCTCCAACCCTATACCACTTATAATCAACCACTAATAGATGTCCCTAACCCTGGGGACAAACTTTGTTGGGAGAGGGGATGCCGTTTTCTAGAATTACTTCCAACTGTCATGGGAGTAATATTCTTTCTATGGGATCCTGTAAAAACTAAAATGATGGTTAAATTTCAAGATTACTGTCTGGTATAATTGCAAATAGTCTCTGAGTAGTTGGTAGGATTATTCTGAAGTTCTTATTCGAAGTTCTAGCCAGAATATAGTAAGAAGGTGCACAATGTCAGCTAGTCAAGTTGGAATCGTCTTGAGCAGTTTGTAACCCAAAACCAATCTTAAAGAGATGCTATCAGCATAATGACATCATATCAACCAGGTGGAGTCATCATCATGGGGCCCTATCTTCTTTCTGGAAACTTCAAAGATCACTGCTGGAAAAATTGTTGTTCATTGTGGAAAACTTAAACATTGTCTCCCCAAATCTAGCCTGTGATAATCCCTCTTGTTCTGTGGCTATTTCCTCCAAGGAGTCTGTCCTTCCACCAGAACTATTTCATCTCTTCTGCTTTTTGCTCTTTTGTGGAATTACTCATTTGCTAACTTTTATTGCAAATTGCTGTTTTCTTAAAGTGAAGTTTTTTCCTAAGTTTTCAGCCACACAAGCTGATGGCTGTGTTACTCAGCTTTTTGTCACTGTAACGAGTACCTGAGAGGTTTATTTCGGCTCAGTTTCTGAGGTCTCCATCCATTGCTGGTTGGATCCATTGTCTCTGTGCCTGTGATGAGAAAGAGCAGCAAAGCAGAAAGGTATGGAAGGACAGAGGTTCCCAGCTCTAGCAGCCAGGAAGAGGGAATATAGGCAGAAGGAGACTAGTTCAAGACAAGGAACGCTGCAGCAGCCCCTTCACCCATGTCAGCCCTGTCTTCACCTCTACAACCTCCCAATAGTCTTTTTCAACCTCAGAACCATCAATGGACTCAACCACAGAACAGAGTTACCATGGCCTATTCATCTCCAGAATCATCCTAGAGTCCACCTAGACATTTGCTCTATTCATCTCCCGTGCATCTCTCAAGCCAATCCAGCTGACAATCAGCATCAACCATCATAATGAGTGACACAGTTTAATTTTAGCATTCCTGTCTTACTTCTATTCTATTCTGTTTTGTTCTATTCTATTCTTTGATTGCTGTGAATAGACACCACAACCAAGGCAACTCTTCTAAGAAAAGGATTCAATTGGGGGCTTTCTTACAGTTCCAGAAGTTTAGTCCATTATCGGTTTGGTGGGGAATATGACAGCATGCAGGCAGGCCCTGGAGCAGTCGCTGAGAACTTCACACCCTGATCCAGAGAAAACTGGGTCTGACATAAGCTTAAAAACCTCAAAGTACACCCCAAGTGACACACGTCCTCCAACAAGACCTTGCCTACTCCAACAAGGTCACACCTCCTAATCCTTGCAATCTTTGCAAACAGTCCCATGCTACTTCATGACCAACCATGCAAATGGATGGGTCTGTCAGAGGTCATTCTCATTCAGTCCACACAATCTTCATACTGCCTGCCCAAAGACTATTCATATATTCTACCTGCTATTTTGACTACTAGAATCCTCTGCATGAAGTCTAAGCCCATGAGATGGCCAAAAAAAAAAAAATATTTGTAGATTATAAATGTGTTTTCTTTTCCCTAAGAAACACTTTGAATCAACTAGCAAGCTTCACAACACCATCTAGTCAACATCTATATGTAAGGCGGTGAGCTCAGTGGAAAGGGGCATTCTTTGGAAATCTTATTTGATTAACAAACTTGCATTCTACAGAGATTTTCTTGCCTGCTGGAAAACATCTGGAGATAAAAATGAAAGAAATTAAAATTTTCTCATATTTGTAGAAATATCATTCTTTCAGAGATTCTGTTTATTTTTCACATGCCCAGAATGGAGAGCTCAGGGATTATGAAGCACATGACGCCTCTTTGGAAATTTTAGAATACTGAAGATATTACTCTCCCAGCTGCATTTTAAGGGGTGTAAATCTGACTCACTGCTACCCAGGCCACTGTAAATGAGACTGACCTAAAAGCTACCAATGATGACTGTGATTTTAAGCCATTATAATAACCTTTAGCCCTCCAAATCAAATGCATTCACACAAGCCCAGAGTTGCAAGTCTCTGCCACACACTTATTTCTAAAGAAAATAATTGTTGCGCAATACTGCTATTAATGAGAGTTGGTAGTCCAGCTTATAAATCCAGGATGTGTCTGTGTAGCTTTGCATAATGTCCCTCACTTAGCAGGCTACTGATGTACATGATGTCCAGGAAGCTGTTACTCTGCCTTTAAAGGACTTGCAGGAGTGCACAGAGGAAAGCCACAGGCCGAAGAGGACCAGCATGCTAACACCCACCTTTGCTCCCAGGGAGTGTGTGTCATTTCAACTCACCCAACTTGATTTCCCTCCTTGGTAGGACTGTGGCAAGAAATATGATAGTTCAGGGAAATGTCTTGAAGATTTCTAAGGCTAGAAAATTCCTTACTCTGCTCTGTACATGTTACCTGCAAAACATTTGTCCATTCGACTCATGAAAGCCCCTTAAGTTCCTGCTAGATTGGAGAGGCGAGAGGCATGAGCTCATCTGCCTGAAACCACTAATGCTTCTTCACATTTACCTTCCAAGATAGATCCACCCATTATTATCCCCATTTTCTATATAGATAAGGAAAGCCACAGAATCCAGCAGTTCTATATCTCAGGCTAGTGTTCTATCAAAATACCTACCACCACAGATTGCCTAGACTGGAGAAGGCAAATCCACCAAAACACAGTCACAGAATGTGAGTAAACATTTTACAGAAGAAACACAAATGATTAATAAGTGCAAAAAAGTAAAGAAGAAAAAAGTGGACAGACTCAACAATAATCAAGGTACATAAATTCAAACAGAAAAAAAACAAGTGTTTCTCCACTACCCTCTACAAACTAACAGTGTGTGAAATGTGTTTGTGTGTGTATGTGTGTGTGTTCGTGTGTCTGCATGTTTGGGGTTGTCCACATATGTGTGTGCACATACATACGGAGTCTAGAGAACAACCAGTGTTTCGTTCTTTAAGAGCTCTTCACCCTATTTTTGAGATGGGGTCTCTCATTGGCCTGGAGCCCACTCATTCGGCTGGGCCAACACCAGAAAACTCCATGGATCCTCTTTATCTCTGCTCATTCGTGCTGGCATTATAAGCCTATGTTATCACGGCTGCTTTTTTTTTTTTTTTAATGGAATCTGGGCATGTAACTTTGGTCATGTTTGTAAGACAAGTACTCTACTGACTAAGCCACCTTCCTAACCACAAACTAGCAATTTGGAAACATCACCAGCTGGGGTGGGTGCTTATGGTACTTGGTTATTATTATAAAGATGTGTTACCTTTATAATTAGTCTTTTCTACACAATGACAAACACTGAGGAAGCCCTGGGACCACAGAGAAGATAAATGTCACCTCTCACTCTCTAATAGTTATCAACAGGGCCTCTGGGAGCACAGGGGAGAGTCTGAAACTCCCAGGAAGACTTTTCAAGACAAGCTACCTGGGCTGATTCAAGTAGAATCCCCATTTGGATGAAGGATTAGAGCACTCACAAACAGCAGAGAAGACTGGTAGAGCCACACTGAAGTGTGGCACCACAGGAGAGAACCAGAAAGTCCTGAAGGCTAGAACAAAAATGAGGTCCACAGAGTGGTGGAAAGGAAGGACAGAGGAGCAGGCTTTCTGTTACAGGAATGCACACCGTAGGAAATAAGGCGAGGAGGATACAGACAGAAGAGACTAGAGAGCTAAGAGCATCCACACAGACAAACACTCGGGTATTCGTTCACTTGCCAGCATTTTCTTGAGAAACTTCTTTGTGACATTTACTGCTCAGGATGTCAGGATATATCTGAGCAAGGAGGCTTGCCAGTGGAGATTATTTTAATGTAGAGGCATGCTGGTAGCAGTATATAAAATAAATTATATAATAAAGCAAGGACAAGCCACAAAATCAAGTTCATCTGTTGGAACAGTCTGCCGAAGAAGAAGACAGAGTAAGTGTCAGGTGGGGTTAGAACTTGTTGACTTTCTCTTCTGATCACTTTGATTTCCTTAAAATAGGAAGTAAGATCACCAGCTGAGACCAAGCATTGGGGAGGATTTAGGGAAGGTGGAGGTTGGGAGGACCAGGAACTAATAGAGATGCTTTTTCCACCAAATGAATGTGAAGAAAGCTGGAGAAGTGGCTCACTGGGTGAACACTTGCCGTGCCAGCATGAAGAACTGAGTTTGGATCCACAGAGCCCACCTAAAGCCAGCTGCAACGGCACACATCTGCAATCTTAGCATTCCTACAGTGAAACGAAAGACAGAAACAGAATTCTCTGCACCTCACAGCCCAGATAGCCCAGAGCACACAGCAGCAAACATGAGAGAATGCTTTGAACAAGGTCGAAGGCAAGATCAATACTCAAGGCTATCTTCCTACTACCACATGCATGCCTTGTCATGTCCACCTCACATACACATGAACACACACACATAATTCACACACACACACGCTGTGGGATAATCCTTCTGGATGCTGTAATATGCATTGCTCCCGTTGGTTAATAATAAAGCTAATTTTGTCCATAGCCAGGCAGAATAAGGTGAGGCAGAAACGGGAGAAAGAAGGGCAGAGCCTCAAGGGAGACTTGAGCCAGCCAAGAAGCAAGATGCCAGAGAACTTACGGTAAAGCCACAGCTATTTGGCAATACATAGATTAATAGAAATGGGCTAATTTAAATGTAGGAGTTAGCTAATAATAAGCCTGAGTTATCAGCCAAACATTTAAAATTAATGTAATTAGATTGGGGTTGATTTTAAGCCCAAAAGAAGAATAAGGATATTAAGGTGGGACAGGGTCCTGAAAAGGTAAAAAAAACTTTCAAATATGCTGCTGTTAGTTGCAAACAGTTCAGGCTGGGTACTGAGGAGAATGAGCCAGAAAGACAGGAGGTGAAGGGACAAGGGAGGAAATATTAATTTGAGAGTACCAAAGAGCTGTCATTGTTTATGATCATATCGTAAGAACAATGGAGGATGGTGGGGACAGACCATCAGAGCCAGTCCTGACAGAGGCACAGATCCAAGCGCTATGGTGTCTGTAGATGTGTCATGGGTAAGAACACAGGATGAGGAGAGAACAGAACCGAGCCCAGAGCCCTGAGCTGAGTGGGACTGGACAGCAAGAGGTCAAGCATGGAGGAGAAGCTGAGGGAAGCAACCACATCCTGGAAACCTACAGAGAATGAGTTGATCTGAAGCAGGGATGTAAAACAGTAGGGTCAGAGTCCTCAGAACGGTCAGACAGCCTCAGAAATAAGCATGACCCGTCAGTTCAGTAATGAACACACCATTCATGAATCCAGTAGGTGCTGTGAGGCATGGGTGCGTGTCTCAAAAAACAGAGCAAGCAAGTGTGGACCTCATCTCTTTGGAGACACGCTGGGGCAGGTAGAGCCAGTCCCCTATAGCAATAGGCCGAGTCTGCTGACAGACCTTCCCGGAAACGGAACATGAAAGGGAACATGTGAAGGTGGCTTCATTACTTTAAATCATGCAGATCGGTATGCACACATCTGTAACACACTGTTGTCAAGACAACTGGCAAAGCCTCCAAACCCATCCTTCACTTCGCTTGTCTGTCACCTTGCTTTAAGCCTGTGGGCGCCTGCCTTTTCCTCTCTGTGGCTGGATTACTTTAATGCAGATGGGAAGCTGTTCATCTCAGACATGGGCGAGCCAGCAGCATCTGTGGATTGCATCACTGTCTTGTGTGAGGAGGGACTTCCTCCAGGGGGACCTAAGGTGGTACATAAAGGATAGGGACGATGGCAACCTCTGTGTCAGAGAGCTCAATCAAATCCCTGCCTGGGTCACAGATGGCCTGAGGAAGTTGGCCACTTGTTATAACAAACATTCTTTCAAGGTCTATTATTTGAGAAAACAGGAGTGAGGAGCAAGCCACACACTTCCCAGGATTTCTGGGGAATATAGGATTACTACAAACTATCTTAAAAGAAATCAAAGACTCATCAATAGTATTTTACTTATTCTAGTGGCCATTGAACATTTTAGGGGACTGGCTACTGCTAAGCTATCTATCAATAAGCAGAACAATATACTTCTCCGCCTGATCAGGCCTTTAGGAAATGATGGTTTCCACAAAGTCTTTACTACACTGGACACAATCACTGATATTAAAATTCAGTTCAAGGTCAACAAAGAACCTCAAGAAATTTCAGAGCTAAAAGATGACATTAGTATCCCAGGTCTGCTCAGCGACGGTTTCAAATGTCCTCCAGCGCCAGTCCTTTATTTCTGCCACTCACAGATGTTTGTTTAATTAATGGGACACAAAGCAGGAAAGCTATTATCTGAAAATTCTGGGGGCCAGAGGTATAAGACGCAATTCCTAGGGGTTTTTTGTTTGTAGATTTGTGGGTTTGCATTTGTTTCCAAGATTTATTTGGTGTATGTGTTTGTGTGTGTGTATTGGGGTGGGGGGTATGTATGTGTGTGTGTGTGTGTATTGTGGTGTGTGGGGTATGTGTGTGTGTGTGCACATGCATGTGTGTATGCTGCTCCGAGTCTGTGCACTCACAGTGGCAGAGGAAGGCATCCCTCAGAGGTGGAGTTACAGCATTTGCCGCATGCCCGGTTTGCCACATGGGTACAGGATTTTGACTTTTTTCCTCGTGATTATGGAGCAACTTGTCTTACTGTCTGAGTCATCTCTCCAGCCCATTGCTTTGTTTGTTTTGAGACAAGTCTCCGATAATCCAGTCTGACTTTGAATTTACTCTATAGCCAAGGATGCCCTTAAACTCCCGATCCTCCTGCCTTTGCCTCCTAAGTGCAGGGATTATGGGCATGCGCCACTGCATCTAGATGTCTGGATTGGTCTGTAGAAAGACTCTTCACATACAACCCAGGCTGGCATGATGGCCGTAAACCTCAATCCTCCTGCTTTGATTTCCCAAATGCTGGGATTGCAAGTGTCTACCGCCACACTCAGCTTGTTTACACTGCTGGATAATAGAGTGCAGGGCCTTGCACAGGCTGGGCAGAGCATTCTACAGTAGAGCTGCATCTCTGGCCCACAATGCCCAGCTTTATCAAAGAAGTTCTCCCTAGTACTGCCCCAAATAAAAAAAAATATGTCCCTAACTGTTGGTTCCTTTTCTTCCTTCCCTCCGTGCAACTAAGTTCTCAGGGTTGTTTTACTCTTTAGGAGACACTTGACGCATAGCTTAGCCCGGTCTACTGATGTAGGGTAAATTTTGGAAGCCTTCTCCTCAGCCAGGCTAAGCCCCAGGTGCCCTGTGACAAGGCTACCCCTTGGTCCAAGGGTTCACCCTCTCTCCCCATCTCCTCTTCTCCATCTACTGCCATTACCAGTTTCTGCACATTCGGAAGAGCCTTTGGCTTTAATCAGGTCCCTTTGTGTCCATGGTTAAAAAGCCGTCATGCCACACGTCTTTTGGGAACACTGTGAACTCACATATATAGAAAGGTTGTTAGAATTAATAACAAGCACTCCCAAAAGTTGCTCCATTTGAACTGACCAGCCAACCTATAAGAGGACAGCCATAAGACCTAACACCTCCATTTTACAGCTAAAGAAACAGGTTTCTCTAGGACAACCCTAGCCAAACTCTTACACTTGAGTCAGTTTCCCACAACTGCTATTTAAAAATTATCACAGACTTGGTGACTTGAAACAACAGAAATCTGCTCTCACAGAGGTGTGGGACTTGGAGTCCAGAGTTCATGCCTGACGTCAGCAGGACTGGCTCTGTCTAGAGGATCTAGGGGAAAGTCCAAGTTCTCTGGCCTTGGCCTATACTATGAGTCTTGCCATAGTATAGGCCTCCATTGCGCACTGCCTTCTCCTCTGTCACAGTCAACCTGCCTCCCTCTCATGACACTTGTGATTACACGTAAGATTGGCAGTTCAGAATAATCCAGATCTCAAGCTCCTTCACTTAATTATGTCTGCAAAGCCCCCTTTTTATTATACAGGAAACAAGCACAGGTTCCAGGGATCCCAGGGTGTCTTCAGGGACGGGTCTCAAGCTACACGAGTACAATGCAAACAAGTTCTGCTCTCCCAGGCACGGCACTGCCCCGAATTCTTACTTTCTTTGGAATTCTGTCATCCCTGACTTGTTAAGGGGACCGTTGTACTTTATCAGGTGTGGCCCTGATCAAGGGAGTCAAATCATGTGGATGAGGCGGGTCTTAGAGAACTGACCGTCGCCCTTTCATTGTCCACATGCTATACATGTTTGTCCATATGCTACTTATTGCTTCCCACATCCCATATCTGAGCCTTGGATTCCTTTGTCCACATCACCTTCCTTTTTTCTTTCATTCTATGTGGTCCACTGTGCATTATTATTATTATTATTATTATTATTATTATCATCATTATATTTTTAAAGATTTTTATTTTGTTTCATTTGGTGTGTGTGTGTGCATGTGTGTGTGCGTATGCATGAGCATGTGTTTGTGTGCATGTGTCTTAGGAGGCCAGAAGAAGGCAGAGTCCCTGGAGTTGGAGTTATAGGCTATTGAGAACTGCCAGATAAGAGTGCTGGAAACCAAGCTCCAGTCCTCTGCAAGAGCAGCTGAGCCACCTCTCCAGCCCCCATGGTGTTTTTCTGTTCCTATTGCTGTCCTCAGACTTACTAGACTGCCTCTGGGTTTGCTCTCACTTGGGATCATTCACAGCCTTTATAAATGTCATTCATTCCTCAGAAAACCTAGCCATTAATAGTGTTGTTCCCTTTCCACTGCAAACTGCAAAGACCTTTCTTGCACTGGAAGCCGTTCTACCTCATACCTAACAAAGAAAAAGCAACTGTAGGAACAAAGAAAGACAGAAATCCAACTCTTTGGGAAAGCCAATTCAAAACCCATTTGTTCTTTGGTAGCCCCTATCAGTTATTCTTCCGTAATCATCAGTATTAATCTTGCCCAGCATGGTGGCTCTCGTCTTTAATCTCAGTGCTCAGGAGGCAGCAGCAGGCAGATCTCTGTCATCCAGACTCAAAAGCCCAAGGCCGCCTCTGCAGTCAGACCCACAAGGCTTCTCCAACGGCCTGCCCATGTAGCCTTGCCTAGGAGACCCCTTATTGCCAGTGCTGGGCACACTCCTGGTACACAAGAAGGCGATGGAGTGCCGGCACCAGGATCCTCCTAGCATGGTGTTTGTACCAACCACAAGTCTGGAGATCAGTTCTGGGGATTTGATAAAGGCCCAGCTGGGAAATGAGAGAAAACCAAACAGGTCAGCAAGAAGGGAACTCCAGACACAAGCAGGCTTCCGCTGCTAGTTTCCTGCTACCGGGAGTAACTTCAGTTGGCACAATTTACATTCGTTACCTAATGTATCCATGTCATAGGCCTTTTAAAAACTGTCCCCTGGCTCTGTACTTCCTGACTGCCCAAATCTTCCAGAATTAAGCTTTGGTCAAAACCACCGATTGTTTCCTAAAATGTATCTTCCATATGATTAGGCCTCGGATCACTACCCAGACGAACCTGGTCCCAGGAGGCTTCGGGCAGTGTGTACATGCCGCACCATCCTTTCTTCTTTGTAAATTTGGTCATGTGCCGCAGCAAACTGGCTCAGATCACCGTGCTCACTGGGTCCATATTACAGGCCGTTTCCACAGCCTCATCGCTTCTCTGTGGGCACTGGAGTTTTATGCAGAGCAGCAATGGGTCATTAGTCCAATTAAGTCTCCGGCTACTTCAGTGACTTCTCTAGGAGGGAATAGAACACAATATGTAATTTCAGCTTTTCTCGTGAGGATTTTCAATCCTCCCATGAACTAAATCATTTTATCAATTTTTAATTTTTTTTTTTTACTTGTCCCATTAAACTACAGACCCGGAACATACTCATGAATGGTTTCTTTCTGCTTAAACTCGAGGACTTCCTGACATAACAAAAACTGGTAATTAACTGGCTCAGAGACTTTTACAATAGCCTCTTTAAATAAGTTCCAGTATGCGGCTCTGGCAGGCTGGCTCTACATGGCTGATAGCGGCACTGCGTCCTCAATTAAACAAGCTATCACTGCGTGCTATCGGCCCCTCGCTCTCGGCCCTGCGGTCGTTCTGCTTGAAAGTGCCCACCTCTCCCCACTTCCTGCCTTTGTAAAGTTATTCCCTGTATGTGCGACTCCTCCCTCTCCATTCTAGTCTGGTTCTTTCTTCACTCCCTAAACATTTGGTCTCTAGGTAGACGAGATGGCTCAGTAGGTAAAGATGCTTTCTGCCAAACCTGGAAACCCGACTTTGATCTGCAGGTCCTGTATGAACAGGGAGAGAGATAAGAGACTCCTGAAGTTGTTCTCTGACCTGCCCATGTATGCCATGGTATGCACGTACCCCCCACACACACATACACACACACACACAAACACATACACTCCCATACAGACACATAATGAAAAACACAATTCAGTGTCAACCAGCCTGTCTAGGCTAAGATTGGGCTCCTGGGGTTCATTTTAAGTGCAGATGCAAGGACTCAGTGAAGAATGCCACCCAGGCCCTCTCAGAAAATGCTGTCAAACTCTGGTTTGTTTGCCATTCTCCCTGTCAGCCTCAACAAATGCCGTCCCCCAGGGAGCTGCGAAGATTGGGTCCTGTGAAGCTCTGACCTTGCAAGAATCCCCAGGATCCACATGGAAAAGCAGGGCAATAGTGCTGCTACATAATCGTACCCCCAGATCCGTTTCCATCTGCTTTCCATTGCTGTGATAAAACACTCTGCCCAGCCGGGCGGTGGTGGCGCACACCTTTAAATCCAGCACTCCGGAGGCAGAGGCAGGCGGATCTCTGTGAGTTCAAGGCCAGCCTGGTCAACAAGAGGGAGTTCCAGGACAGGCTCCAAAGCTACAGAGAAACCCTGTGGCAGGGGGACGAGAGGGAGCTGAACCACTCTGACCAAAAACAACTTGGGGAGGAAAGGGGTTATCTCACCTTAGAGCTTACAGTCAGTTGTGAAGGGAAAGAAGTCAGAGCAGGAACTGAAGCAGAGACCATGGAGGAGTGCTGCTTACTGCCTTGCTCTTCCTTCTTGCTCAGTTCACTTTCTTATACCTCAGGACCACCAGGCCAGGGGCAGCACCACCCATAGAGGACTGGGTGCTTCCAGATCAATCATCAATCAAGAAAATGCCCCACCAGCTGGCATTCAGGCCAATCTGACTGGGACTTTTTCTCAGTTGAGGTCTCTGCTTCTCAAAGGACTCCAGCTGTGTCAAGTTGACAGAAACAAAACCAAATAGAAGAGCAACCCTGACATAGGCAGATCCATGGAGCCCACAAGCCAGCTAGCCTAGTGTGGATGGAGAATCCAGACCATGAAAGACCCTGTCTCAAAAACTAAAGTAGTCGGTGTCCTGACCGACATTAGCAGAAGCTGACGCCTAGCATTCACACACTTCACACACATGTGCTCCTGAGCACACACAGGGACACACGCCAAAGCGTGAAAAGGCAGTACGTGTCTTCCCGGAAGATCGTGGTTCTGTAAGCTTACGTCTGCACAAAAGCCTCCTAACTGGTCTGCCTGATTGATCCTTGCCCGTCTTGCCCACAATCTCTCCACAAAACAGAACTGAAAATGAGCACTCTCCGTGGGGCTCCCTTTTACTCTCAAAACAAATCTAACACCTTGACAGGACTGGCGCGCTCTGGAATAAACTGAGCTGGCCAAGCTCATCTTTTTCCGCTATCCTCAAATTTCTGTCTCCCTGCTTCCCCTTTGTTTCTCAAAGCCAAAGACGCTTCTAGTCTGGGATCTTTGCCTCAGCTCTTCCATCAGTGGGCAAAGGTAACCTACCTATGGCTGGTTCGTTATTGTCTCAGCTCAGTTCTTGGAGCCACTTCTGAAAACCACACACACACAGAGACAGAGACAGACAGACAGACACACACACACACACACACAGAGTAAAGTATATCATAGTAATTTTTTCTTTTCTTTTCCTCTCTGTCGTTCTGTCTCTTCCTGTTTCTCTCTCTCTCTCTCTCTCTCTGTATGTCTATATGTATGCATGCGTGTCTGTGTGTATGTCTCTGTGCATATGTCTATGTGTGTATATGTGTGCCCTCAGAAACTAGAAGAGGGCATCGGATCCTCTGGAGCCGGAATCACAGGGGTTTGTGAGCTACCTGACATGTTTATTGGTCTCCAAACTCAGATCATTCAGAGGAGCAGGATGTGCTCTAACCACGCAATCTCTCTACCACCTCAACTTGATTTTTCAAGCAATCTAACTCTACAATTAGTGCTCTAGCCCTTTATTTACGCCTAACTGTTTCACCTACACACATTGTGCACTGGGACTTGGTTGCCTTGGTCACAGTCACATCTACTCCATTTAGCATACACGAGCTCAAGAATTTTTGTAAGTGGAGTTGTCCCACACATTAAAGCCACACCAGCGAGGGACCAGGTCGCTACCCTCGGGAGACTATGCTCAGCACTCAGCTACACTCTCAAAGTGTGGTGATACCAGGTCATGGTTGCCATCTTACAGGACTATTTGGGAGCAGAGCCCTGCCCTCCAGTTAAGCCACGAGGGTGTGCCTAGAATAGGTGATCTTTGGCAGGGATTTCACACTGAGATGGAATGACTGGGCTCTGAAGTTAAACACCAAAAACCAAACCGAGAAGAAGGCAGTCCCTGGTTAACTATCCCAACCCTGCAACTACCTCACCCTGCTGTGCAAATTTATTAAAGCAGTCTCCAAATAAACAAGTCCTAAAACTAATCAGGAAGTGGAAAAACATAAAAATAATCCCCAGCCCACAACACACGCCCATGAAAACAAGAAATAAAGAAAAGGTTCTATATAAAACCCATGGGGCCAAACTCTGTCCTCAATTAGTGGTACAGGCTGCCAACCCAAGTCAATGGAGGTTTTCAGTCCAATAGCAGAGGCCAAATTTGGGGCCCACTGTGCACTGTGCTTGCTTTTAGGTCATACATCAGGAATATCAGTGGATGTGTATTGACTTCCGTGTCATGGTAATCAAACTGAACAATACTATCTTCCGTGTTGAGGTCATTGAGACTTGTACTAGCCAAGGAGTTTCTAAAGAGTGCATGTGTGTGTGTTTGGATGTGTGTGTGGTATGTGTGGTGTGTCTGGGTGTTTTGTGTGAGGTATCTGTGTGTGTGTGTGTGTGTGGTATCTCTTTGTGTGTAGTATATGCAGTGTGTCTGTGTGGCGTCTCTGTATTTGTGTGGTGTCTGTGTGTGTGTGGTATTGTGGTGTGTTTGTGTATGGGATGTGTGTATGTGTGTGTGTGTGTGTGTGTGTGAGAGAGAGAGAGAGAGAGAGAGAGAGAGAGAGAGAGAGAGAGAGAGAGATGTGGTTTACTGGAGACACCCTGCATAAACAATATCCAACTCTACTGAAAGGACTTTTTCAGCCAAACCTGGGCCCTACACATGAGTAGCTCCATGTTCATATGTCTTGATATCAAATAAATAGCTCTTCTTTGAAAATAACTAATAATTTTGAGGTGGTTCGACTAGACGGATAAGCAGTGAGTGAACTCCTTGTGAGCTTGAGGACCTCAGTTCGGTCACCAGAACCTGTGGGGGAGGACAGGGTAAGGCATGAGAATGTGGCCTTATAATCCCGAGGGGGAAAGCAGAGACAGGCAGACCCTGAGCTCACTAGCTGACCAGATAAGCCTACCAGGAGTTTCTGGCCAAATAAAGTTTCAGGCCCATATCAAAAGAAAAAGGTGGCATCTGAGCAAATACACCATACACATACATATGTACACACACACATACACACAAGGCATATCTTTACTTCAGACCATACATAAAAGTTCAAAATGAAATATAAGCCTATGCATAACAATGAAATATAAAAACCATGAAAGGAGAAAGGTAACACATTATACTGTTGATCAAAGTAATGGCTTCTTACATTCAACATCAAAAGTGTAAGATACAAAAGAAAATGTGTAATTGGACTTTACTAAAAGTTTCAAATTTATTTACAAAAGGACACCATTATGAACATGAAAAGAGCTAACATTATGGAGAGATTTTCAAATAAAATATATGAAAAGGTACTTGTATCTGTAGTCAGCCCATGGCCACCTGTAAATTTTCTTTGGAGAAATGTATATATTAAAATATTTTGCTGGTATTTGTAGTCGTGTAGAAGATCTTATGAAGCTTTAACTGTGTCATTTGTCTTTCAAGTTATTGTGTTGGAAGTTTTCTTTATCAGTTATGCCAGCTGATGACCATGGCACCATCATAGAGTAAATATTATCCAGCGATAGAAAGGAATGAAGCGCTGAGGCACACTGGAAAATGGATAAGTATCGAAGACATTCTGCCAAGTAAAAGAAGGCAACATCCAGGCATGGAGGAGCACACCAACACTCGGGAGCTGGATGTGAGATGATCAACAGTACGTGAGCATCCTCAGCCTTGGGTTTGAGTCTGGCCTCACGGGCTGCGTAAGATCCGTTATCAGAGAGAGAGAGAGAGAAAGACGGGGGCAGAGAAGGAGAGGAGAAAAAGAATAAAAGAATTCAGGCACAAAAGAACACATACTGCATGAGTCATTTCTGTGAAATGTCTGGGGTAGATAAGTCCACAGAGACTAAAAACAGATCTGAAGTTGTTGGAGCTTTGGAGGATGTAGGAGTGGAGAGGGATCACTGATGACTATAGGTTTCATTTGGAAGTAATCTAGAATCAGATAGAAACTGTGGTTGTGCAATTCTGGAAATGCACTAAGAATCATTGAAATCACTTCAAAATGGCAACTTAATGGAATAAAAATTATGTATTATTAAAACAAAGCCAAGAATCCTTTTGAGGCAGGTTTCAGTTTCTTTGTTTTGTAGAGAAGGTTTGGAGTGAGGACTTCCTCAGACTATAAAAGCAAGGCGGTAAGAGCTACATTTGAACACCTCGTCCATCTCATTTCACCACAATGACCTCTAAAGCTTTGGAAACGAGGGAGTGAAAAGGAGCCAGAAACATCTGGCTTAGATCTGTGGTGACTTAACTCAACCCTCATTTCCTTGTCCTTTACCGCCAGCTTGATCCTGGGTCCCAGGCAGATGTGTGTGTGTGGCAAGACTCATGAGAAGTCTAGCAAAGGCCATAAACCCCATGTCATTGTGACCACCGACCCACACTGTGGCCCCCTGGCTCCTATTGAGAAGCCTGTCCCCACAATCGATCGTAATGGCAGAGGCTCAATTCAATTGTTCATGAATCCCCATCCATCACGAGGACAGCAGAATGACAACCGTGGCCTCCCAGGACCTCCTCCTTCATATGCACAGGATTAATCCGAGTAGATAGCCCTTTCACCCTTAACAATTCTCCCTCCTGGAGCACAGAAGCTTCTCCCGAAATGGGACCCAATGCATGCTCATATTGTTTATTATACACCGTATTTATTATGGGCCATATGTCATAATTATCTGCTGATCTAGCTTCTTCCAGCCCCTCCTCTGTGGGGTTCTTAGAAGAAATGTTTGTTCTACTCAGTGTTCAACTCCCATGCTATGGGAACTTTCCACCTCCCCTGAAGAGAAGTCCTGAGTGTGTACTAGGTATTTTGGAGTGCCCAGATCCAGATTAAAATATTACAAGAGCGACCATTTCCCGCTCTCCCAATAATCCGATGGGAGGGAGATTGCTGCCATCTCAATTTTACAACTAGTGAATGCGAGTGCAGTGACATCTCTTGACATTTCTCTGGAGTGAATTCTTGCTCTGCATCAATACTCACCTCCCTGGCTCAGTCTGGTAAAGCTTTTGCTGTGTACACTTGGCAAGTGGCGATGCCAGGCAGTGCAGTGTCGCCCAGGGCGTGACAAGAAGCACTTTCTGGCATCTCATCAGAAACTTGCTCCCAGGAATAGGCTACCTGCATTCCCATCTTCCCATTCACCCTTTCTCTCTCTCCCTCCCTCCCTCCCTCCCTCCCTCCCTCCCTCCCTCCCTCCCTCCCTCCCTCCCTTCCTCCGTCCCTCCTTCTCTCCCTCTCTCTCCTCTCTCTCTCTCTCTCTCTCTCTCTCTCTCTCTCTCTCTCTCTCTCTCTCTCTCTCTCTCTGTATTTCTATTGCTGCATAAACGTGAACAGTGAAGTGGCCTGTTTTCCAGTCTGAGTCATTCAGCTGAAATTCTTCTTCCCCTTCTGGTAGACGTTTGCATGTTTCCTGTCTCTCTGGAGTTATTTTACTAAGTAAGGGCAAAGATGCCCATGGTTTGAACAGTTCTTAACAATCTTCTAGATGTACGCTATCACCTTCAGAAGCTAAAGCAAGTCACAAAAAGATACCCCCCATCTCACTCCCCACCCTCCACCCCCTGTACACATGGGCTGGTTGAAGAACATGGGGTATTTGACCTCCAGTCACATACAAAGCTCCTTCTTGGTTTTGGTTATTTTGAGATCAACTCTCACCAAGTGGCACAGGCTGGCTTCAAATTTATCATCCTCCTGCCTCAGTCTCCCAAAGTACAGTTGCATGCCACCACAGCTTGCACAGTATCCATTTTCAGACACAGCTGTCCGCTGTAAAATTCGAGGCTTTAAACTTGAGATCTGCTCAAGTTCTTCATTAGGACAGCCCTGGGGGGATCTCCCACCACTTTCTCCCCGTGCCACAGGTCCCACAGAGCCCCCACGTCAGCGGGCTTCCCTCTCGCAATTCACACTCAGGGATAGAATTTAAGATACTGGTTCTTCCTGGCACATGTGTGTGAAGAGCTGAGTAAGGCAGGAAGTATCTCCATGGCCACCTTCTGTTGTCCTGGCTTAACAGTCAGTCTTGGATGACTGCAGAGCCCCGTCGCTGTGAGTGGATCCTCTGGACCTTGCTGTCCTTGACGCTTCCACTTCACCCACTAGACAGCCGGGTTCTCCTACAGTGATGCATTCTGGGACAGGAGTGCCATCTGTGTCAGTTTAGACTTGGGGTGTCTTTGGTTGGCTTTATTTCCTTCTGCAGAAGACGGTCTATGAAATAAGCCATTTTTAGTTAGCCTTTGCAATCACTTGACCCCTGCTCCTCCTCTTCCTCTCGGTGTTCCAGCTTTCTTAACTCCCTGGCCCTGATTATCTCAGTGTCCTCAAAACCATCTGACTATCTATCCCAAGCCTGCGCTCAGTCCAAGAAGAAAATGGGAGTGGGAGACGAGTTCCTGTCGTGTTCATGACAGAGCAGCTGGGTCAGTTTGGAGCTGTTGGGAAGTGACTAACTCAAGAGGCCAGGAGGAGAGAAAGAGAGAGAGAGAGAGAGAGAGAGAGAGAGAGAGAGAGGAGAGCGCTCTGTGTAGCTATAAAGAAAATCAGCGGGAACCCACAGGCCACACATTCTGTAGGCCTTCAAAGGCCAAAGCATTCCTCCAAATCCCTGCCACTTCCTGGGACCCTTTCTCAAGCTCCTCAACTCTAACCTGTAGGCTTGCTGGCTCCCTCTCTCCCACACTCCAAGTCCCTGTGTATCCAGGGCTTTCCTTGTTTTCCACAGTCAGAATGGGAACTCCTTTGCACAGCTTCTTCCCTACAGCATATATTTTAACCACACACCCCAGGCACATTTACAACATCTTCTTCCTCCACCCTAATCTGTCTCCAAACACCCAAGTCATTTCTTCTACAAAGAATTTAGTTTACCAGTTACAGAGTCAGAAGATTTTCTCTGTTCTCCTGAGAAAACTTGAAAGTGTCTCAGACATGGGAAGAAGCTGCATTCTACTGAGCCGCTGTGGGGAGTAAAGACGAAGGAGAGAGAGAAGGCAGGCAAGGGCGGATCAGGATTCAAACAGAGAAGGAAAAAAGAGAGGACCCAGATGAGCATCTGCTACTGGGGCCTACAGGAAGATACCAGTAACAGAGACACGGGGTTGGAGTTTGGCCTGTGCTGTCAGCATTGTTCCCACCAGTCATGAGGGGATCAGAACAAGCTCTGCATCTTAGTCCCTTGAGACAGGGTCTCTCGTTGAACAGGAAGCACATGTGTGTGAGAGAGGAAGCACATGTGTGTGAGACAGGAAGCGCATGTATGTGAGATAGGAAGTGCATGTGTGGGAGACAGGGTCTCTCATTGACCAGGAAGCGCATATGTGTGAGACAGGAAGTGCATGTATGTAAGACAGGAGGCACATCTGTAAGAAAGTGCATGTGTGTGAGGCAGGAAGCACATGTGTGTGAGACAGGAAGTGCATGTGTATGAGACCCGGTCTCTCACAGACCAGGAAGCTCATGTGTGGTTAGGCTGGCTGGCTGGCCAGTGCCCTACCAGGATCCACCCATCTCTGCTTACCAATGCTGGGGCTACTGACACACTCAAGCTTTTTTTTTTGAAAATTTTTTTTAAATATTTATTTATTTATTTTATTATGTATGTAGTATTCTGTCTGTGTGTATGCCTGCAGACCAGAAGAGGGCACCAGACCTCATTACAGATGGTTGTGAGCCACCATGTGGTTGCTGGGAATTGAACTCAGGACCTGTGGAAGAGCAGGCAATGCTCTTAACCGCTGAGCCATCTCTCCAGCCCCACTCAAGCTTTTTTATGTAGCTGTTGAAGATTCAAACCCACGTCCTCATTTTTGCAAAGCAGGCTCTCTTAGCCATCCCCCAGCCCCACGGCATGGGCTAATCTCTGCAGCACCACGTTCATCTGTGGCACAGAGAGTCTGTTCTGGTGCTGCCTACACGGCTTCCTGGCTGCGTGATCACAGCCCATGTTGTGAGCTTCCATTTCATAACCTATCCAACAGGGACAATAGCTCCTGCCTTGCAGGGTCCTCGAAAAGGCTGGTCACAAATGTTATTAGTCTCAGAGCCCAGCACACACTGGGAACCCAGACAAAAGGCAGCTACTCTGCATATGAACACGCATGTGTCACTTCTATTTAATCATCCTTGCAAACAATAATAAATGCAATATGCCCTATTAATGTTTAAGTTTTTAGCTATGATTAGTGGTGTACATTGATACATATACAGTACTGATTATTGTTAAATTACAACCAGACCTGTGAGACACTGAGTTATAGCATTTATTTATCTTCAGTGTGTCAATATTCCCTGACCATGCCTAATTTCAGAGTACACACATAACGCCGCTGAGCAGACTCAGGGAGAGAAAGATGACATCGAGAACCATATGACTAGCTTCTGGTCCCTCTAATAGTCCTGTCAGGTCTGTTCTGATATCCGCTCAGGTGTCAAATCCTGATGCTCCCTAACCATGCTCATGCATTTATTGTTCAAAAAAGGAGTATCTCAGCCTGAAATCTGGTTACATGAGTACAAAGACCTGATTTTGATCCCCATAACCCATGAAAAAAGGCAGGGGTGGTGGTACTCACTTGTGATCCAGCACTGGGAAGGCAGTGGCAAGTGGATCCCTGGAGTGGCAAACCAGGCTAGCTTTCTCTGTGAGTTCCAAGCCAATGAGACCCCGACTCCCAAAACAGGGTGAATGACTACTGAGGAACACACCAAAGATTAGCCTCTGACCAACACATACATGCATTAACACCTGCACACGTGCAAACATGCATGCACATGTGCATACACACATACAAGAAAAAAATTAATTCCAACTAAATCAAGACTAGCCTCTGACCAGGGCTACCACTTCCTTTTCTCTTGCTCATGAGTCTGCATTCTGTCACGCCTTGCTCATCACCTCTGTGCTGGTTATTCTTAAAGAAGTGACCGCTTTGAGGCGCATGCGTGTATGCATGTGTGTGCATATGCTGCGCCCATCCTCTCCTCTAACATCCCTCTTCAGTACAGATTATATTTGAAAATCAGCCTTGACTAAACTCTCCTAATAGCTTGTAACATCAATTTAATGACAGATAAAATAAAGGAAAATTACATTCTCTTTCATTTAAATGCTAAGCCCTTTTAATTGTTTTATTTTAAAAAACTCATTTCCTCTTGTAATTATCAATATATTTCCATCACCCCAGGAAATAAAAAGGTTTCTTTCAAGGGGCAATTTTAACACCTGTAAATCCCCCAGATGTTTGAATGAGTCCATAAGAGCTAGAGAGGAAAGCATTTGTTTTATGTCTGGCGGATTCTCAGTTTGCTTTTTATTTTTTTTAAATCCTTTCATTGTATTTTTGATTAGTGCTGGATAAATAATGTTTGGATTAAAAATCCCTACTGTATGATTGCACTTAGCATTCATGCTACTAGTTTCCCAGATTCAACATTTAATGAAAATATAACAGTCCCCCAAACACGAATCAACATGATTATATACAGAATTTGAGAAGATCAGAAGACCACCCTGTTCCAGCCTGTGCTTTGTAGGAAGCACACTGAGGTAGAGAAAAGGACTGGGATTGGCACACCTAGAGGGGGGCCTTTGATGCTTCATCTGCCACACTCCCATCACACATTTGAAGCTCACACGCATCCATATACACAATAGGAGGTGCACTTGATAATTCAGCAGAACATCCATAGAAATTTAATAATATCTACATATTTATTCATTAGGTTTTGTTTGTGTGTATATGTTGATCTATGTGCTCATACATGGGGATGCATGGAGTGTGTGTGTCTGTGTGTGTTTGTGTGTGTGTGTGTATGTGTGTCTGTGTGTGTATGTGTGAGGCGGGGGGGGGGGGGAGAGAGAGAGAGAGAGAGAGAGAGAGAGAGAGAGAGAGAGAGAGAGAGAGAGCAAGATCTATCACTGAACCCGGTAGTCATTGTTTGGTTAGACTATCTGGCCATCAAGCCCCAGGGATCTACTTGCCCCCATCTCTACCTCCCCAGCCCTGGGTTTATAAGAGCATCCTGCCATGCTCCGCTTCTCATGTGGGGATTCTGGAAACCGAAACTCAGGCGCTCATGAATGCATGAATTCTACCCACAGAGCCATCTCCCTGGCCCTACTCATCAAATGTGTATTGTCTACTTACTGTTTAGACTGGGAGCTGCCATTCTCCCTCATTCCCTTGAGCACCTATGGTAGGGTAGCATGCAGCCTTCTCCAGTGGAAATAAAGCCAGTTAAAGCAAGCATCTGGAGGGGATGGAGACACGGCTCAGCAGGTAGAGTTCTTACTATGCAGGAAATGAAAACTTAAGTTCACATCCCCAGAACCCGTGTGAAAGCTGGGTACAGCACTGTGAATCTGTAACCCCAGCATGGGGTGAGGAGGGGGAAACAGGGATAGGCAGAATCCAGGGGCTCACTGGCCAGTCATTCAAGCCGAAAAGTCTGCGCTTACTTGTTTGTTTAATGCTGTTCTTTATAGAAATTACAAAGGGTTTTCTGAGCCAGAGGGAGGCCACCGCCTGCAGAAGTCCCACTTTGAAAACTGACATTGCTCTACTCCCAAGACTCTTTCCAATAGAAGGCCCCACAGGTGCAGGCATTTCCATACGACTGCCCTCGGAGCTGGCACCCTGTTCCAAAGCCCAGTGTCCTTCCAGATTTGGTGACATAGTCCCGAACAAAGAAAATAACCCAACTGTTCCCCATTGGATATTCATGGCTCTGAGGCTGGCAATTTTGACCACAATGTATTTTTACATCTGATTGATTTGTGTGGATGGGACTGTGGGAGTAAGGGAATTTTCATCAAATGTTGCCATGACTCAGGCAGAGCTATTGGTGCTGTGTATTGACGCTGACTAGAAAGCAAGCTAGGAACCATATATGGGCTGATCCTGTTACCTAGGGGGACATGTCAATAAGGAAACATTGATGCGGTCGGCCATGTCAGCTTGCTCCCTAATGCAGGGTCAAATGTCTCTGATTGTCATTTTTGTCTTCTCAATGGTGCACAGGACTGGAATGAAATTAAGTGTGAATGGTGAGAAATGTTCTATTCTCTAGTCTAACAAAATACCCTAGAATTTAAATCAAATTCAAAAACAACCATCATTTATTCTATTGTGTGAATCCTGCAAGTCAAGAATTCAGGCAGGGCTCAGCTGTGTGGTTCGTCCACTCAGTGTGAAGTCCCTTGAGCTTCCACAGTAGTTCTCTGTAGTCTGTGGTTATTTGGTTTCAAGACAGATCCACTCCCATGTCTAGGACCATGTTAAGATTGTCAAGAAGGCTGGTCTCTGTTAGTTCTACTGGCCAGAGTCCCAACACCTCACCTCTCCTGCAGGTATCTCAGGGGAGTTGGACAACATAAGTAAATGATCTTCCCCAGGACAAGTAATCCTAGAGAAGCCATGGCAAGCTTCATGACCTCCTCTGGGGTAACCTTAGAAGTCACATAGCATCATGTCATTGCATCGTCCTAACTAAGAGCAAGCCATGAAGTTAATGAAGAAGAGATTTCCCTAGTGTGTGTTCGGAGTGATTCCCCTTCTCTCCAACATGTGTGGCCACCCACCATAACAGATATGATACAATTTTACATTGTCATGATGCCAGTCACCATCACCTTCCCCATTACACACACACACACAGAGAGAGAGGGGGGTGGACATTCTTTAGAGATGTCACTACAAGATGCAATTATTGCAAAACACAATGATTATTTTCCCATGGTACAGTACCCTAAATATCCAATTAGAGCTTTTAGCCAAAGATGGGTTTGTGTCACAACTGAGATGCTTTGCCCTGATTTGAACCTGTGTGCTCTGTCAGTCCAGTCCTAGAGCAACTGACTCCTTCCATACCAGCCAAGGAGGTAAATGGATAACTTCCACAGGGCCACAGGATAGCGACTTGGAGCATCCGTCTGTAAATGGTGCTAGAACAGTACTTGTACCTTAAAAAACATTCCTGGACACGGAATTGTTTTGCAATAAAAAACTGACTACATCACAAGACATCGTAGATAGTGTGGAATAAATGACCCAGTCAGCTGCCAGAATAAGGGGTGAGATCCATGCTAACATAACAAGGAGGGTCACTGAAGTGCCATGTCGGAGGTGCCACCCAGCCAAGTCATAACTTATTCCTTCTGGGTGAATTATGCTTGTCTGGAGCCAAAGTCAAGTAGCTTGTGAGAGTGGAAAACACAGTTTGAGCTGCCACCCACCGGGACCTCACCTCAGCCCATCCCTCATGCCAAGCTCAGCCCCTACGGTGAAGAGCAGGAAACGGGTAATTAAAGAGCTCATTTGACTGTCTCATCTTAGGCTCCAGTTCAGGCATCCGTCTCAAACGTGACCTTGGGTCAGATTAGGTAATGGTCTTGATGCCAGACTAGAGCCTTGTGACTTGGGGCAGTTTGGTCTTCTGAAGTCCTTGTTTTCAAAGTTTACTCTGTATTCAGGAAGACTGGGTACCAATCTCAATCACTCTTTTGACTTGTAAAGTAAGGAACATAATAACAATTCTTTCCTTTAAAATAATGCTCATGGATCCAGTCACTTAAGTATGACACCCTAGAACCATCGGTCAAGACTAGAGAGTAAAGAGCTGATATTTGGAGTGAGCGGGCCTGTCCCTCTTCCTAAACACTCTAACAGTAAAATTTCAGGCTACCGTAGGGTTAATCAGTGTCACCTTCCCCATTACAAAGCTCTCCCTGTCTACCCAGAGTTTGGCTAATGGTTCCCAAATTAAATAAAACACAAAAGATAATCTAGCATCTCGGAACACACAGCACTTGCTTGCATTCTCCTGGGGCCATTCTTGCTTTCTTGGCAACAGAGTCATTGTCAAATAAATATTAGTTCTAATGAGAAAGTGCCAAGACCCAGTTGTGACAAATCAACCAGCCAACCTACTGGTTTTATCCAGAATGATCTTTTAAGAAGAGAGCAAAACAGTGATCGAATGTAAAAATGGGGTCACGATTAGACTTCACTGGGTCATGTGACTTTCTTTAGGATGTAGGGACACCACCTAACTTATAAATGCCTGCTTGGATTTAGAGGTCAAATGACCCAGGACTCTCTCAGAGGACATTGGCTGGATGCTGGATGCACTGCTGCCCCCCGCCTCCCGAAACCTGCATTTCCTGTTTGTTCTCCGGTTTGCTGGTGTAAACAGGCCAAGATGCGGGGCAAGGTGTTTGTGCACCGGCTTCACAGCTGCCTCATTATTCGGCTAGATCAATATTAATTTTTGCAGGCTTCTTTTCTCAGCACATCAGGCTAGCAGTGGCAACTTGTACACACCCTGGTGTTTGGCAAGGGGATTTATGAGCCTGCTCTAGAGATACAGCCCCGGTTGCAAGGAGTGAAAATCTGGTTGGAGCCCAAAACAGCGAGGAGAGGGCAGGGGGAGACGAAAAGTCAAGCCACTTCTCACGGGTCAAATCACAGACGCTGGAAGACAAGTACCTGGATCTTCTGTGCCTGCCTACGGTGTTTTCGCCGCCAATTCCCCACTTGGCCACATGTGCAGCTTTAATTAATGTTCTGCTCATCACCTCCTGCAAGTCATTAATAAGGACACACTGTAGATACAGTCCCATCTCAGAGCCTGCCAGGAGCACTCCGCTGGCCGCCATCTCCCAGCCAGTGCACAGCCGCCCACCGGCTGCTCACGTGGCCCTCCAGCCAGGTTTCTGAGAGGCAGAGCTCAGAACCGGCTCGGTTGAATTCATCTTTCAAGTGAGATTTCAGGATGCATCCATTTCATTGCCTTCATTCGCTAATGTGGTAGAAGGGTTTTTTTTTTTTAATTCTATTAAAAAATGCAATTAAATTTGTCTCATGGAATTTGCTCTTTAAAAATCCAGACAGCTGCTTGCTCATGGTGGCATTATGCTCCTGATTCCTGCACAGTTTTTTTCTTCATCTCCATTCCATTACTTTGCTGAGGATTAAAGACAGGCTTAGCAGATGGCAAATGCCAGGATCTCGTCCCACCCCCACCTCCCATTCGGAAGACTGGGATCATATCGGCCAAAATATACAGCCCAGGTTCCTCCGCGCGGCTTTTGGAAGGGAGGAGCAATTGTCTCCTTCACACCATCAGCTAATGCAGAAAATCGGACCGAGGGGCAGGAAGGAAGGGAGACGAAGCGTTGTCCCCGTGGCTGGCCCGTGAGGCCCTGGTCAGGGTCTATCCTCAGCCTCAGTTCCCTCTTCTCTCCAGCCACTGGACCCCGCCACCATTTCTCAGCCATAGAGCACTCACGAGGCTGCGAAGCACATGAGGTAATGTCTGTGGCGAGATGGTTTGTGCGTTTCCAAAGAAAGACACCATATAAAAAGCATTCTGATTGCTAACAGTCAGGGACACTCAGCATCGGGCCTGGCTGGCTCCATAAACCAGTTAACTGCCTGCTTCTTGCAAAAACTATTTTTATCAGTTAATTACACATTTTTCTTATTAAATAACAATGTGAAAGCATTTCTTGCTCATTTTCCTGTCATGATTAATTTAATCTGCCTCCCTTTATTAAAAGTCCAGTTTTCTTCCCGTGTCTTAGCCGCTCTGGCAGGCTCGCAGCACCCTCAGAGCTAGCAAGCTCCTTTGAGTCCCATCAGTTCCTCTACTTCGTTCTTTCCCTCTGCCTGAGCCTCAGAACAGTTTCCCTTTCTCCCGTACCATGGCTGCATCTGGTGGCTAAGGGAGCACCAAGCCCTGGGGACCACCTCACCCTTCTCTTCCTCTTGGGTGTCTCCTTGAACAAGACAGTGTCAGCCTAGCTCTGAACTGCATACTGCATGAGAAGAAGACCAAGGCAGCAAGGTAGCAAGGTTGCTGTTGAGTGTCACGACATAAGCACACGCATGCGAGCAGGCACACACACATGCACACACACTCACATGCACACACTTACACGACCACACATGCACGTACACACGCATGCACATTCACATGCACACACGCACACACACTCATACACACACATGCACAGACACACACTCACATGCACACACACTCATACACACACATGCACAGACACACACTCACATGCACACACACTCATACACACACATGCACAGACACACACTCACATGCACACGCACAGACACACACACACACACACACACACATACATGCATTGAGTGACCAGGATCTAAGGAGAGAAGTAAGCCAAGAAGGGAAAGCCAGTATTAGTAGCAGTCCCTGCGCTATGGGAATCCTTTCTAATGTTACTGTTATGAGCTAGAATTAATTCTGATTAGTCATAATAGCAGTGGCACATGTGTAATCTTTTAATGGAGAAAACAGATCTCTGGTGCCCTGTGGTCATTGCCTAAGCCCACAGAGACAGAAAATAGCTCGGAAAAGAGCTATCACAATTTTTGAGGCAAAATAATTAACCAAAACAATTACAGAAATGGTAGCACAGCAAGTAATTTCATGTGCCTTTTCATTAGTCCTTGTGATGGAGAGGCAACCTAATCCCTAACTCTAGAGGGCCATCTTTGGACCACCTTCTCCCCTGGGGGTAGGTGGGGCTGAGCTTCCTGATACTACTCTAGTGAGTATAGCATCACCATGAGCCATGGCCTCCATGCCTGGCCTATGGAAACACAGCAGCTTCCGTCCTGCAGGCCCCTCAGGCTTTGTCAGCTGCAGTGTGGTGAGCTGCTCTGGAACGGAGCCCAGGAGGCAGGAACTCAAGGTACAGTAGGAAATAGAAACCCTAGTGTATGGCCTGTGATGAGCCAAGTCCTACAATCACTGGAGGTGGGCTTGGGAGGGAACCTGCCTGTACCATATTCTAATCTCCACTGCAGACTGCTTTGCAGCCACTCACAGGCAATAGGGTGAGACAGACGTACTCAATTACCTCCATGAATATTCCCATTCCACAGACTCTATACAATAGTAAATCCTTTACACTATTGACTCGTGGGATGATTTATTACCCAGGAGCAGAACACTGATGAGCCCCTGATCTCAACAGGGTTAAGCCAGGTAGAACCTAAAGTACCATCTTGATAGGGGAAGGCATCGAGCTTGCTTATCGGTTGCACATGAAACTGTGTCGTTCCAAACCCGCTTTAATGTGGAGTGTGGTTTTAGAAGTTGCCCAACACGATTCTCCAAGTAGCCACACACACACACACACACATACACACACACACCACTAATTATTTGGAGGTAAAAGAGAAGCCCGCCTGCTCTCCAAGAAACAGCGTGGGGGCAGACTGGAAGTGAGAAGCCCCAAACTCTACCTCATCGGTCAAGACACAAGGAAAGTCATTTAGAGTACTCCAACTCTTTCTTGTCTTTGCTAATGGAAAGATAGAGTGTGTGGACGGGCTCTCTTGTAAACCAGAAGTTCTTGGCATCTTAGAAAAAAAAAACTGAAAAAGAATACCCAAAAACCACAGCAAATATTTTAATCAAAGATAAAATAAAAATACAGGACAGATCCAAGGGAGCAACTGGCTGCCTGAGCTAGAGTGGTCAACAGCTCATGGTGACTGTCAGGGCTGCCTCTGTGAAGCCATGAGGAGGAGGAGTTAGTTGGTCAGACTGTAGAGTGTGGGGGATTTTCTGTGTTGATTGACAGGCTTAGACTATATTTGGTTCACTCCACATGTCCTTTCCCTTGATACAGCTGGTATTAACCAAATGCACACCCCATCATGCCCGGGCATAAGATGGTAAAGAGAGGATTCCCCCCACCCCCCAAAAAAAAACCCAACTCATTTTGAAACACAGTTTGCCTTCTTGCACATGGACCAAAAACCAGTCCAGACTAGATTAGACCATTGTCCATAGTTACTGGATATGTTCCAGAATGTGTTTGACCACAAAGCAGGGGTTGCCAATGGGTTGCTAGGGAGGAGGAACCTGCTGCCTTGTCTGGAGTTGGGTGTATATGCAGCCAGATAGCTAAGGGCTGTGTTGTTCTCAAGAAAGAGGCAAGACTAGCTCAAGTCAAGCAGAGGACAGGTTGCTAAGGTTTCCCTACACTTTTCTGCCTCAACAGGATTCCGCTTCCGCTCCACATTGCCATCTTCTGAATGCTGGCATTTCCCCTTACGGCCACAAGATGCTTGTAACAGCTCCAAGTCTCATGGGGTTCTGCACTAGCACCACAGGCGATGAAAAGCAAGTATTCTTGTTTCTTGGTCTAGACATGAGGAAAATTTTCCTCAAAATTCCCCTAGCAGAATTCCCCGGGCATCTTATTCACCAGACCTGGTTGGCATCCCTACTCCTCAAGGAATTCTCAGCTGAAGGAACTGAGATGGCCATGCCCGACTGAACCCACCCACATTCTACCCGAGGCCTGGTTTCCTGTGAGGCAAGTGGCCACCCAGAGTGACGCTGCCAGGGTCTGAGGTTCTGTGCACACAAAGTAAGGAGTTGTTTACTGCTCCGGTTGGTAGCATGGACCTGTGAGAGCGGACCTAAAAATGAGGTGGACTAAAGTCTCATGCAATAGCAACTTTATTGAGAGCATCGGACAGTTTATATTCTGAGGGTTAAGACGAGTTGCCTGAGTAAAGTGTACAATCACTAGGACAAGACGCACGTGGCAAAAACATGTTTTTACACAGAGGCGTATGAATGGCAACAACTGAAGTGAACTCACTCGTAGATGCTACCCCTGGGAGGAGCATGGAAGCACATCCCAAGAACAATTCTGTGGTTTGAAGAAACTGAGGTCGTAAGACTCATTTTTTCCTGGGGTTTTCTCACAAGCTCTCAGAATCCTCACACAACTCCGTTCTCGAACCATTCCAGACTAGGAGTAAGCACATACTGCACTATGCTGAAGAATAGCACACAGGGTGGCTTAACCCAATGAAAACCGACATCTTGTTCTCGCTCCACACACAGTAGAAGGCAGAGAAGGGCTCCATGGTCTTGTTTAGAGTCAACCAGAGCCAGACTGACAAAGGCTCCACCCATACAAGACCTCAGGAGTCACAGAGGCCGCAGAAAAGAGACGTGAAGCCTTTCCTGCTGTTACCTATGCTCACATTTCGTCAGCCACAGAAGTCGGTAGTCCCATCTGAGTGTGCATGTCCTTTTCCGCAGACCAGGAGGCATTCTCTGATCACAGTAGGCCAACAACACTGTCTCCAATAAAGTCTTGTCTCCTCCCAAGCTTTTTGTAACATTAAAGTGGGTAAAATGGTTCTGCGTTTCTCAGACGATCATAAAACATAGATCTATCAATGACTGGACTGGGATAGTTCATCCAGGGGTCGGAAGACACCGATGCCACCCTCCTTAGAGACAGCCACTGAGAAAACGGCTAGCATCTCAGCATGTTCCACAGCTCACTTGCCCTTTCTCCTCCTTCAAAGCCAGAGTTCCCACCTCACAAATGTTAGTTTCTCCTTGTTGCTTTCAAGAACCTCGTGATGCCCTTGAGAGGAGTCTAGGCCACAGAGGACAGTGGGCAGAAGTGAGAGGTACCACGGAGGATGGGGAGACACCTCATAGACGTCCTCTCTCCCTCCTGCGCCAGAGTGTTAGAACAATGAGTTGCTATGGTTTTTCTTTTCAGATCTCCTGAGAGAGCAGGGATTCCCGCCCAAGTCCATTCACCTCCCGCCTTGGGCTCTCTTCCTTTAATGGACAGCAACTCTGTGTCTGCTGGTCTCACTTTTCAGGGGTGTCAGCTTCTTAGAGAAAGGGGGTCACAGAATGGTCAGGGGTGAAGGTACAGAAGGACCCTGAAATCTCAATGTTTCAGTGCAAAGGGCTCCCAGGATTAACTGACCGGTTCTAACCTGGTGGGAAGGCTTTTTCATCTGGTCTCCAGAGACCCAGGTGAGGTATGCCTGTTTCCAATGTCATTCTTAGGGTCCTGTGGACATTGAAAACCCAACTCACTGCAGCAGAAGATGATGAACAACAAGTGAGAGGGGCTTTCAGTGAGCTCGTCCTAGAACAGACACCACCACTTCTGCCCACATACCACCGGACGGAACTGTCATACGACCGCCCCTCGCTGCTAAGGAGGCTGGGGAATGTAATTACATTTGTGCCCAGGAAAAAAAAAAGAGCAGATTCTGGTGGACACAGCTAGCGACCTCCCCCACAGCCACCCACGTAACTCCCTATTTTTTTACTTGGCAAAGACTGACGTCATAGAGTATTTCTATACAGCAGTGCTCTCTGCCTGTCAAGAGGAGACAAATCTTTACTGAGGCAGGCTTCACAGAAACCTTGGAGAAATTCATGGAGAAAGACATGACCCTCTGCCCACCTTCCCTGTGGTATCACTCCAATCTACATTCCTGGTCAAGTCTTGCAGTTCTCGACAGATATCCTGAGTTAGAGAGTCCTGCCATAAAAGAAAGTCAAAAGATGCTTTATAGATAAGAAACATCCTTTTCCAAATAGAAACAAAAAAAGGGGGGAGGGTACACTGGATGTGATTTGTTAGTGCAGGACTTGGGAAGGAGTGCCTCTCTAAACTTCTGTGCATGTTTTCACAAAGGTGAAACAGGCTGAGCTCCTGGAACAAGTCAGTGTGTCAAGTACCAGAGAGACATTGGTGAACTTCAGTGACAAGATTCCCTGGACCCTTATAGACTGAGCTTCAAAAAGAATGCAAATTTCTAGGAATATAAGCTGAATGCACTTAGTAATTTTAATAGAAAAATGGACTGAAGTGGAGAGCAGCCATAAGGATGTGGAGGGGTGGCCTAGAAGATAAGACTTTAAGGATAGGATATTAGGCGTGTGGAAAGTGGAAGAGGAGGCAGGCAGTCCAAGCAGAGGGCACAGTAGACAACAGTTACAACAAGAGACAATTCGGCATTGCTAAATAACAGAAAAGTCTCTGATATGACCAGAGACAATGAGGCAGCAGTGTTGAAAGATGAAATTGGAGATGTATGTTGGGGCTACATTATAAGTTGGGTTAGTTATGATAAATATTTGAGTTTGAATATAGGTAATATGGGATCTGGGGATCAGAACGAGAGGGTGTGACTCTATGTTGTAGTCAGAAGCTTGAGTAAACAGCGCAAACTCCACACAGGATGGTCTAAGGGCTAGCAGTTCAAGCCTTCTAAGGGCTCAGAGGGAAAACTCAGCCTCAGACCTCTCTCCCAGATCCTGGTGGTTTCTGGAAGTCTTCAAGAAATGCCGCCTGAGCTAGCATATCATCTCCCTCTGAGCATGACTGTTTGCCCACCACTCACTGCAGGGCAGCCTTTTTAAAAGACAAAGGCTGTATTGCAGAGAGGTTCACTCTCTTGCAGTATGATGTCATCATAACCAATTACATCTACGGTGGCTCTATTTCCAAATACGATCACATTCAGAAGATTTCAGTATGCATTTAGGATTCAACTGAGCAAGAGCCCGACATTCCCATGGCACACACACAATTTTGGAACACTGATCCCATATGCCTGTGAAGAATGGACTGCCATGAGGTGGGCGTGGTTAGAGTGGGGTGGGCGTGTTTAAAGTGAGGTGGGTGTGGTAAGGGTAAGGTAGCAGAAGATGACGTCATTGTGGCAAATATGAGACGTGGTTTCAGTATCCACAGGCGTTTTGTTTTTTTTTTTGTTTTTTTTTTTATTTTTTTGTTTTTGTTTTTGTTTTTTCGAGACAGGGTTTCTCTGTGGTTTTGGAGCCTTTCCTGGAACTAGCTCTTGTAGACCAGGCTGGTCTCGAACTCACAGAGATCCGCTTGCCTCTGCCTCCCAAGTGCTGGGATTAAAGGCGTGCGCCACCACCGCCCGGCTAGTTTTGTTTTTTTATAACCTAGTCTGAATACTGAGAGACTGTACCTAATTCATGGGGGAAGGTGGAAAGCAGGAATGACTTCTAGGGGCAAGAGCTATTGCTCATTTGATAAAGGCACCTGCTGCCAAGCCCAATGACCTGAGTTTGATCCCCAGAACTCACACGACAGAAGGCAAGAACTAATTCCAGTAAGTTTTCCTCTGACCTCTGTACAGGTACACAGAGAGGGACACAGAGAGACAGAGACAGACAGTAATAAAAATACTGGGGGGAAAAACAGCTTCTGATCTTCTAGCTTGATAAATTAGAGAAACCACCTAGATGCCCAACAAGGGATGTGGCACATCAAGTAGAGAGTGGTGGCACACACCCACAGTCTCAGCAGTTGGTAGGCTAAGGTAGAAGAGTGGTAAATTCAAGGTCTGCCTGGGTTATGTACAGAGACCCTGTATCGAAGAATCAAAAACAAAAACAGAAGTGGGTATGTGTATACAATGGAGTATTACTCAAACATAAAGAAGAATCGACTGCTAGGGTTTACAGGAAACAGTGGAGCTGGAGACCATGATGCTAAGCAAAATGGACCAGACTCAGGAAGATAAACGCTGCGCTTTCTCTCAGTCATAGAAAGATAACTGCCACGTGTTTTCTCAGCCACAGAATTTAGAGCTTTTAAAAATATAAAACTATAACAGAGAGCGTTTGAGAAGAGAAAGGGGACCCACTAGGAGAAGTGTCAAATGGAGGCAATAAAGGGTGAAAATTATCCAAGTCTATTTTAGACACATAAGAAAATGCCAAGACGTTATTTTTGTACAATCAGTAAACACTAATTTAAAAGTGAATAATAAAGAATTTGTGGATGGAGCAAGGAGGATAATGAGACAATGATGAAATTAAAAGGTAAGACATTCTTGCAGTGGCACACTGTGGTTTTCCTTGACTAGGATAGTTGAGATACACATGAACCCTCCACACAGATATGACAAGTTCACAGCATCTGCGGAACTCTAGATTTCCAAGGAGAAGCCTGTGCTGGAGACAGAACTGTGGAGTCTGGGATATGCCACATATTTAGGGTAACTTGGAACAGATGAGTGCAGACAGCTTGCTCCTTCTCAAGGGTGACCCCTTTCTCATGAGGAGGCATATTTTACCCATCAACCCCGTGGAGCCCTGGGTGCTTCATCTCAGACCCTCTGCCAGCTCTACGGGGCCTTGGCTTCTATGGAAGAGGGACACCAACCTCCCAAGCAACTCCCAGTCTTACAAAGTATTCACTCTCTACGGCCAAGAGAAGCAACACAGCCCAAGGTCCACAGACACCTTAGTCATGTGAGCCTGGGAGCAAGCGCACAGACACACACCTCGTCCCTTCAGCAGAAATGACCTAAACTTTGTGAGGTTTGCATGTCCCTAGAGATGATCTCATTTGCCTGCTTCAAAAGCGCTTTGGTCTGCACAGCCTGTAGCAGCAAATTTACACTTCAAAAAGCAGACAGCTTTTTCCACATCTTATTCACTTAATGGGTGAGAATGTAAAATTAGTTCCGTTGCTGATGAGGACCTTGAGCCAAATGAAAAGTGTTCATTTGTCAGCACCGGCTTCCAGCCTGAGACATGATTATAGAGCTAATCCAATAATGGGTTCTGATGCTGAGCATTTATTTATATACAGTATGTCTTGTTATCTGTTGATAATCAGGACCTACAATTTACTCTTTCTTGTGCGTGGAGTGTGAAATAGCAACATCTTCCAGACATATTGCATTTAAGTACCAACATGCAAACATATACAGAAAGCGCCATCATCAGCAAAATATTGTATTTGCTTTCTTAAAAAAAAAAAAGAAAGAAAAGAGAACCAACGCTTGGATTCAGGCGCTTACATTTTTAAATATAAGTGGTATGCTTCCCTTGATGTCTTTCTTAAGACTACCTAAGGGCTAAAAAAGAAGGGAAAAAAAAAGATTTTCCTTAATCATCTTGACCCACCTTAACCAAGTGATTTCTTCTTGTTTTCTAGAAAATTCTATCTGGGCTCAAATTCTTCTACCAGCAGATAGAATTCTACATTCAGATACAAACCAAGAAGGCACCTGGGGATGTCTTCATGGCGGCACACGATTGGCTACCTGGATCCTGCAGACACTCCGCTTGCTGCTAAGATTCATATTAACACCACATGAACGGGGACCTGTGATAATTATCTCAGGCAAAGCCTCCATCTTTTTCATGTGTAACTTAAAATTAAATACAAAGCTGCCGCATCTCTATCAGCTCTTACGGAGATGATAGATGATCTAATGATGCTCCATTAGATGATGTTTTGTACCCCGTGGGTGAGACTGAACGTCTGTCACTAAAATATGGGGACACTCTTGGTCTAAAACAAACATGAAATCCAACATTTGCAAGCATTTTTGTGGGTAAAATACGTAGTCAAATATTTGCCATGAAGCCTATAAGAAAGGAGAGGCATGTCTATGTTAAGAATTCTGCACATTGCACGTGTACCCGAAAAATCTGTGAACACCCTACCACACATGGGAAAATTAGCACGTGTGCTTCTATATACAGTCACCTCTTGGACACATGTAGAAACATCCAGAACTAATGTTGTAAGTTCCTGACTTAGCATGTCCCCACCAAACAGCCTCCAGCCCAAATGAGGCTGAGAAGACCAGCCACTGTGCTATCCAACAAGGAATGGGGCAAGCGCACATTATTAAACTAAAATTTATTTCATGAAATTTCAGGGTCAACAAAACACCTTGGTTTACCTGATTACACCAGTTTGCTAAAGAAATCCCACAGCGAATAGCCAAGCTCACAGTTTTGTGGGTACAGGGTTTGTAGGTGTGAGGGCTCCCCATTGGATGACTGTTGGAAGGAGAACAAGGGCAAACTCCATGCAAATCTGTGTTATGGCCGCGCGTGACCACTGAAGTCCGAGGCTGTGGCCTTCCCTATGTGCAGCGGCCGCTTTCCCTCGCCTGGATGATTCATTAGGCTTCAGTTCTGGTCGAGATTAAATGAATCTAGCATCCATTACATTCTTACTTTCGTCGCAGAAACAAATCTTCCTTGTACCAGCCAGTGTAATCTTCAGAGTTTTCGTTATATAAAACACCTCAAGAAAAATGCACTTCGGTAAGATTTACACTTTATTACTCTAATGATTCTACAAACACTTCCACAATGTGATGAAAGACAGCGCGGCCCCGGACTGATTGAGAGCTAATAAAAATCAGTACTGGGAACTGAAAAGAGCGCCCTTATCATCTTTCTTTCATTTAGAGCTGATTACTAGCGGATTATAATGCAATCACAGCTATGTGTGAGAGGTAGCTATGGGAACCAGTTTTAACTGTTTATCTAGCCAAAGATCTTAATTTAAGTTTGAACACTCTGATTCATTTATATGTAAGACACCAAGGAGACAAAATGCAGGAGAAACAGATGCACACTTGTTCTTCCCATTTAACTTCATAAGCTACCAGCCAATTTGTCTTTCAGGGACAAAATTAATTTCTGATGACAATGTGAACAAGTAATAAACTCCAAGTCCCTGTCCTGGGAAACTTGTTAATGCCATGTAATGTTCTGGAGTTATTTAGAGAGGGGGGGGACAAGGTTTGCTCCTGGAGTTAGGGGACATCCATAACAGGCTTGTCTTTGTCCCAACCCTGCAGAGGCTTGTGGCACCTTTTCTAGAGGCTAATTAAGGGAACATTCAACAGAAACCATGTGGCTGACCATTTCTTTCCTACAGGGTATTTTTGAACAACTCCTCGTTTTCCTTCAGACGCTCCCATGATTCAGATTTGACCCCAGCTCAAGACTCCAGCTCAGTCACTGCCTCCCAGCCTTGACCTAAGGACAAAGAAGTCACAATTTGAGCTTCCAGGATCTCATGTTGTTACAGGACTCAGTACACATGTGTGCACTCCACCTCCGGGTCTTGGACCTTCGCAGAGAAACTCAAGATGCATGCAAGAAATCTTGATGGGTGGTGGGATTAAGTGGGCCTTTGGCAACACAAGGATATCACACAGACTGCCACAGTTGGGAAATGGGACTGGCCTCTCCCTCCAAAGAAGCCCATGAAGCTGTTTGGTTCTTGTTAGAGATAACCACACAGCTAGGACTCGAAAGCTAGGATTTATTGCCCACTATTACACAGAGAGTAAGTTACACAGTCTACATGCATAATTCCTTAATTAGGACAAAAACCCTATGAGGAAGTCATTTTGCAGTCATCTTATACATGAGGACACTGAGTCACCTGAAACCTTAAAGGGGTATGTGGCCGAGTGGACCCTTGAATGCCATTTGTCAGATTCTAAAACAAGTCATGTTAAGCATGCAGCAAGGTACAACTTGGCTGTTATTATTTCTCATGTCGCTTTGTTCGCATTTTTTTAGTACTGGACCGGGTGCCTCTATTGATCCATAGGTTCTGGGCTCGCCCCAACCCCCTGCCTTCACAGCTTGTGTTTCTCTGCTCTCGAGGACCTCCCCGCGGCATAATGGCGGTCCATTAGCGTGTTTTTCAAACCTTGCTCTCTTCCATGCTCTGACAGTTTTCATATGCTCCACATGAAGGATCTTTTTCCAGAAATACTTTTGAGGAAAGTCTAAAGTAAGCTGAAAAGTATTACATTTTTCATCTCAACGGGGAAATGGATTTAAGAAAAGGAGCGAAGAGCCTGCAGGTCTTTCAGATTTTTAAAAAAAAATTCAACACCGCTGTACTGGCTCTGGGAACACATCTATCACAGAAACTGAGAGCGCATCCGCATTTACACATGGAAAAGGTTCCCTTCGTCCTTGATCACGATAATGACTTCGAGTTCTGTTGAGCCTTTCATCCACAGGGGCGCCCCAGCCCCTGCAGACACGGCCCAGGGAGGAGCTCTCTATGCCATCACAGTCCTGTCCCTGCCCTGGGGAGAAGGGAAATGGCTCCCGGGGAGGGTGAATATTGAAAAAGATCCTGTAATTCTATTTGCAGAGTCAAGAGGTGCCTAAAACAATACCCCAGTGTCTGGCACTTAGGAATTACAGACGCTATCCACAGGACACCAAGCGGCAACATGGGAATAACGGAGGAAGTGCTTACAGGGTCTACAGCCAGCCATGCCCTATGGACCTTAAGAGGTCCACTAACTGCTCTTTGTGCTTCTTAAATCTACCTTGGCTACCTGGGAACCATTAAGACCATTTTCTCTGCTTCTTTTGCCATGAGGTATGAAGGTGGCTGCACCAGGGAGGGAGGCAAGCAGGAGCTGGGCATTTAGGTGGAATGGGACCTTGCATAGTGCTGGGTCACTGGCTGGTGCTCCATGGGCCCTGGAAGCCTGAGAAAGTCAGCCTCACCACCACGCAGGCGCAGATTCGGAGCAACCAGCTAGTTGGAGATCTCCCTAAGGCTGCTGTGACAACCTGGGCTGGCTGGGAGGCACTTAGGGTCTTGTGCCCAGACCTTTCTCTCTTTACTCATCTTGCCACTCATCTGCCACCGTTAACTTGCATGTCACTTGTCATTTTCTTAGTCAGCCTTCTTTGAATTTCTCGAAACTGGGCTAATTACCACCAATAATCAGCCAACCAGAGAGAGAGAGAGAGAGAGAGAGACTTCCACTGTACCCCCCATCTTGCCACACTAAGGCATTGACCGTCTACATGTCAACTGATGTGTTAAATGCATCCCATAAACATGTCTCATCACCCAAGCACTGTGTTCCCCAGTCTACAACTGAGGAACTGATGATCTTCAAGATGGAAGCACCACAGTTAGGCGCTGGCAGAGCTGCAATTGTGGTCAAGCACACCTATAATCCCAGCACCTGGAGGAGGCAGCAAGATGATCGGAAGTTCACTTAGGCTACCTAGTGAATTTGAGGCTAGTCTGGGCCAGATGAGACCTTGTCTCAAAAAAGAATGGAAGGAAGGAAGAAAGACTTCCTGAGCCCCACCCCTAGGTCACACTTTCCCCACCAACCAGCATTTTGGGGCTGGGTTTATATCATACCCATTTTGATATTCCGAATACTAGCACAGGTAACTCAGACATTTAGGGGCAGATGGCACACACCGGCTGAATAATATCTTGGAAGGAAGTCTATGGGAGCCAAGTGACCAACATCATCTAACAACAGTTACAAAACACTGTCTCCATTAGCCTTGCAGCCCAGATGATGACTCTGATTTCCTAGGTAACAACAGAATGTTTTCAGAGAGAGAGAGAAGCATTTAAACAGGGTCTTGGGTGTCATGCTGACGAATCAAATAGAAAAAAAAAAGTGTTGTCTTCCTGGATTCAGGTGTTCTTTTCACTGAATTCAGTCAAACCAGCTCTGCATATTGACACGGGAGGTGTAACCTGCAGCGATTCAATTGTTATGCATCGCTGCATAATCACTTCTGTCATCCATCCTTGTCCTTCTGCACCAAGGCTGCTGCAGCAGCAGCTGTATTTCCCCGGAGAACGGGTGGGCACAAGAACTGTGCCTGCAGAGCGGCCTCCGCGGGGTAACAGGCCCATTCTGTCTGCAGAGCGGCCTCTGCGGGGTAACAGGCCCATTCTGTCTGCAGAGCCAGCCTCCTCCAGGCCCTCTCTTGCTCTTTTGGTTTGGTTTCTCTTCTTTCCCTTTCTTTCTTTGTTTTTGTTTTTATTTGTTTTTATTAATCCTCACATTGAGGAACTCAAGCCCATATAAATAAATATCATTGCCCTTGCTGCCGCCCCAGCCCAACCTTCATCAAGTGCCCTGGCCTCCTGAATCCACGCCCCAACTGAATCATCCCTTAATGTTATTTATTATGTGTCTTACCCCTCCTCATCTTCAAGTTCAATACTACCTCTGAGATAAAGTCTCCACCCATTAGACACTCAAATCTTCTTCTGAACTGGCTCAAATTACCAATCCAAGCTTGTTTTCCATTACCCTCCAATTCAACCCCCTGAAACATCTAGCTGGGGTCCTCAGTGGTCCCCAAAAGAACTGTGCCCTGCCCTGGATTCCAGTCTGTATGCACTCTGATATCCTGACTGGAAGTCCCAGTGATTCTGGCCCTCTTTGCACACACACCTGTACCCCTGATGGCTGGTGGCTTGCAATCTCAGCTCACATATGTATCTCAAGATTTCATTTCACAGATATTTGTATTCAACCTCCCTCCCTGAGAAATTTTAGTTTCTTTGAGAGCAATGACTTCCTCTTGTATATCTGTCCCATGAGAACACAGAGCAAGCAGCAGCCCCTTCTACTGTCTCTTAGAAGACAGCTATGCACACTCCACTCGAGGACAGCAGGGTCGGGAAATTCCACCACGTACGTGCCATATGACTCTTGTTTCCAGGTATTCCCACACAGGTATTCTCACAAGACGTTCTTTCCACATAGCACTCCTGGCATCTGCCCCCATGGCCACCATGGCCACCACCAGCCCTACCTTCCTCCGTTGGGTTAGTTCCACACAACTGTTGTGATACTGGTTAAGCGCTCTGGACTGCATGTAATAAAAGCCAATTAGAGTTAAAGGAAACCCATAATGATTGACTTTTGAGCATCGGCAATGCTCACAGCAGGACTGACCGCAAACCCATTCCTCTAGGTCTCTCCTTCCCTTTCTTTCTCTGTATCTATCACCTCTCATTCCATGGGACCTTTATCATCTGTTATGCAAGAATGAGGGATTGTATTATTATTTGTCTTAATTCCTGTGTCTTTTGTCAACACTTTAACCAAAAATGGTAACTCCACTACAAATACCAATGAGATCATTAACTAACCATCACTCTGCCTGATCTAGTCTCTTCTGGTTAGTCTCTCTTCAGCCTTTACAGCTTGGATTCATAAACACATACTTACACATCACCCTTGAGGAAAATGTGTATTCTTCCCTGCAGGCCAGGGTGGCTTGCTAGGAGGCAGAACAAAGGACCCAGAAAAGAGTCCAGAGAAACTTCTTCTACTTAAAAGACTTGAGAATCTCTGATTCAATCTGAGTGTGAACTGAGAAGACAGCAAACTAAAGACCGAGCAGAGTTTTCATTCAGTTCTTGTTGCGGGAGGTCCTTCCGCTCTTCCAGCCAATAGCCGCTGAGATACCAGCCCATTGGGGCGTGGTCTCTCTCCCTTTAAAAAAGCGGCCACTTCCCTCCCCTCTCTCTCTTCCTGCTCCGGTTCCAGCGAGTAGACTTCTTCCTAATTGCGCTGAGGGCTGTTGTCTGGGACGGTGATCTGTGAGTTTTTTCCCCTTTAAATAAATACCACCCTATTAATCATAATTCCAAACTGGTGTGGGGTTGTTTATGACTTACGCCTTCAAGTTCTCTCCTGAGCATCCATTCCTTCCTAGATGGAAGGGTTTGGAGTTTACTTAGGGACAGGCAGGAGAGAACAGAAAGGGTGGCAGCCTCCTAAGGGGGTCTTTCTCAGCGTAACAGAGCTATTACGTCAAGGTTGGGTGGGCACAGGAGAGCAGACACATCAGTCTTCAGATATAAATTCAAAGTCCTAGAGCAGGGAGCTCTGGTTTACAGTGATGTTCTGAAAGCAGAGAGCTACATCGCTTTCTTCCAAAGAATCTGAATAAAGAATAGGCAAGGTATTGAAATATGAGACCAGGGCTGAGGGTGTAACTCAGAGGAAGGGTTCACGACTATCACGTATGCATTCCCAGGACCCCACAACTAGACAGACAAGCGGAAAAAAAAATAAGGCAATGAAAATTGTTAAAAACAGTAGAGTACAACTTAAGTGGACGAGCAATGGAGGCATTACTGTGGAGCAGAAAGCACAGGAGACCCAAGTGAACAAAATGAGACTCTCCTGCAGTAGAATACTGGCCAAGTTCCAAGCTCAGAGTCAACAAATGCAAAGCTAGGGGTAGGAGGAGGTGGCAGGGAGGGGAGTGAGAAACCATGAGAGCAATTAATTAAAGGAACTGCCTTCGGAGCAGCTGAACCAATGAAGCTCCTGCCCCCACTCTCCCACCCATGCCTGCAGATCACCTAACAGTTTGCCTTCTGGTGAAAGCTTGAGAATTTCTCCCTGGAGAGAGGAGAAATCTGTCTAGAGGGGGTCTTGTATCAGAAGGAGGCACTCAAACCGAAGCAGAGAAGGGACAGGGACAATACAACTGCCTTTGGAGAAAAGTGTGAGTACTGCTTTTCTTGGAGCCGGGGACCAGGCTTAGTTTGTAGACTTCTTGCCTAGCATGGACAAAATCCCAGGTTCGATTCCCAGGAGCACAAGTTTAACAGGATGCCATGGTCCCAGCACTCAGGAGGTCCCAGCACTCTGCCAGAAGGATGCCATGGTCCCAGCACTCCGCCAGAAGGAGCCGGAGTTCAAGGTCATTCTTGACTACAGAGCTACACCGAAACCACCCTAAACAAGGTGAAGTCCTCTCTCTAAAGAAAATGTAAATAAATGATAAATAATTTAAATTAAAGATAAATAAAAGCTGTGCAGCCTTGAATAGGGTGCCCAGCTATTTTAGGTTACGGCAAGAGTCCCAGTTTATATTATAATCTCCCAACACTTGTTAATGGTTTTCATTTCTCGAGATGATTATAATTTCAATATCACATCATGCATTCACTCACCTATGAGTAAAACGGAAGCATGCCACGGTTTCTAACCATGGGACAGGTAGTGTTTGTGGAAGTTATCATCCTGCACTAGCCTGATGTAATTTAGTGAGCACACAGCCCAAATGGCACAATAAATACAGAGGCAAACATGGATTTTGACATCATTTGCTACACGAGATGTTCTGGAACCCGGAAGTGATATTTCAAAAGATTGTCACTAAAATGAAAACCAGTTTTCTAATTTCTCTTAAAGGCTCAAGAATGCTTAAGGATATATATATTTGGGGACACATTCAAAGAATTATTAAATATTCTGTGAAATTACAAAAAAAAAGAAAAGGGAGTAATTTACCTCAGAGAGAAAAGAGATTAGTCAGAAAGTACAAGATAATTTTGCTTAAATTTCAATTAGTTTCAGTAAAGATTCATGAGGACAATTATCCAATAACCAAAAACAAAATGCTGTTTTTCTTATGGTTCTCAGAGAACAAAAATCTAATTCTTGGAAACAGAAAAGCATAATATTTAAATTTAAAAACTCAATGGAAAAATCTGAATAACTGAATGCATTATAAACAAAACAAAGAGATCATAAAAACAAAACTTGGAAACCTATCAAATCATAGCCTAAGAAGATAACAAATATGAGAGAGTCAAGACTTGTATCTACATCCATTCATTCGCAAAGAAGCCTGGGGAATATGGTATAAGACAAGCTAGCAAATGTGAGAACTGAATTCACGTGAGGTCAAAAGCTGGCTGGTGGGGACTTTAGAACCATTAGGTGGAAACTAACAAGAAAAGAAATAAGCACAGACAGGATAGGAAGGACATCCTCTGACCTGAAGGAAGGGCATGAGTCTTACAAGACCTACTAGCTGACAAAATAGCATGAAGGAAGAAAGAAAAGAAAAGAAGAGCCGTTTCATGACATGGTCTGATTAAGTTTCAAAGACCTGAGGATTAATAGGAAACACAGCTATCAGAAGGCAGAAAATGAACTACCCATAAAATAATAATGATGGATTGAAAGAATTTTCATCAATATTTGATATTTCAAAAGTAAACAGAACAGAGTCTTAAAATGTTTCTTGTTGCTGGGCAGTGGGGGTGCATGCCTTTAATTCCAGCACTTGGGAGGCAAAGACAGGTGGGTTTCTGTGAGTTCAAGGTCAGTTTGGGCCACAGAGTGAGTTCTAGGAAGGCCAGGGCTGTTACACAAAGAAACACTGTCTTCAAAAACAAAAACAAACAAACAAAAAAGGAATTACTGTGGTTATTGTGTCTCTTCATAACAACAGAAACCCTAAGATATTTGACTTATACCTATATATCACTGTTCATCGCCTGAAAGAAAGCCAGGACAAGAACTCAAACAGAGCAGGAACCTGAAGGCAGGAGCTGATGCAGAAGCCATGGAGAGAGGAGTTCTGCTTACTAACTTGTTCCTGATAGTTTGCTCAGCCTACTTTTAGAATCCAAAACCACCTGCCCAGGGATGATTCCAACCACAGTGAACTGGGCCCTCCTCCATCAATCAAGAAATTGCACTATAGATTTCCTTACAGCCTAATCATATGGAGTCATTTTCTCCACAACCATGTTCAATTCATGAACCCACATGGTAGCTCACAAATGTCTGTAACTCCAGTTCCAAGGGATCCAACACCCTCATATTGATATAAATGCAAGCAAAACACCAATGCACATATAATAAATAAATAAATAAATATTTTTTAAAAGTTCAAAGTCTCTATAAAATACCCAAACTTTCTTTTAAAAAACCAAAGTCTCCATAAATCTCTGAAATTTCTTGAAAAGTGTAAAAGTCTCTACTGTGGATTCCTGTAAAATAAAATAAATTACATACTTTCTTATTTCAAAAGGAAAGAACCAAGGCACAATCAAAATCTGAACAAAGAAAAATCAAACTCCAAACATGTAAGTAACTCAGGGTTGATTTACCTGGGATCCACACACTGTCTTCTGGGCTCCTCCAGGGCATGGGTCACTGCTCTGGCTCCGCCCTCTGCAGCGCACACAGCTTGTCTTCCAGACTCCAGCAGGCTCCACTCTCCTGCTGCTGCTGCTGTTCTCGGTCCTCCCATAGTCCTGGCATCTCCACCATGCTGGGCTCTCCTGTACAACTGAGATGTACTTTCACAAGTAGCCTCTCCTAGGCTCTCTTCGGGGACTTCACCCCTTCCCACAGTGCCAAGCCTCAGCTGCTCTCCACAACCCCTCAATGGCTTCAAAACCAGTGCCACCTGGGTGACTCTTACAATGCCAAGATCAGACACAAGTGTGAAGAACGACCTTGGCCGTCTCTGGAGCACAGCTTCCGTGTACTGACTCTGAAGAAGCACTTGCTAGAAGATTTTGCCTCAATGATCCTGGTCGCTTCTTAATCATCACTAGTTTCTTAGTTCCAGCATCAGTTGCCCCAGCAAAGCAACAGTTTTATTTTAGTGGTTCTGATCTCTTATTAATCACAGTCTATTCTTCAGCTGTAGAGGACCAGACACCCACAGATTCTGCACACAAATGGCCTGGGAGGGTCTTTGTATCCCTCTGAACATCACAAGCCAGGCCTCCCCTGCCTGCATTGCTCTCAGGGTTCTCATCACCCAACCTCCTACAGAGCAGCCCTACAGAGCTCTCAACACCAAATGCCCTTTCTAACACAGAGTCCCAGAGTCCTTCCGCAATCCTCCCCAAAACAACACTGTCAGGCCTGTCACAGCAACACCCCACTGTCCTGGTACCAACTGTCTTAGCAATACTATTGCTGTGATGAAACACCACGGCCAAAGCAACTTGGGGAGGAAAGGGTTTATTTGGCTTATGCTTCCATATCACTGTTAATCATTGAAGGAGGTCAGAATAGAAACTCCAACAGGGCAGGAACCCAAAAGCAGAAGCCATTGAGAGGAGCTGTTTACTGGCTTGCTCCCTGTGGCCTGCTCAGTCTGCTTTCTTATAGAACCTAGGACCACCTGACCAGAAGTGGCCCATCTGCAATGGGCTGGGCCCTCCCCCATCAAGCACTAAGAAATTGCCCTACAGGCCTGCCTACAACCTGATCTTCTAGAGGCATTTTCTCATTAGAGCCTCCCTCCTCTTCAGAGATTCTGGCTTTTGACATAAGTTGACATACACTAGCCAGCACAATGGTGAGGTAATTGTTATTTGCATAAGCATAGGACTACTTTTTAAATTTCAAAGAACTAAGTACACCGAATATAAAATTACCAAAATAAAAGTAAATATAAACTTTCACAGCATAAAAATTATGTAATTAACCAAATTTGGAAGACAAGAAGAGATACACAAAAGTATAAGTGGATTGACTTTTCATAGGCAAAAGTAAATGCAAGTCTAATTTCAGTAAGTCACTAAGACATTTGAATGTATATGCATTAAAATTATAAGTATGTTGTGCTATTTCTTATTATTGTGACAAAATACCAAGATTAACAAATTAAAATGAAAGACTGTTTGAGCTTACAGCTTCAGATAGGTTATTCCACAGAGGGTAAGCTCTTTTGTTTCAGGGCCTATGGAGGCACATCCTCCAGGTAGGGAGCTTCTGGCTGAACAAAACTGCTCACTTCATGATGACCAGGAAGTTAAAATAAAAATGAAGGAGCCAAGGTCCTGATATCCTCTTCAGGGAACACCTTCAATGCCTAACTTGCTTCCCAAAGTTCTACCACCTTTCAATGGCACCATCCTCTAGAGATCAAGCCTCAACACTGGAGCCTTTGGGAGACATCTAAGAGCTGCACTGTAATAGATATTCCATGGAACAACAATGCAGGACTCATAAAACTTAAGAATGAGGTGATATACATGCACAACAGAATTTTATTCAGCTGTAAAGAGAAATGAAATTATGAAATTTACATGTAAATGATGAACGGGAAAATACTGTAATGGGCGGAGTAACTCAGGCCCAGAAAGACAAACACTCGGTGTTCTCTCTCACATATAGATCCTAGCTTCAAACTTGTAGATTTTGCCTTTAAGATGGAATACTTACAGAGGCCCAGAAGCGGCAAAGGGGCCATGGGAGGAGCTGGTTCTTTAAGCAAGGAAGGATAGTGGAATGTGGGTGATAACGGAAACAGGGGAAAATACTGGAGATGGAAGGGTTTAAGTGTGGATTGGGGTGGGATGATGGGGGTGAGAGGATACAGTGGAGGGATAATCCAAACAAAAGGGGTATAAAAATAGGAACTCCATTTTGTAAGACAGCTAAAAATATGTTAGGGTCAGTGAGATACCTCAGTAGGTAAAGGTGTCTGCCACCAAGCCTGGCAATCTGAATTCAGTGCCCAGAACTGGTAGAATAAGATAGCTCATTTCATAAATTGTCCTCTGAGCTTTGTATTCAGGTGCATGCCTTAGGACACACACTCATAAAATAAATGCAAGAACTATAGAATTTATTTATATATTTTAAAAAATAATTTTAAAAAATAGTTTGAAAGAAAATTTCCTGTGTGGCTGCACAATAAGGTTTCTAGAAGAAATATTAGTAACAAAAAAATCCCAGTATCAGTTACATCTCCTTATCAGCAATTGATCAGTGTGGTGATTAGAAAGAAAATGGCCCCGAAAGAGAGTGACACTATTGGGAGGTGTGGCCTTATTGGAGTAGGTGTGGTCTTATTGGAGGAAGTGTGTCACTGTGGAGGCAGACTTTGAGGTCTCATATATGCTCAAGATACCTCCAGTGTTAGATGATCACTTCCTGTTGCCTACAAGATATAGGAGTTCCAGCTGCTTCTCCAGAACCATATCTGCCTGCACGCTGCCATGTCCCACCTTATAGATAATGGACTGAACCTCTGAACTGTAAGCAAATCACGCCAATTAAAGGTTTTTCTTTATAAAAGTTGCTGTGATCATGGTATTTCTTCACAGCAACAGAAACCCTAAGACAGTCTCAGCGAGGCCTCAAAACATGACAAGTTCTTGCCATTCTTCTTTGACGTCCGCTAGAACTAGATGATAAGATTCTATTGCTAAAGTGCAATATATTCATGCCGATACATGTCCTCTCTCCTGCCTTGCTATTGGCCATTCAGTTATTTATTAAACCAATCAGGTGTTTTAGACCGGCGAAGTAACACAGCTTCACAGAGTCAAACAAATGCAATCATTAAACAAATGTCCCATAGCATAAACAAGTGTAACACATCTTAAAACAATACTCCACAACAGATGGTCACGAAAGCAGCCTAATGTGGCAGCATTTCTCCAAAAGGAGACTGACCAGACTTTGCAACAATTTTTAGTCTACCCTAGTGCCCAAGGTCCCACCCAGTCACACACCTGAAACTTCAGACAGGTTTTGGTCCTCCTGTGGATCTGTGAAGTGGGAGCAGGAGGTGAGGCTCAGGACTTCATAGAGTCCTGGATGAGGAGAATGGACATATCTTTGTCCATGGAGGGAAAAAGATAACGGATGGCTGAAAAGAGAGATGAGGGACACAAGTCCCCAGGAAGGCAAAAGGAAAAAAAAATCCCTCCAGAACACATAGATGAATAAGTGTGGTTCATCTGGGCCATGGCTTCTGAGCGGACTCAGATTCCGAAGGAGATCAGAGCCCATAGAACACTACACATGCATTTAAAGGAAAGGAGAATGTCCAGTTTCCATCTCCACGCAGGCGCCACCAATGGCAAGTGACGGAGGAAGATCACATGTGTGGCTAACTTTATCCCATGGACTCCTAAACACTGAGCCTACCCTACAGTTACATCCCTTTCCTTCCCTCCTGGGAAGCTTCAACTCATTTGTTCATTCGGTCACTCATACAACAGATTTTCATTGAGCCTCTGCTATGGGTTGAGCTCTGCTCTTACCAGGGACAGCAGTGAGAAGAACAAAATCTTTACCTTCGGGAGCTCGCCCTTTTAAATTTGTTTTTCTATCTTTCTTTCTAGTGAGCAGATAGAAGATTTAAATAAGTAAAGGACAATTAGTAGCTTTTCCTGTGATGCTTAGAATGGAGTGAACGTGACTTGAGATGGGTGCAGCTTTATTTAGAACAGCAAAGAAGGTGTCCTAGAAGAGGGGACATCGGAACAAAGGCTAAAGAAGGTGACAAGCCCTGTCTGTCTATAAGAGAGGGTGTTAGCAGGAGGGCTTTGGAGGCTGGCGAGTAAAGCCTGGAGTTTTAATTACCCACAATGCTCAGTACAGGGAGCCAGGTTAGACATCCTCCCTTTTATTCATGTCCAATATTTAATGAACTCCAGGACTACTCCCTGGCATTATCTTCAGTCCTGAACATACAGAGACATCCAGGTCACTGTCCTCAAGGAGTCTACCATCTAACAGACCAAGGCAAATAAATACCTGGACCTGGCATTAACAAGCATGATTATGGCTATAAGAGCGTCTCGGAAAGCAAGCTGCTCAGCTCAGCTCTGCTCAGCTCAGCTGCAAATGGCTGTTTTCCAGCCATCTGTTGATGGATCAGAGACACAAGGATTGTGTTTGGGACTTGATATAGAATCTTCTCATATCCTCAAATATTACGAAACTATAATTTTTATTAAATGCAAATTTTATTATTGCATTCTAAAGCAAAAGTGCAGGGCAAACTGCGGAATATAATCACCATGTAACTATCGCTTTGAATTAGTACTGCAGATACTTCTAACTGCTTAATTATTTATTTTTAAAATATATTCCAATATTTTAATTATGTTCAGTTAAGTGTACTTGAATATTTGCAGCACTCTGCATTATTTATATTAGAGAAAAAGCAGCCTAAATCAACTTGCCCTGGCATTTCATAATTTGTGGTTGCATATCTCTAAAATAGATTTATATGTAGCTATCAAATGGTTATTTGGAATATGCTATGATTTTAAATTTTTATCTAAATTTTATTTTAATGCCCTACAAAATAAAATTTATTGGTTTCTTTATATTAGTATGTGTCTTATCTGATTATTCATATTCAATATTTGCAGAATGCTAACTAGAGCTGTACTCTCTTCAATTAAATACAAATGTGTAGGGACCATCACACACCCTAGCCTCCACCCCACTTACCCATCCCTGCTCCAGTCCTGGGATAGTCAAGATTTGACAGCATCAAATTCCCTGGCAGCCCCAAGGAACAGAGAAAGGGAAACTGTCAGCATGGAACCCTACTACAAGCAGGAAGAAAGGGGAGATCAGAAACCCCAAGAGAATTCACTGTCCTGGACAGAACACAAATTGACATGTCGCATGAAGTGAGGGACCGGGTAAAGGCGACACAGATGTAGGCTCCATCACACCTGACCTGAAAAATAAGGCAGGCTGCTCTGGTGTTTGGTATCTGTCCAATGTCCTCCCCAATTTTTAAATTCATTTAAGAGTCATTTCAATCTAAAGGATAAAAATATTAAAGTTGCAGTATTTCGATAACCCTCTTTATGTCGTGCAAATCTAATAGACAGACGTCCTGGAAAGAGATTACCGCTTGAATACTTAATCCCAATTTGGATGTTTTTTAAACAAGGCAAACCTGGCCTTAAATACAATGCGCACAATTTAGCTAAGTATAAAACATTAATGCACAAACATGACTACAAATACAGCCAGAGAACCAGGCAGGAAGAAGCCAACCAAATCCACCTCTGCACATTACTCTTCCAAATCAAAGGCTGGGTGGGTAATGAACCTGTCTGCTTCCAGGATGGAAGGGCAGGTGAATAGCTACACATCGCTCCACTGGGGAGTGGGGGACTAAGAATTCGCCAGTTCAGAGATCCCGGCCAGGCTAGCAGTTGTATTCCAAGGTGGTTTGCTTTCCCAGCATTTCCTGCTTCCCTGGACTCTCTTTGAAAAGGGATCAGCGTAGTCTCTGTGCTCAGGGATGTGGTGCCCCATACCCGCACACAGTAGCGTACAATCTCAAACCCTGAAGTCAGGTTTCCTGGCTCAAATCTCTCCCCCCAAACATTTGTTACTGGGCTGCCTTGGAGAGATCCCTAAATCCCTCTGCCCCTCACTCAGTTTCCTTGTATGCTCACGTGGATCCACAAGGCAGCCACTGTGAGTAACAGTTGATGGGAGAGAGAGAGAGAGAGAGAGAGAGAGAGAGAGAGAGAGAGAGAGAGAGAGAGAGAGAGAGAGAGAGAGAGAGACCTTACTCAGTGATGTAGCCGCTGGCAAGGTGTGTATGCTCCTGGCTGTGGGAGGAAGTGGAAGGTTGGGAAGAATACATATCAACAGGAATAGGGGAGTAACCAGGGAGACAGGAAGTGCATATAATCAAAATACATTATGCACACATATGAAAGTATCGTAATAGAACCTGCTATAACTGTTTTTAAAATAAAAATAAGCGTAAGTAAAATAGATGTCTTATTCGTTTCATCCTTTGCCCATTCTCAGTCCCCTGTCATTCATGCCCCTTGCTCCCCACCTCCTCCCGCCCTGTCACTAGCTGCTCAAAATCAGTGGATTCTAGGTCCAGCCATTGGATGACTGAAGGAGCAGGGATGTCACTGCCAAGAGCACCTCCTATTGTGACTAAGACACTGCACCCTTGGGAGACAACCCTCAGGGCAGGCGGGCCCATAGCCGCTCCTGGCACCAGCTTCACACATATTTAGTGAATAAAATGCAGAGGGAAAAAAAAGATGGGAGTAAAAAGAAAGGAGGAAGGACGAAGCACAAAGCAGGGACCTGCCTTCCTGCCTGCAGGGAACCTAGTGGCTGCAGTCACCAGGCTGTGACAAAGGCTGGCACTTAGCACAGCGCTTACCTTCCAATCAAGGCCCATTTGTATTTTGCACTAAATATGGCAATGAAATTATGAATCTCACATTTTAAAATGTCTTGTGATAAAATGTCTTGTGATAGGAACTGCACAATAATAAACACTTCTTTTCTGTAAGTGGAAGTAAAATCCACACAAGAACTAGAAATGCCAGTTATAAAACCCTTGAGGGTTTTGTTTCTCTCTCTCTGGAAACTATAATAATTTCATCAAAAATTGGCCTTATTAAAATATCACAGTTTTGTCTTGACAAAAACACAACGTGTTCCTCTCAACTCCGTGCTCATACAGCTCCAGGTGGCAGTCAAGTCTGAAGCTCAAAGTCCTGTCTGGATTTGTCCCCCTCTCCCTCCAGGAAGGAGATGACACCCGTCTCCCAATGAGAAGACAGGCCGCCAGCATCTCCCTTTGATTCATTTCCTCAATTATGAAATTGTGTTATTTTTATATAACCTGAGTCATATAAAGATTAGGAAAATGTGGGATATATTAGTGAAGTAGTTGTATATTAAGTACTCAAAATGTTATTGTCAAAATCACACCATAATTCATATTTTTCCTACACAGAGGGGTGATTTCTGACAAACAAAAATCTAACTTTCTTCATCTCTTCTGAGTCATCCATAAGAGAAGCTGCGTTGGAAGACTCTCGTTAATCTAAGGTAAAAACAGTACATGTGTAATATTATGTGCACATTAAACAACATATGTTAGCTCTGCATTACATGTGTTATATGTGCATTTATGTGTATGTACATAACACTTATGAATATATAACATATAGACTCTATATATTGTGTGTATATGTTACATGGTTCTCCCTGAGTCTACTACTCAACTCAGAAGACACAAACCAAAGAGAGAGTCCCATCTCAGTCCGCTTGATGAGCCAATGAGTTATTGAAGTTACTCCAGAAGCATGATGACGCAAAGGCAGCCGCATCACCTGGAAGTACCCTGGGCAACTTATGGGCGACTGAGCCAAGAGTCTTAACAACGGCATGGATGGCTAAGACAAACACCAACACCACTGAAGTTTCCTGGGTGGCTGCATTGCTGTAGAGTCCCAAGTCCCAGTCCATTGTTTACCCCTTAGGTGGTTTCAGAGAAAGGAGGAACCTTTCTCCTCAGCCCTTCAGTGATGGAATGTCAATAGGCCCAGTCTCAGGGGGATCTCAGGCAGGTGGTCATAGCTACTTACTTTAACTCAAGACTGCAATGGATACATCCAATGGGAAGTATACACACACACACACACGAAGGGGAGGGTAGGAAGGGAAAGGCAAGGAAGGAGGATATTTGAGACGAAGTCTTACTAAGTAGCTCAGGCTGACCCTGAACTCACAGCCCTCCTGTCTCAGACTCCCCTGTGCTAGGAATACAGGTGTGCCATCACACTTAAGAGTTAGCGTTTTGTATAAATCAGTTATTGTTTATCTTCTCATTACTACATTATTACTACTCATATTACTACATTTTGGAAGAAGTATTCCTTCCCTTTTAAAAGCTGGGAAAGGGCACTAAAACTAGGCAGTGAAACAAGTTGTCAAATGGTAGAGAAGACAGGACTCAAAGCCTGGCTTTCTGGCTCAGAAAAACACATTATGCCCAGTGCCCAGTCCCTGCCCACCATCTTTCCCCATTCCCAGTGCACCATCACTGACCAGCTCCTGACTCAGGTGTCCCCCATCCGTTTATCCAACAAATACTCACTGAGTTCCAGGCTCTCAACTAGATACAGAAACCACAAAGGTAACCTAAATCCACTTAGTCCTTTCTTCCTAGAGTTTGCAGTACAGTGGGAGAGGCAGACATTAATTAGATAATTCTAGAAATAAGTGTTGAACTAAAGTGATGGTGATCAGATGAATGTAGGATTTGAATGCCAACACCAACATCCACTGAGAAAAATCTAAAATAATTGACATTAAAGATACATAAAGCCACAGTCATTGTCTGGCAAGCTACAGGGAGGCTGACTTCCTAGGGGCTACATTTAAATAGGTAGTCCCGGCTAACTTTATTCATGGCCCTTTTACCTGTAAAACAACATTCTCACTAGCTGGGATATTGTCCAACACAACTCCAAGGCCTTTCAGGTTTGTGCCACATTCCTCTGAAATCCCATCTGTCGCGGCTTTTCTGCCCTTGGTCCCTAACCTCCAGAGACCAGAAACTGAATGAAACAGCCACCTTTTAAGCACGGTCTACTTTGTGGTGGTCCTTAGAGGAACAGATTTGGAAAGAAAATGAAAACATAATTTGTTGATAGCGGCGCATCTTTCCTTTGTGAATGTATGGAAATTCAGGGGGTCCATCTAGCTGCTGTTTTTCATTCTGTCACAGCCAGTGTCTCCCGGGGTCCGGCCAGACAGAGGCTTTACTCTGAGTCATTAACTGCAAGCGGAATGGGGAAACCCTGGTAAACCAGACACCCAGCTGCCATACTTCATATAAAATAACTGAGCAATATAGGTCTTATCTGAAAAATGACTTCATACTTTTCAAGAAAAAAAATATTAAGAGGTAATTATCAAGGACTTAAGGGCTCACACAAAGGACCACATTAAAGTCATAAAGCCCCCCCACAACCCTATGGAAGTTAATTTTAAAGGAATACCCTTTAATAAAAGATGTGATTGAAGCGTCACTGTTTATTATGTTAGATTTAACCACTGAAAGTCATCTCCAGTCTGGCATTCAAATTGTTCTCCATTCTTGTCTTCCTGGTGCCCACATTCGGGAGGGTTTATGCTAGCTTCACTATCTGGAAATTTCTGTTGTTCTTCCTGGACACATTCATTCTTCCTGGATAGATTAATCTGTGGCTGACACTTGACCCTAGACTGGCCAACCACATTCTCTCCTCCGACATGTGTCGGATTATGTGTGCCTGTACACATGAGAGAAAGTGGAAGCAGGGAGGTGGCGAATATTAAGAATAAAGAGGTAGATGGCAGATGAATGCATAGGAGCACAGATAAATCCCAATGGCATTTGATCACTTTTCAGGTGTTTGGGGTTTTTGTTTGTTTTGTTTTCATTTGTTTTTTTTTTTTCGGTTTTTCGAGACAGGGTTTCTCTGTGGCTTTGGAGCCTGTCCTGGTACTCGCTCTGTAGCTCAGGCTGGCCTCGAACTCACAGAGATTCACCTGCCTCTGTCTCCCTAGTTTTGAGATTAAAGGCGTGCGCCACCACTGCTCAACCCTTTTTTCAGTTTTAAGTTCTATTCTTGTCCTAGATCCTGGCTACATTCCTACCGTGTACCTCATGGGTCTTCCTGGAACCCTTACGAATTCTCTCCCCATTACATAACCAAGTTTGTCTCTGTGGCTTGCTACCAAGGAGTAATACCCAAAACACTCTTTCAAAGAACAAAATCCAACGTGGCCTAGGGTAGAACGTCCCAACAAGCATTTATGGGAGGCAGATACCGAAGACACTGATTTGAGGTAGTCACCATATGACATCAAACACCTCATGTTTAGCTGATGAGAGAGAACTACAATTTCAAAAGTGCACAAGGCAGGTAGGCATACCTCGCGTAAAGACAATGTGAAGATTGCAGTAAGAAGGATGAGAGGATGTAAGGAACGGTCCTCCTCGGAGTCAAGCAACCACCATCTTGGGGAGTTCAGCTGCACCTTCTTGCAAAACAGTCCTCCCAGCCGGGCTTTTTAACTATCTATACCCACTCATGGAGGGAAGGGGAGGTGCGTGAGTTTAAATTACCGGCTTGAGAGGGAAAGAAGTGAACTAAGGCCTGGGGAAAACGTGTGCGGGAAGAGAGTGTGGAGCGGGTATGTCCAGTTTTTAAAGGCCATCTAGCGCGTGCGCACAGAGGCTAACATAGCTGTCGCAGACGCGTGGATCACGTGACCACGCTGCGCGTAGATCACGTAGGGTTTGAGGGTCATGGCTGGCTATGTAAGCTGTCTGAACACTTCATGTTGCTGGCCCAGCAGCGGAACACGGAAGTGCCAGCGCTTGGGGTGGGTAGGCATTTTGCCAGCGTGCTGGCAACGTTGGGTGACAGAAATGCTAACAATGGGACCTCCCCACCTGAGGATCCGCCTGTTCTCTCCCATCTTTATGTTGTCTCTTGTAGCCTTGTTTGCATGTGGGCTTGGGAAGGTACTAGAGTAAGTAGGCCTAGAAGACATTGTGGCTAAGGCTGAACTCTCTTTCCTGATAAAGGTTGGCCAAGTGTGACTGTTGGGGGGAAAGCAACACACCCTGGAAGTACCTGCTCACCTGTGCTCTGTGGGAAAACCAGAGAAAGTCATTGGTTCCCCAGAGTTAACTTTGGGGAATTGTGCCTCAGTTTGTCACTAGGACCTTAGAAGAAGGGGTAGAAAATGTTTTTATCTCCCCTTGGGAAGGAATCATAGCAGCAGGATGTAATTGAACACAGAGATGCAGAGTGAGGATGGAGAATATCACCTGAAAAGCCAGAGAAGGGAATCTCGAAAGATGTGTAGTACAGGAACAGGAGAGAGGTTCTCCACAGGATAAGGAAGCAGCCGGCTGTGCTTGGGCAACTATATAAAGTTCTGTGCTGAAGCACCCGGCTGCTGAGGACAGAAAGTGTAACAGGAGAGGAGTCAAGTTGGGCAGTGTGGCATTAGCGTAATCAATATTAGGCTTTGGGCTCTCAACTCAATGGGGAAAAAGCAGCAAGGCTTTGATGTTCCCCCCTGAGCTCCGCCATTTCCTTAAGTGTGCAGATGCGGTCTTCACCCCTTCTTTCAGGAGGCAAAATGAGTTACTTGGCAGAATCATGAGCATTTCTTTTGAAGTCATGTGAGGACTTGTGGTTCAAGACTTAAAACCAATGGACATCGTGCACTCTCAGTAATGGTCCCAGCAAGATTTGAGAGACGGCATGCCCTCCAACACTAACCCTGAAGTTCTGGAGTCTGGGGAGTCAAGAAAATCGGATTTCTCCAGAGTTAACAAAATCATATCAGGGGACATCTCGGCAGAAGTGCCTTTGGAGACCTTTTAATAAAGGCTTTATCTTTGTTGTTGTTACACCTGTGTTACAATATGAATGGGAAAGGAAGACCATGGAATTATTTTGGAAAGAGGATTAAGCATGTTGAAGAGAACCCCGAGTGGTGTGGGCTAAAACACAGAGAGGAAGTTGGAAGAACAATCTGCAGATTAGAGCAACATAGCCAGGAATAAAAGCAAAGAGCAGGATGCAGCAATCTTGGAAAGAAACCTAATCAGCCAAAGCAAAGTGCAAGGGTGAGATTAGCTTTCCACTCCAGGTACAGTGGAAGAATATTGTCGGGCAGGGTGGGGTCACCCCTCTGAGCTGCCCTCGAACAGTAATTCATCATTGCTTATTCTGAATTCGATTGTGCCATCCTACAGACACTGGTGATTTGAGCTAGCGCTTCATCTGGAGAATTCAATGAAGTTCCGCCCCACAAAGATGTAATAAAGTCAGGAGAAACCACTGGGCCCCTCCACAGGCTGGGGTAAGGAGTCCTAATCCAGAGGGTCTGGTGGGCCAGCCATCTTTTTATGTTGACCCTTGATTACTAAACAGCTCTAGCTGTTGAAGGGCTTATTAACATTTTCTTATTAGAACCATGCAAGAAAAGTGAGGACACCTCTGGACCTGCTTCACAAGGCCCTTGGCTGACTCCAGTCCTAGAAAGGCTCTGTGGTAGGGACATTAAACATGATTCCTGAAACCTCCCAGTCAGGGCGGCTTTCTCAAGGACTCAAAGCTCCTTCTTAAACTTTAGTGTGTCTACGAATCACTTGGGGTCCTTGTTAAAATGCAGAGTAGAGGGAGGGGTACATGTGCGTATGTGGGCATATGTGTGCACATGCATAGGCCAGAGGTCAGTATCAATGTCTTTCTCTGCTGCTTTCCAGTTTGCCTTTTAAGACAGAGTCTCTCATTGAACCTGGAGCACAGCAATTCGTCTACACTGGCTAGCCAATAAACCCCAGGGATCCCCCATCTCCACCTCACCCCAACCCCACTACAGAGATCACACTTGCCACCACAGTCAGCTTTTGGGTGGGAACTAGGAATCCAAACGCATTATCTTTATGCTTGTACAACACATATTTCACCCACTTGGCTGTCTCTCTACTGCCCAAGACTTAGGCATTTTGACCTAGTACCCCCTGTGACTCTGAGGGCTATAGGTCATACTCCACACAGCAAGGCCATGGGACAGTCTCCACAATGAGTCATCAGTTAAGAGACTCAAACGTACACCTGGTTAGGACAGGTTAGCCCAAAGCCAGAGTGGCTGTCCCATGTAGAAAGTTCTGCCAAGCATTCATGTCACCTGCTACCACAGCATCCCCAAAATGGAGAATTTTTTTTTCTCAACGAACCAGCTGGAGGTTGAGATAATCACAAGCGTCAGACGTGGGCTTCACTGCCAGAGCAGATAATCACACCAAAAAGGGGAAGAGAGCCCGAAGGCATTCAAACCTCCGGGGGAATATGACTCGCGATTTATTATCGTGTGAAAAGCATAAATGGTAGGAGCATTGTGATTTTTTTTCCAGGATATAGAAAAATTGATAGCATCAGCGCTGAGCTATCTCCTGCCAGATTCTTCTCCTACCGCTGTCTCCATCCTCTCCAGACCCAGAGGCCCTCCTCAGTCTCGTCTATCAAGCGGGTCACACATGGTTACTCGAGTTAGATAGAAAGATTGCAAAAGAAGCGTGCCAGGGCAACGAGCCCTCTGCACCACAAGAATGCTGTTTAGTGCAATGGACAATTATGATCCCAGAGGAAGTGCCATGCCTGCTGTCCCTCTGTTCCTGCCTGGAAAGAGAGAGGTCACAGGGATGGTGGCAGATAGGCAGATTCCAGGGGAGTGACGGGAACTCCGAGGCCATGGTCCTCAGCCCTCACACTCATCATCCCCATTCCATTTGCTCCCTGGAGAGCTCTCCTTACCAAGGGCTGTATAGCGTCTATCATTATCAGGCCTTCGCTGTCTTCAGGCAATCGCTTAGATTTTTTTTTCTTTCCTTCTTTCTTTTTACCTTATTACCAATCTGCCTTTCTGAGCAGAGGTCACGAAATGGGCAGGTGATGTCTCATCTTCGTTATAATCCACTGTTTGAAACATTTCAATTAAGCTTCAGATCAGGCCCCAGAACTGAGGCCGTTTTAACGAGGGGAAGTAATGACCTTCTGTTGCAGGTGGCGTCTGGCGCACCGTCAGTTTAATTCTTCTTGATCCTTCTGCACCCTTTGATAGCCGGGATCAAGGGTTCTCTTTCTGCGCTCGCAGCACATTGGAGGACTTCTAGGGACTGTGCGGACATGGTTTTCATCCCTGCAGCCTCTGGGAAGCTGGTGGGCACCTGCAAGTTCTCCACGCTTGGTTCAATTTACCAAAGATTAAAAGACGGCTGAAAAGACGGGGCCCACGAGCTAAACTGTGAATGTCTGCATGTGTTCTCAAGGCAAGGAGGCATCCGGAGGATTCTGAAGAGACAGTGGGGTGACCACTTTGATGCTTGTTCCTCGGGAGGAAGCAGAGGGCAGGAGAACTCTTGGCAGGTTTAATGGGGTGCAAGGGGGATCACCTACGCGTCTGCAAGCAAGACTTCTCCAGGTGGCACAGGCTTCATATTAGAGGGTCCTGGCTCTGATGGAATTTTGTTTCCTTAACCAAAACAGGGATATTTTAAGGGAAGGAAGGACTATAATGTTTCTCATCTCTGATAAAGGACAAAAAGGACAGAAAATACCTTTTTTTTAATTATTATTCTCCTTGTCCTTCAACAACCCTTGAAGCCTACAGTACCCTCGGCTCATTCCTGGCCTGCCGCTGAGGGAGCAGCCATGACAAATGTTCTCTGCCTCCTGAAGTTTATCGTCAACACTGAGAGATTAATACCAAAAAAAGAAAAAGAAAAGAAAAAAAGGTAATTACAGAAATGAATGTTTAAAGCAAACACCAAGAGAGCTGAGAAGAAAAGTGGGCTCCTGTGTAAGGGAGGAGTGGGAGAAATGAACAGCCTGTTTGGAACATGTTTGGGGACACATTCCTGGTAAGGGAAGGGCTGGCAGCCGGAACCATAGGAGTGAAGTCGGGCTAGGCAGAAGTTTCCAGCAGGCATTTGTGGGAGCAGATGTCAGCTACCAAGAGCCGAGTAAACTGTCAACATATATGCCGAGAAAGCACTCTTAAGTGACCGCATACGTCTGGGTTCCCACAGTGGAAAAGCGTAGAGCCAACAGTCCAGGGCTAGAGTCTGTTTGGGGCTTAGCATTGTAACTGTGTTGTGGCTAAGTTCCTTGGCTTCTATGCAGGGCAGGAGACTGATGAGCATCCCCACCCTGTGGGGCTAATCTGAGGATTAAATGAATTAGCCAGTGCTAAGGGCTCACAACTGTGCTAGGGCCTGCTACCTCATAAAGGTCAAATTCACTCTCTCTGCTTCTGGTGGGAGTACGTATGTTCGCTTCTTTCCAAGATGCACCTCCTGATTCTCCTCCCCAGAATCAAACAGCCTTTCCCTGGCCAGGAGGGCATGTCCTTCCAGAGGCCCTTCATGTATTCCAGCAAGTTCCCACCTTCCACACTGAGGTCTGTCCTCCTGCCCAGACACTGGAAATGGATCATTTCAGTTCAAGCAATGGGTCCTGGTGTCTTTTCAATTCTTACACTGTGTCTTTCTTGCAACCAGACGGTTTATCAGGAAGGGTATCAGCAAATACTCTGTGCTTTACTGCCGTTAGATGGCACTGGCATTGAATTGAAAAAGCCTTAAAAATAGCCATCAATCATTTGATGTACGTAGGCAGTGATCTATATTGATATGGCTCCGGCTACTATCTGAAATGGTTGTCTTTCATTTTACCCTTTATATGAGGGTTATTACAGTGCACACCACTTACAACAGACATGGTTATTATAGACAATTGGTTAGAGTGGACAAAAACTGATTTCCCAAACCAAACATATTAAACCCAATACATTTTTCATAGGTTACAACCGACAGAAACCTTGGTTTCAGCTGACATTTTCCAGGGCTTTTAATGGCATTACTGTAGGACTCCAACGAGAGAAAGGAGGGATGGTGGGTGTCCAAACGAGGCCAATGAAACTACGTGGAGTTAATCCCCAGAGTGCCCTTGGCTCAGGTGACAAGGTGTCTGGTCTTAGTTTCTATGCCGACCTCCACTAAGCCAGGGGCCTCGTGTGGGGCAGCCATTGTAGTCTGAGGACACAAGAGACAGCCTAGCCTATCAGGTAGGCCACAAGTTGTGGCCCTTCATCTATGCAGGTCACTAAATCTCAGAATGCTTCTCTGTTCTTCATATGCCCAGACAAGCAGCTCTCTCTTCGCCATGCTTTAAGAGGCTTTAAATAGAGGCTGGAGGATGGACTAAATGACCTTTGGGATCTGTGCCTTCGTTTCTGCTTCTCTCACAGGAAATACATGGAAACGGCCATCCATTTGCTTAACACCCCAGCCTATCTCACACCGCCCAGTCAGCTCTCTTCCCAGCCTCTGCTGGTCCCTACAGGCCTGGCTCAGCGTCTCCTAGCTACTTAGCCATGTATAATGTGTCTCTTTGCCTTTTGCCCACGGCCCAGGACTAGCCTCTCCTTCTGTTCCCACCACCACCTTCGGGTGGGCACAGGAGAGAGCTGGGCACAGGAGAGAGCTGAGCCCAGCAGTCATTCCTAGCTAAAATTAACAAGACGAAGCCCTGTGGACACTCAGAACACAGACAGAACTTTGAAGATAACCAGGTATGTAGTTAAATCTTTCCTCGACTCCCTCAACAATGAGTCTGACTTTATCAAGCCTTCTGTTGACTAGTGCGAGCTCGGCCTTCCCCAGTTCCTGACTACCCAGGTCCTTCTGGTCAAAAGTGAGGACATTCAGGACTGGAGAGATGGGGCAACGGTTAAGGGCACTAGTTGCCTTCCAGAGGACCTGAGTTCGATTCCCAGCACCCACATAGAGATTCACAGCCATCGGACTCTAGCTCCCAGGAATTCAGCTTCCTCTCCTGCCCTCCCTGGGCACTGCACACGAATGGTATGTGGACACACATAAAGGCAAAATACACACACACATAAAAAGATAGTAACCTTTTCAAAACAAGGCCCTCTGGAAAAGCAAGAGTAGGGACCAGGGCCTGCAGTTCCACTCCCGTGTGTCTCAGAGGTGTCCTGTTCTGCTGTGGGAGTCCCCTCTGTGTGCTGTGAATACCACTGGTTAATAAAGAAGCTGCTTTGGACTTATTGTAGCACAGAAGAGTGCAAGGCAGGAATTCCAAGCAGATAGAGAGAGTAGGTGGAGTCAAGGAGGAGACAGATGCCGGACTCCAGAGGGAACCTTACTGGTAGCCCACAACCATATGGCAATACACAGGTTAATAGAAATGGGTGAATTTAAGATGCAAGAGCTAGCTAGAAATATGCTACAGTCACTGGCCAAGCAGTGTTGTAATTAATATAGTTTCAATGTGATTATTTCAAGTCTGGGTGGCCGGGAAACGAACAAGCGATCTCCACCAACACTGTGCTTCCTCTTGAACCTGTGGGATCCGGTGACAGAATGCATGGGAAACTGTTGAGGAAACCGTGGGTGTCTCTCCCAAGATTTGAAGACATCGCTCACCCTTCTTAGGTTTCCTACTGGAAGATTTCACGGTCCAATTGATTCTGAGACAAAATGACTCATGAAAATCATCTAATGAGATGGGAAAGTGACCAGGGCGTGTCAGTCTCTCATCCCCTGGACTGTACACGTCTTCCTCGGCTCACTGCCTAGAACCCTCCACTGAAATGCTACAAACAGTGCTACTCCTCACTGGAGAGGCCCAGAGACTCGCTAGCACACCTGGCACTTGTAGCAGATTTCCCAAGGTGATTTGCCTGCATTTCATCCTCACTGACTTTATATGTTTCATTTTGTGTCGCTGTGATGAAAATTCCTGACAGGCCAACAGGAGAGAGGGTTTATCTGGTTCAGGGTTTCCGAGGGGTTCCAGTCCAGCGGCAGGGAAGGTTTGTGGCAGGAGCCACTCGTTCCATGGACAGTGGGCTACACAGAGAGACCCTGCCATGGAAAAAAAAAAAAAAAAAAAAAAAAAACAGAAATGAAAGAAAGGAAGGAACAGGAAGGCAACTTGGGAACAGCACCACAGACTGTCTTCCAGCCTTCATATGCAATTGTGTGCACAACAAACACACACACAACACATGCGCACACACATAAATAGATCTCAGTGTTCTTCATCACAGTAGGGTGACTGCAATTTACAACAGTTTATAACAAAATTTTATAAAGAACCAGGCAAGAACCCAAAGCCTCCCAGAACAAAGGGGAGGGAAATGTTTACAGGGAAGGAACTGCTTATAGCGCACTGATTTGATCAATACACCCTGTATATGTCTAAAATCATGCCACCCCTGTCCATCTACTATAAGCCCTCCATCAGTATGTGTGGACTTTAAATTTTTTTAATTTATTTTGCATGTTTGTATGTGTTTGTGTGCATGTGTACAAGCATACTTGCTTGTCTCTATGTTCACTACATGTGTGCAGGTATCAGAGAGCTGAGAAGAGGGCATTGGATATCCTGGAAATACAGGGACAGGTGGCTGTGGATGCTGGGAACAAAGCCTGGGTCCTCTATGAAAGCAGTGAGTTCTCCCCACTGCTGAGCCTAAGGACTGTGCCTGACCTCCATGCCTGATTGCCATGCCTGACCTCTGACCTCTGAGTCATGGTTCCAGCCCTATCTGTGAGCTTTGTGAACAAAAAAAGAAGCTTGGAGGACACTTGCATTTGATTGTTTGGTGAGTGAAACATGTTGCATTCATTTCCTTCTGTTGGTCCAGTCTTTTCATAAAGTACTTTTGGGGTGTGCTCCTTCTGGATGGCTCAGAGGGCAAAAGCGCTGGCCACCAGATCTGATAATCTGAGGTCAATCCTGGGAATTCATATGGTAGAAGGAAAGAACAAACTGTACAAGATCCTCTGACCTCCACACCTGTGCCTGTACACACATTCAGATGGAAATTTCTATCCTGCTGGGTTCCATAGCTGCTCAGTCCCAAAGAAACACACAGAGGTTTACATTAATTATAAATTGCTCAGGCTTATTATTAACTAGCTCTTACAACTTAAATTAACACATAATTCTTGTCTATGTTTAGCCACATGGCTCAGTACCTTTTCTCAATAAGGCATTCTCATCTTGCTTCCTCTGCGTCTTTCTTGTGATTGACTCTCTGCCTTGCTTCTTCCTAGAATTCTCCTACTCTGATTACTCCACCCATACTTCCTGCCTGGCTAGTGGCCAGTGTTTTATTAAACCAATATGAGTGATAAATCTTTATACGGTACAAGAGAATTATCCCACAACACACACACACACACACACACACACACACACTAGATAGATAGATAGATAGATAGATAGATAGATAGATAGATAGATAGATAGACAGACAGATGTAATATAAATTTAAATAATTCTTCCAGAGCCGGGCGGTGGTGGTGCACGCCTTTAATACCAGCACTCGGGAGGCAGAGGCAGGCGGATCTCTGTGAGTTCGAGACCAGCCTGGTCTACAAGAGCTAGTTCCAGGACAGGCTCCAAAACCACAGAGAAACCCTGTCTCGAAAAACCAAAAAAAAAAAAAAAAAAAAAAATTCTTCCAGGCATGATAGTTCATGTCTTTAATCCCAGCACTTGGGATACAGAGGTAGGCAGATCTCTGATTCTGAAGCCAGACCTGTCTACATAGTAAGTTCCAGATGACCAGGGCTACACAGCGGGGCACTGTCTCAAAAGGGGGTAGAGGAGGGGCACTGGCACCTCCTCAGAGAGTCACTCTGCTATAGGGGAGGCTGACTGCTTTCTGCTTTCATTTTCAGTTTGCTTTGGTTGGGAGCACGGTGTGGGGAGAGAGGTGCCAGAACTAATGATTTTGCCCTCAAATCTTTTCCTAGTCTGGCCTTAAGTGTTCCTTGACCATATTGTGGGCAGCAGGCCAACCAGCAGAGCTCAAGTAAACATTCAGGCTTGAGGCCGAGAGGGGAACGGGTTTGAGTGGGGCAAGTAACTGAAAGCAAGTTTCCGAACTGCCCGCTGTAGACTTCAGAGCCCCGGCTGTATCTATGACCTTCTGCTGGAGTCATCATGGAAAACTGAGAAATATTTCCTCAGATGTATCCGTTAGACTTGGCTTGAGCAGTTTCCAGGAAAAAAAAAAATAGCTTGCCTTTCTAGGACCTTAACTTTCCAGATGGGTCCTTCGAAGAAAGAAGCCAGAGAGATGAGATTCTGACCTAGGGTTTCTCTCAGGCCTTTGCAAAAGTCAATCCTCCAGCAAATTCCTGTGGTTTATATTCAAAGTGTTAGTTGTTGAGTTTGGTGTTTCTGTCTCTGTATGTGCATCTTGCATACAGTAGCCCCTCCCATGAATATAGCAACTTGATGAATGAACAAATGATTATTCTTGTAAGTAGATCAAACAGAACTCGTCTCAAAATACAGAGGGCATCCCGCATTTGGCTAGGAGTTCTGCACCACCCGAGTCCTCACATCCCAGGCCAAACATAAAAGCAGTCAATTAATCCACTCTGCTCCAGTCCCACCGCCGGCTGGTGGTCTCATGACCCAGATGGCCACCCAGCATATGCAAGAGCTACTTCTAAACCTTCCCCTTGAGCCACCTCCGAATGTTGCTCCCTTCTGCTGGGGTCCAGGAATCCCTTGCAGAGGGCACAGTGGACAGCAGTGGAGGTGGAAGAGGCAGCTTTGACTTGGTTTCTCGGCTTGTGGAGCAGAGGTGAGCAGCGAAGTTCCTCCATGCACCAAGGCAAGTTTTGGATGGTATTCCTCCCAATCAGCTTTCAGCTGTTCCACCCTCTGCCCCAGCTCTGGTCCAGACATTCCAGGCTTGGAGTTCAGCACACAAATCCCCTGGGGCCTCAGCGTGGACGCCACTCTGCCCCCCAGCACACTGGAAGGCAGAGGGGTAATTACTTGGTTGAGGAGACCAAACTCCCCATTAAGGGTTTGCCAACTGAGGGGCATATGACTGCTTCCTTCATACACTTGTACTCACTGACTTATTAATCCATTATTTAAGTGTTCCATAATTTAAAAACTTCAGTGCTTTGTAAGTAGTAAGACTTTCCAGTCAAAGACAGTCATTGTCATCCCAACACCCACTATGTTCCTAATTAGCTCCATAATTAAATTTCCAACTAGAGAGAACTGAGAAAACTCTTCATTGGGTAAAGTAAAATATTCTTAATTATGATGTCGTATCTTTGATGAACAGAAGTAGAAATACACACACACACACACACACAAGAAATTAAATATAAATGTACCCATCTATAAATGTCATCTTTTCCATATCACAGCTTCACACTCAAGCTACATGCCAGAGTTGTGACTCTATTTTTTTTAAGGAGGGTGGGTGGGAGAGAAAAAGGACAAAGAAGGTACTTTATTGGTTTAAACTTGCTTCATGAAAAAAATGATATTGATCAGTTTTATAGGGTTTAATTCCAAAGGAATTATTCAAGTCACTTCCAAATGAGAACAATATAATGTTTAAAAGAAAAACCCACATAAGATGCAATGCTGTCAGTGGACCGACTTTTGCGGCCATCTTTGATTATGTATAAACAGGTCAGAAGGTCTACAAGGTCAAACAGGTTTAGAAGAATCCTGGGTACTGAGCCTTAATGAGTCTAAAGATTGAGCTCTGTAAAACCACTAGTAGCTTTTGTTTTCCCTGATGCATAATAAGACAAAGATACTCAAGCAGCTGGAGAGATGGCTCAGCAGGAAGAACTGCTTCCAGAGGACCCAGGTTCAGTTCCCAGCACCCACATGGCCACTCACAATGTAACTCCAGTTCCATGGGATCCAGCATCCTCTTCTGGCCTCTTTGGGCCCCAGGCATGCACAGTCATAATATGAACAAGACACTCATACACATAAAATAAATAAATCTTAAAGCAAGGAAGAGAAGGGGGAAAGGGAGAGAGGGAGGAGGGAGAGAGAGAGAAGCTGCTGGGAACAGTAAGCAAAGAAGCTCCTTTTCCTGTATTTACATTTTACAAAATTTACCCCTCTCCCCTGAGGGCGCAGAACCACGAGTGTGCTAATTAAGTTCACAACTGTGCACATGAAGTCAGGAAATACCCAAAGAAAAAACCCAACAACTTCCTTCAGCAAACCTGGGTTGCTGCGATTGCCCGTGGCATAGAATGAAGTTATACACTGTCCTGCTGTTCAAACCTTCCAAATACCAAAGGAGCCAAGTAAATTTAGTTCTTAATTATTGGGATCTTAACTCTTTTTCCCCCTTAGTCTTCTCTGCCTTCCTCCGCCCAAAGCCCCTTCCAAGTCTGTGAGTATCTGCATTCCCATGTGCTTGTTTTAAAGTCTTGGGGCTGGATTTTATGTTGTATACTTCCATTAGGGAGAGAGGAATTCAGCACAAACATTCCAGCGGAAATTCTAGTAGAGTGATGAAATTCAGTGTGGAAATTTTTATCTCAAAGAGGACATGAGTTTGGGAAAGTTCTTATTATGTAGCATTTTCCATAGGCAAAGGCTGCTACTGTACGCATAATAAAAGCCACATTTGTAAATGACTTCTGTGTGTGTGTGTGTCTGTGTGCATCTGTGTGTGTGTCTGTGTGTGTGTGCGTATCTGCATGTGTCTGCATCTGTGTGTATGTCTGTGTGTGTGTCTGTGTGCATCTGTGTGTGTTTGTGTGTGTGTATACGTGTCTGCATGTGTCTGCGTGTGTGTCTGTGTGTATGTCTCTCTGTGTGTGCATCTGTGTGCATCTGTGTCTGTATATGTGTATGTGTCTGCGTGTGTATATCTTTGTGTGTGTCTGCATCTGTATGTGTATCTGTGCGTGTCTGTATATATGTGTGTCTGTGTGTGTCTGTGTCTGTGTGTGTCTGTGTCTGTGTGTGCGTCTGTGTGTGTGTCTATATATATGTATGTGTGCCTGTGTGTGTCTGTATTTGTGTCTGTATATATGTGTGTATCTCTGTGTGTGTCTGTATATATATGTATGTGTGTCTGTATATATGTGTGCGTCTGTGTGTGTGTCTTATATATGTATGTGTGTCTGTGTGTGTCTGTGTGTCTGTATGTGTGTTCATGTGAGTACAAGGATACACAAAAATACTAGAGGACAGCCTCAGGTGATTTTATTCAGGCACCATTTACCTTTTTCTAAACAGGGCTCTCATTGGCCTGCAGCCTGGCATGTCCAGGCAATCCCAGGGATCTGCCTGCCTCTCCTTCCCCAGTACTAGGGTTACTGGTGTGCATTAAAAAGCTCAGCTTTTTTTTTAATTAACATAATTTCTTTATTGACTCTTTGGGAATTTTGCATCATGCACCCCAATTCTGCTCACTTCCCAGCCCCTCCATATTCTCTCCTCTCCACTGCTGCAGCCCCCCCATGAAAAAAAAATTAAGCCAAAACATGCAAACAAGCAAACAAAAGGAAAAACAAAAGAACAAAACCTCTTCACTCCTCCACCGTTCCCACCTCCCCAACACCTCCTCATCCCTCCTGGTGGCATGCGGAGCAGGGTGTCACACAGAAGACTCTTTTGTCCAAGCAGTTACACTTGCAAACGTTCATTGCAGTGAGTCACTGGTCTGGTTAAAGGCCTCTGGTTTCTGGCACACCCTCATCACTGGATCCTCAGGGGAACTCCTCTTGAATATATAAGTCATGGTGTGCGGGTATTGTTCCGCAGAACCAGTCCCTTCATGAGCTCCAGCGGGTCCTAGACGGGGTAGATGGTAGAGGACACCAACCCCAGGCCTGGCTGTGGGCCCGGGTGATAGTTGTGCTGGTCAGTCTGGACCACCTGGGCCACCCCACCCCAGCCCTTGCTGTGTGGGGGTGGAAGTGGAGGGGTGCATCTCTTGCATGAGGGTCCAGGCCAGTTCTCTTGCCATAGCATCCAGAGCGGGGCAGGGCCAGCTATCCCAGAAAGCCCAGCATTTTTATCAACGAAGCCATCTCCCATGTTATAGTTTTGAATGAATCCTAAGAACCGAATGCTGAACTCTCGTGGGCACTTGCTGCTTTAAAATTTGGGTACAACCGACTACAAAGAGCCAGTAGTTTGCCTTCATTCCTTCTTTTTCCCCAGGTATGACTTAGCATTTTCCTAATCAAAATTAATACACCCAAAAAGGATACAGATGAGTGCTACATTCCTAACCTGTAGCTGAAGCTCACAAGCCCAATTTCTTCTGGCCAGCATGGTCTTCTCCTAGGTTCTTAAAACTGAACGAGAACTGTAACGTCTCCATCAACTGAGCCCCAAAACAGTCACACAAAATGCTGTGCTGTCAGGCCAGGCTCAAAGACAAGACCTGAACCAAGGTCTAAGCCTGCAAACCCAACATCTGGACTCCGAAACACAATGTCCCTCAGGCAACATTGCTCCTGTCACACGTCTCCTGGAAAGCCTGCCTCCGCACAGAAGAAAGGTGGTCCCCCTCCCAAGGGCACATGACTCTGGGTTTGACTGGGAAGTCTGTCCCCTCGCATCACCCATCTCTGCAGCAGGGCCTCTTTCTACACAGGGCACACACCCCACGTGAGCTGCCACACGCCGCAGGCTTCAGCAGACGTTGGGTGTGAATCCATTTTTATTTTAGCAAGGACTCAGATCCTGTTAGTCATTAATCTCCCCCTTTGGTTTCATCCCTCATCCCTTGCCAAATGACATTTCAAGTACCACTGGACTCACTTTAAATGACAGAGCCCTCCCTCTATTTTGGAGGAGAAATGAATAATGTGGCTGAGGAACACTTTCTGTTCAATGAGGGGGTTTGTGTTCAAACGTCCACATTTGAGCAAATGACTGTCACCAAGGGAACCCGCTTAAGAATGAGTCCAGTGGCCTCTAAGTAGAGCCTGGATCAGTGACTCGAGACATCCAACTTAGCGAATATGGGGCCCAGAAGCCCACAGTGTCAGAGGTTTATCCAGCACGAGTGGTGCGGGTGGTCTCTAGACCACACTTGAACTAGAGGGTGTTTATCCACAACACCAAGATAATTTGCAGCATAGGTTTGGGAGAGCCTGGCTTCAGGATATTGGAATGTGAAGAGGTCAGGGCCAAAGAGCTGGAATTGAGATGCTGGAGCCTGAGATGTCAAAGGTTACATGCCCACTTCTTTCCCCTTTAACCTATGTCATAACTGGCATTGCCTTGTTTCCCTGGGTCCAAATGCATCTGGATCTGTAAGATAAAGAATGGCTTGGCTTGCTCACTTCTTGCTGCAGATTATTCCTTGGTCTCTTCAAAGTAGAAAGTGTGCCCCTCCCAGTCCAGTCAGTCAGGTATTCTCTCTCTCTCTCTCTCTCTCTCTCTCTCTCTCTCTCTCTCTCTCTCTCTCTCTCTCCTCTTTCTCTCTCTCCCCTAGTTCTCACTTGGTAGTCTTGACTGGCCTCGAACTCAGAGAGATCCCCTGTCTCTTCCTCCCTAGAAGATAGCTGTTGTCTTCTGCTTCTCGGCTGCCACAATCCAGTTGACATGGTGCCGCTTTCCTGCATTCATTGGTTGTCTCATAGTCAGTCCGCACTTTGAGACTCTCACCGACCAACACGCAGAACCCGAAAGCAGCCCCCGCCCCCATCACTGGAACTCTTCATCTCCAGTTTTGCTGGGTGACTTAAGACACGGACCAATGAGATCACTCCGTCTGCCCCCACGCAACTCCTACACGAGAGGAGAACTCGCATAACCCCGCTTCATTTTTTAGCATATAAATAATTAACTCTCCATTTAAAAACACATGAAGATGTTTTTTCTCTGAGTCAGTTCATTTGACCGGAAAACAAAGGTGTCTGCTATTCACATTTTCTTTTGCGTTCTGTTACTCTGGTAAAAGTTCCTCCACAAGATCTGGCCCTCGCTCACTACCTCTGCCGCTGCCGATTCATTTCCAGGGCCTCCATTTCACAAAAATGTTTCTTACTTAAAAAAAAAAAAATGTAATTGAATGTCTGCTCATCACAGGGTTTCTTGTGTTCGGGCCCAGGGTGTTAAACATTTTTCGGGTTGACTTGGGTCAGCTTTGAAATTTTGAGAGAGGGAAACTCTAGACGGGCCCGTGTGCTCTCGTGTGCGCATTGCATCCTGTTAAGTGGATATTTAACATGGAATGGTTGCGCTTCTCGACTGACTTCAAGCGCACCATAGAGTTTAAAGGCTATTAATTGAGGGGAACGCGTGGATACGCATGCGCATGGTTTTCAAAACCGTTTGCATGTGCCTAGTATTGCCCCTTAATTTTCAATCGCGTTAAAGTAACACATTGACTGGCAAAGGGTAGGTAGGTGTCTGCGTGGCTAAAGAGATGCTGAGGCTGATGGAACCGGAATGGGGAATTCTTTTCTAAAGAGTGGGAGAAGAATTCGCCTGGGAGGAACTGACTCCATTCCATTCATGCTCCCTGTTTGCGCCACTTCTGGATCAAGTTTTTAATTTAACAAGATTTCACTGAGGGAGGAGGCGGGTCAGCCCCGTCTTTCCAGGGCCAGAGTGTGCTCCACCTGGTGGTGCTATTGATTTTTGAATGAACTGGGCTTTATTTCAGTACAATAGAGCAATTGTTTGGTTGCTTTTTAAGCACTAGCATTCTTGGAATCTGACCGGCAATAAATAAATACATAAATAGATAGATAGATCAGACTGCAGTGTATGGCTCTCTGGGCTGCTAATTGCGTCTGACCCATTATCCTCTGTAGCCCTGGTTCAAACTCTGACCCGGCTGCCTTGGAGTTTGAGACGTGAATGGAAGGGCTGCGTTTGCAGGCCCTCATACCGCACAGCGGCCATTCCTGGCACACTTTCCAAGACCTGGAAGGGAGAAGAAACGGATACGAGCAATTATCCCAGGACTACACAGCTGTCGCATTTGGGGCTGGCAGATGCAGCCACAGGCCCTGTCTCTGTCTGACAGGCCAGGGAGGAGGAAAATGGGGGTTGACTGTCCCAGAGAACAGAGTCAGAGGTGTCAAGCAACCCTGTGTTCCCTGCACCCTTGGGAAAAGACCCAGAGGAAATCTTCCCCTCCCACACCCACCTTCAAAAGCAGGTAGATTGACAAAGAATTAGCAGCTCTTTCTTCTGCCTCTAACTTTATCCTCACCACCGATAAAGCTTCTTTGAAAGAGAGAACAAGGTTTATGAAGATTCTCTTTCTTTACTAAGAAAAGCTCCCCGAAAGCAACAGTCTGCACTGCTCCCCAGACTGGATCTTATACGAGGGTACGAATATTCGCCTGTAGCTTTGTGAGCCCTCCTCATGGCTCTCTCCCAGAGGGACTCTGGTCAGGGTTTATTTAACAGTGACTTTAAAAACAACCAGGGACAGTACATGGAAGGGCTGGAAATGCGCCTGAGAGGGGAGAAGGGAGAAGGCTGGAGAGTGCCTTTTGGGGAAGGGGAACTTGGACTTGGAAAAGGCTTGGTGGGGAGGGAGGTCAGCGCAAGGCTCAGCCACGAACTGCAGCTGGCAGAGGAAGCAAGGCCCAAGCACAGCTCTTGAAGCTGGAGGAGGCAGCTCTGACAGGCCAGGGGACTAGAGCAATGCCACATCTGGATCACGTGGGTCAGCATGAACCTACAGCTGCACCCAAGGCAGATATCAAATCCCAGCATCACCACTAGCTACTTCCAAATTCTGTGAGTTCGCCCAAGCTATAGGACACTTCTTCCTCAGTTTACAAAGCCCTCGAATAGAGCGGTCACAGGCAGTAACACAGATATATCTTTGCTGTGGAAGAATTCCACACTAAAACCTGTGTGACTGATCCCAAGTCGTATGATCCTTAGACTCAGGGCCAATATCTGTCTCATCTGCTAAAAGCATCCAAACTTCTGTAATCACATAAGCCACATGAAAGCACAGGGCTTCCCAATAAGGACCACAGTTTAAGCTTAAGTCAATACCAGCTCAGGGAGGGTCTGGCTTCGGCTAGGATGCCCTCCAGCCTTTATACAGCCGACCATCTACTGGAGGAAGCAGTCAGCTCGGCTCTGCCAAGGAAACAGCCAAGGCATTGATGTCCTATGGGCCTCAGGGCTCCACTGGGCTTTCTTCTGGTCCAGCCTGACAAACACTTTCTACACTTTTGAGGTCCCCACACCTCTCCATGAGGAGGAGAAAACACCTTGGTGTCCTCCAAGTCAGGTTGAAGCAGGCTCTCTGGCCACCTCTGTACTTCAACCTTGTCCCCCAGCCTTGAAATTTAATCTGCTCTTAGTATTTGCTCATGTGATGATCAATTTTATGCCTCAGCTTGACTAAGCGATGGGAATGGGGAGCATTCAGTCCTCTATGTGTCTGTGAAGCTGTGTCTGGGAAAAGGGTCAGGATTTGAATTGAGAGACTAAGATCACCTTTGCCAAACAGCTGGGCACATCCAAACCACCTGGGTGCCTGACTAGACAGAGGAGATGGAGGGAGGGTGAGTGCCCTTTCTACCGTTGAAGGTTGAACTGGTGTATTTACCTTCTCCTGCCCTGAGTCACCACACACCTTCTTCACCCTCTGGAACTAATACCGCCAGCTCCCTTGGTTCTCAGGCCTTGCTGTGTAGAACAGAAATACTGCCAGGCTCCCCGTTCCCTGCCTTCCAGACACCAGCTTCTGAACTTGCATAATCTCATAAGCCAATATCTCTTTCTCTACGCTATACTTACAGCCTACGGATCTAGCGTCTCTGGAGAACAATGACTGAGAGGGCTGGATTTGGCCCCGGTTTATTTTTTTTTAGTGGAAAGGCAGAAGAGGATGCTTCCGTGAGGTTTGGAGTGTCACACGTATTTTTCAGATCTGACTTTGATGGGACACCAAAGTCACTCATCCACGCTCTTAGAGACAGAGAAACACTGAGCTTGAGATCAGGTCTCCACTGCACCTGGATGCCTATATTTGCCAGTAAATAGAAGCACATGGAGTTATTAATTAGCATTTATGAGTTAATTAGCATTCATAAGTAATGTCAACACAAGATGATGAACTAAGCGAGATTGTTTGGGAAGGGGAGATGAAGGATAGAGCTTCTCCCTCTGCTTGGACTCCTTGAATGTTACTTCCCTAGAATGGGACCCCCACCTAGGAGTCAGAAGAAGTAAACAAACATCCAGGGAAAGGCAGTAAATTCCCTGAATCTGAGGGTGCCTCTTCTACGTTTCTGGTTCTGATTACTAATCTGTTTCATACTGAATGGATTTGGGACTCTGTTTAAAGAAAACATACAGTAGCAATATAACCATCCAAGGTGGCCGGATATGATACTCTTCCATGAAATTTTGAGGTTGAGAGGAAACTCAGAGATCACTGCCTCATTCTCCAGGCTTCCAGTAAGGAAAACCACACCCTGGAGTGAGCGACAGAGCTGGGCCCACAAGCCTCGCACTCCTACCTCTTTGCAATGACTCAAAAAGTTGATGGAGCTGGCTTTATTAGAGCCGGGAAGTCCACCTGAGTCCAACGTCATGTCTCTTAAGTAGTTCCCATGTCTACCAAGAAGGTGAGCTCGGTGCCTCTGGTGACCAGACGTTACTCTCATCCCTTGGCAGTCTTCCAGTCCAGCTCATGAACCTCGTCAGCTGACACCCATGCTGCGACCTTTTCTGAGCAGGACAGTCCCTTGAGAGCCACTGAACTTCAGTGGACGTCTTCTGCACTTAACGTCCACCTTATCAGAAACTAAAGGGGGCTTTGGAAAGAGGGGAGGAAAGAGAAGCAGCTGGACGGATGAGGAGGAGGCTTGGGCAGAAAGCTGGCAATCTCGAGAGGATTATCCACTGTCAGCTGGTACATCTGTGTGGATATCTGACCGTTTTCACCCGGATCCACAGAACACCTGAACTAAATTTCACAGTGGTTCTAACAGATTACAGCCAACACGTTTTAAAGCTTTTCCCACATTTGGTCTGCCCCAGGTGTTCTGTTCACCAAGGCTGCTTACGAAAGTGCTCGCTTTCAGTACTTACCTTCCTGGCTGTCTCACACAGCCAGTGTTATTGAAAAAAAAGTTTCTTTTGCTTCTAAAGGATAGCCTGCAACTCTCAATCATAAGTAGTTTGAGAGCCAGCTTTTAGGTGCAGAGCCTCGCTCAAGGGTCCCTTTAATGCAGCGTACAGGTTGGTATCTTGGACTATGTTAAAGCAATGTCCACCAGGGCCAGATGGGACATGAAGGAAGACCAAGCACAAAACTGTGATCCGGCTGCCATCAGAAAGGTTCAGTAATAACACATTTCTATAACCAAGTATGATTTCTATCAGAGCAAAAACTGCAGTTTATAGTTTCATGATAAACTATGGTGACTCACAATTGTGCACTGTCTATGGTTGTTAATGTAAGAAAGTTAAGAGGACAGAGGTAGCCTCTATCTCTTATTTGAGTTCATCTATATAAAATGTTGAATTGTACATGAAATTTAGTTGAAACTTGATGACCAACTTGTTGCAAAGTTGCTCACCACTCTTGTCTCCTAAGGCATGATGACCTTAGAATTCCATGCTCCCTCTAATCTTGATTTTTGTGCTCTATGTGATGGCTCTGTGTGCTTATCTGCCTTCATTCAAGAACTTAATGAATACAGTGAATTGATCCCAGTCAATGAGGCCTTTCCACACAGCATCAGTATGTAGGGCCTTCTGGGTTACTGTCCCAAACTGCTAGTGTTCTGCAGCTCCGGGTATATGAGAAATTGCCAATTTCCCTATGGGTACTCTAGGTGTTACTAAATAATAAATAATTTGGGGAAAAGGGTTAATCTTAGCCAGCTAGGCATTATCAACCGTGTGGAAGAACCTATGGACAGGGAGTAGTAACCTCAAGCACTTCTTTGTAGCCACCAGTTTTTCTTGGTATAAATGCATCATCCTCTAAGATGATACTCAACTTCCGTAAGAAAGAGGAGTTGCCACTGCAAGCAGGTAAGTAGAGAGCACAAGACAACCTCATTTCTGTCATTGTCCCTGTGTCATCCATAGAATAAAACTTGCCACCCTAGCCTTGCCTGACCTCTGCCACAGTAACAGCCACCTGAGAGCCATCACCCAAACCCTTGCTCTGCTTAGAAAACCTCTCAGTCCAGACCTTCTGTCTGCCAACAGAAGGCCAGCTTAGCCACTGATTCCCAAAAGCCGTCCTCTCCTGGTCTTCTCCCCAATCACACCTCTCTTGTGTGACATCTATCACCGCTTCTACCCTTGTGTTTAGTAATAGTCTGGCTAAATCTCTCTCTTTTTTTCACCACCAAATTGTGACCCTCCTAAAAGCAAAGAAAAACATTTTATTTCTCGTCCTCATTTTCATATTCCCCATACCAAAGACAAAAGCCTACCACACAGCAGCTGCTTAAGAAATACACAGTGGAGAATAGTCAGACAACGTGGAAAGGCTGCGGGGAGAGGATATACGTCACCCAAGAGCCCAACCTGCTAGACTGGAAGTGGGAACACTAATTAGGTACCAAATGGCCAGATAGCCTGGAAGACAATGACAACAAGCCGCTAAGACTGGCAACCTCTCTTTGACTGACTCTAGCCGCGTAGACACAACCCCTAACTGCAGCTGGGGCCAGCCACAATTGCACCTGCTTGCAAGGTGGCCATTGAGATCACTGTTTCCTCTTCTGATGACAATTTCACCCTCAACCAGAATCTCTTCTAGTTTTGGTGGCTTGCCTGGTGAACCTATTCGCACACAATGCCCTCATCTTTGAGAAGGTGAGCTCTTAAACCTCTTCTCAAACAAGGTTTCCGTGTTTGTCCATGTACCATCAAACCTGGGTAAACAGACGATCTAGAGATACCCAAGTGTTCACGTGGGTGGGAAACATAGGCCCAGATGCCCTGAATGGGTAAAAGCAGCCCGACTTCTTCTCGGTTAGGGTCAATGACCACTGCTAAAATAATCCCTTCGCACTTGGATCCAAAGTGCGAAGTAGCCATAGCTGAGTCCAGCAGGACTCTGTGGCTTCCCTTTGAAACCCAAGGCCTCTAAGTCTGATAAAACAAGAATTGGTTTTGGTCTGGCTGCCTAGAGAGAAAACAGGTCTTAGAGTGAAAGACACCTCTGCATTGTCTTCAGGCAAAAGCAGCACAATGTGAGTGGTTAGCAGAGAGGACGGGCCAACTTGTGCTGGTCCAAAGAGGGTGGGAACCTGCAGACTAACTCAAATACCTCCATCTAATATGTCTCAAGGTTCTGCTCTTTCTCCCTCAGAATCTGGTCTGGAAAAAATAGTACACTCACCTAGGTTGAACATCCAAACTCCTCTGGAACCCTGTCAATCTTAGGATGGCTCTGGCTCTACGGTCTTATGTCTATGTTTTCTGCCTCTTATAAAAGAACAGGCTTGCTCTATATTTAATCTGTAAGGCCTTCTGGTTTCCATACTAACTACTAAATTAATTCCTCTTTTTTCTAAAGCACTGACGCCCCTCTGGTAATAGTCATCCAGCACTATTGTCCTATTTCCCAGACGCCAAATACATTCGCCAGCCAGCATGTCCTTTCCGCTTGGCATCGATCTGTCCTTGTGCCATGAACCTCCAGAGATGCAGTCCGCATAACTCATGGCCAGGAGGTACACCCCCTCCAGATCCCATCTTCACATCACCTTGTTCAGACTGCGCCTGTGCCAGCTCCTTAGATTGGCTCCCCTGAGAAGCAGCAGACTTTGAATCAGATGCCTGTGTGCGAGAAAGTTAGGGACTGCTCCTTGTAGAAAGGAGAACAAAAAGGAGCCCAGGCAGCGCAGACAGAGGAGCTGAGCTCTGACCAAATCAGGATAAAGGCCTCAGCTAATCTCACCAAGACCTCTGAACCTGGTTTGAACTTAGAAGTTGCCCCAAGCCTGGGCCAGGGGGACAGATCTTCATAGCCCCACAACATCAGTTTGTGGGGACAAGCTGTCCCAGGATGGAGGGATGAGGCTGCCGGCCAGTGGCACAGATAGCCTCTGAAGGAGTAAGCCCATTATTCCCAAAGCAGGATTAGGGTGGTAGCAGACAGAGAACACAGAAGAAGCCAGCACTGGTTTTTGGTTACCAGATGACCTTGGGTGAATCAGATGCGTCCTCAGGGCCTGGGCTTCCTTATCTGTAAAATGGAAATGGGAGAAGAAAAAAAACAGACTCACCTCATAGGGTTGTCATGGAGATTAAATGGAATAATAATGCAATGCACCTTAATACAGAGCATTGTACATAATAAGCACTGTAGCCTCTTTTAGCTGTAAGAAGCTTAGGGCTTATATGGGAAGCTAAGACAAAATTATAGAGTACAATGAAAGGGTTCCTAAATTGTGGGCATTAGGAGCTTAGATGCAGTGGAAATCAAGGAAGCAAAGAAGGGTTTCAAAGAGGAGATAATCAATAAACATGAGGAGTTTGGAAAGGCGTAGCAGAAGTCTTCTACATGAGAGACAGACTAGAGCCAAGGCCCCAGGAACCGCATGGCATTAGCACGGGCGTGAGCCTGTCAGCCTGGTGGCCACAGAGCAAGTGTCTGGTCCAGAACTGGAACTTGGGAGATCCATGCCCTCTGGGGAGACCGCAGCAGACCACAGCTGAGTTCAGCCCTGCAGTAGCTGGAGTAGCTTCTTGAAGAACAGAAATTTGACAGGAAAGGGGGAAAGAAGAGGATAGTGAGGGATGGGGAAGAAGGGGATGAAAAGGACAGAGCAGAGAAATGGGATGAGAGAAAAAGCTGAGAACAAATTGAAGATTAAAAACCAAACCAGAAAACCAGGCATTGTGGTTTATGTCTGTAATCCCAACACCAAGGAGGCAGGAGCAAAGGGACCCACTGCAAATTTTAAGCCAACTTGGTATAAATATCAAGTTTCAGGTAAGACAGGGTAAGATGGTGAGAGCCGGTCTCAAAAAAAAAAAAAAACAAAAGACAGGATCAGTGAAATGGCTCAGTAGGTGCTGGAGCTTGCAGCCGAGTTTAGCAGCCTGAGTTCAATCCCCAGAATCCACACAGGAGAGGGAAAGAGCCACCTCCAGCAAACTGTCCTCTGACCTCCACATGTGAACTGTCACACACACACACACACACACACACACACTTCTAAATGTAAAAAGAAAAATTTAAAGCCAGTTTGGAAAGCACAGAAAAGGAGAAAGCAGGACATGAAGAAATGGTGATCTTTTCATTTCTGAAGCTCTGTTTCAAAGAGTTGAGTGTCCAGCTGGGCTACTTCTTTGGGGGAAAAACATGCACATACCAAGAGGCCAGTGTGATTTTTATTAATATTATTATAAATAGTCCCAAATTAATGTCCCTTTCCAAAGTAACTACTTTTCCAGCAGGTGTGATATTCTACCATCTGCCCAACAAAAAAGAATCGAAATGTCACTAACTTCACAAAAAAAAGAAAAAAACAAAGGAAAGCAGTGTAAGTGGCTGCTTGGGACCCTTGCTGATTCCTGTGACACCTCGCAACTTATGTTCGTGTAGAACATGGGTACCAGCAAAGTTGCAGGCGTTGACGTCTATGTCCTACAAGGATCCCGATCGTTGGGAGGCATGGCACTCCCTTTCCAACGGATCCACTCTTCCAGCAAATGGTTATTGGTTCCTACCTGCTGGAAGTTTTGTAGAGTCTGGCTCAGTGAAGCTGGGTTCACACTTTTTGAAAGCCCACTCTTTCAGCTAATCTGAGAAGCCCCCAAGAGCAGGAATCACAACTTTTTCCTCCCCAAAGTCCTAGGGCATCTGCAAGAGGAGCTACTTTATAAATGTGTGTAGATTTTTAAAAAGAATTAAACCCTCGAAATCAGCTGTAGGTCCATGCTGCTGTTATTACAGATGTTACCTCTGAGCCATCACTGGCTAAGGGCCTCACTTCCTGGGGAAACCCCTAATCTAACTTCATGTCTGCTCTTTCCAAAGATAAAGCATTCACTCATCCTCTGAACACTGCGAATTATGCAATTTCCGCAGTCCTTGGCATTCACTGGAAACAAGGCCGGGCTGAGGCTGGGCCCCACACTAAGGTCTGCTTTTTTCCTCCAAGACTTTTGGCTTTCATGAAGATTTTTATATTGAGCAGGAAAAAAATATAATAATAAGAAGAATTCAGGATCTAGAAATCACTCCAAGTCAATATCCTCCTGCTAGTCTGGGTTGGGTGTGGGAAAGTTCTGTTGGCAGTTCCAAGGTCCTGACTGTTACAATATCAAATAGCCGGCATGAAAGAGAAACAAATGAGATCTTCACCATTTCTCTGACTCAGGTCTCAGGATCTCATTGTGTGGGTGAGACTACACTCCAGAGAGAGTGCAGGTGGAGATCAGGTAACCCTCTTAGACAGGACCCCCAAACCTATCAGGCCTCATGGCAAAGTCCCAAGAAGCTGGGAAGGTTACTGCTAGTCTGTGCCCTAACACTGTACCATCCCCTCCCTGCTCCCCCAAATACAGCCCAGCGCAGACACCATTAGAGAGCGAGGTTGCTTACACACGGAAGGTCTCCTTTGCTGTCAAAACTAAGGCAAGGCCCAGGAAACCAGGCCTGAACCTGTTCCTTACAACAGACAATAGGTTTCCACAAATGTCAAAAAGCAGGCCCCAGACACTTGCCAAGCCAGAGAACACACTAAGTAAGTTGCTGGCCATTTCAACTGAAGCAGTAATAATTTCTCTTTCCTCTTTGGTCCCTAACGTGGTTCAATGATTGCATGCTCGCCTGCTCTCTGAAGAGCTTCAAATGAATGACGTTTAAAGGCTGCTGACTCTGAAGCCGATGGAAGTTGAAAGGGGGACTTGGCTTTCTCTCTTTGAAAAATATGACTCGTACTCCTTGACTGAATGTCACAAGGGAAAAAACATCTCAGAATTTTTTTCCCCCTTTTCCTTTTCTCGCAGGAGGGCTGCAGAGCCCGTCCACCACTACCACAGTTGTACATGAAAGTTAATATTTCCAAGGCCCTGCATGGGACACCTTTCCCAGAATTCATGCTCTCCATGGGAAACTGAAATAGTACTCGAGAGTTACCCTAAGTAGATTTAAATAATTAAATTCAAAAATTCTCAAACCACTTGCTGTTTCAAATTTATTTCTTTAATAACAACTCAGCCATAGCAACAGACTGGATTAAGATTTCATTTATTCAAAATTTAAGGTATATCCAGCTCTGGGTGTTGTTTTTAAGTATTTAAGGGGAAATTTGTGCTCGGTGAAAATGAAGAGACGGCAGCATTATAAATTCATTTCCTCTATTAGAAGCAGGGTCTCGCCTGCACACGGCAGCTGTTCTGGGCGGCTGGCCTAACTGGAGGGTGAGCGGCAAGCAGGCGACCCTTTGTTCGCCCAATAGGGAAGACTGGGCCAGCCCCACACCCTCCCCGAGAAGTATTTCCTCAGTGGCGCCAGGCAGTTGGGCAGGATCATCTGGGGTGGTTTTCATGTGGCCGGGCAGGGCACCCTCTGGGATTCCAGGGCGACTTCTAAGGATCCATTTTCACCGTGACCTCAAACCATTCTTTGTCCCAGGCCCCCAAAGGCAGAGGCCACCGTGGCCCGAGCAGAGTTCACTGACCTCTGGAACAACCCGGCTAGTGATTTCAGCAAAGCAGAACGCGACCGAGAAAGCAGGTGTTACATGGCAGGTAACAGCCCCGCGGTACTTACCGTTCACGCTAACCGTTTTCCAAACAAGTGAGTTTCTTATACATTCATCGCCACCCCCGGGCATTCATATTCTTTTTAAGTACAGAAACCTTAATTAGATTTTGACCACAGACCCGGATTTGACTTACCCTGACAGGGTTTCCATTAGTGTAATCTGTGGGGGAATTCAGTGTTTTAACATCTGTGTGCCTGAGGCCTATCTCACATTTACTGCAAAACTCTGAAAAGCCTCCCTTGTAAGGCTCTCGGTTTCCTCGCGCTCCCAATTTCACAGAAGTCATTTCAGCACCAAACAGTAATTAGCAAAGGGATGGGCCTCGGCTGACATGAATGCAATTTATTGTTTTCCACGAGGCCCTGCACCGAGCAAACAAAGAACACAGTCTAGCTGTCTGGCATTTTATTAACTTGTATTGTGTGGCGCACCTTCCTGAAGGGAGATCTTCGGGAGAGACCCTGCCGTTTGTGTGTGGCAACAAGCAGACTTGGGGAGAATGTTAATTCCACTTCAATTAGGCAAGTTTTTTGTGGTCCCTCGGCCTGCAATATAGGACAGCCCCTTCTTATAACGATATTCCACATTAACTTTATCATCACCAGACTTTTGCATAAATGCAACCTTTCATCTTTAAAATGCCAACAGTTTTTCAATTTTGGCAACCGTACAGCACTGCTAATTATTTGCTCATTATGTGTGGTTAACTGATGAATCATTAATAAATGAATGAATGGCTAATATATTTTTATGGTAATTGGAGATATAACTGATTGCAGACTTCCTTAGCTCCTCAAAATGGCACTGAGTGAGCAGCGCCTGCCTAATTGTTTACAGATGATATTTATGCACTGCGCCGGCGTTTCCCACAATCGTGGCTTATCGCTGGCAAATTCTCATCGGCCCAGGGTAGCAGTTTGCTTCAGATGAGTCTGGGCAGAGGGGAGTGGGTGTCAGCAAGACCACGCTGCCTTCATTGTGTTTCTGTCACCTAGTCCGTGGTTGGGCCTCATGGCCATGAGCTACCAACTGTAAAGCCCTGCCTATGCTGTATTTGCCTGGGCACTGGCAAGGACACAGCTATCATGATGCTGTGGGCACCCCTAATCAAGAACACATAAAGACTGCCATTTGAGCATTCGCACTACCCCACTGCTCCTTGTCTTACTTGGTACACAAGGGAGAAATGGCCAGTGGCCTCCCAGCCCAGCAATCCCTGTGAGCTCTGGGCTCTGACTCACCCTTCCACGACTGGTCTACAGGCTCAGAGACGAACCCCTGGATTGCCAAACCTGTATCCCACATACTCTAAATCAGTCAGCACCTCCACTTTAAAACAAGGGGTCCGGATTTGCTGACAGCTCCTGAGAAAATAAAAGATGACAGAATAGCAGCCAAATAAGGCTTGTTTAGCCTCCTGCAAACAGACGGAAGAGCAAGTTAAAAATGCAAAGGAGATTACCAATTCTTAATTATAATGATTTAACCAGGTGGGTAGTTTCTCCTAATGAACATCTCCATGAAAACAGAATAACTAATGACAGCCTTAAAGGAGCCTTTGTCTTTCCATGTACTAACGATCCCATTTTATAAATATGCAGCAAGGCCCCCGTGTACATTGCTAATGATAAGTAATTAAGCACCAGGCGTGGGAAGCCAGTGAAAAGGGTCATGGTAATGCAAGAGAGGAAATTAAAAATGCAATAAAAATAAGTTGCCTAGAAAAGATTAAATAAACTTGTGGCTTCTCCTCCTTCCAGGAAGAGAAGAATGGTTTCCTCATTCTCAAGAACCCTGTGTCAGGCCAGTCACTGTCCTGTCACACCCTGGGCTTCCCCATCAGACTGGCAGACACTGAATTCCCCCCTAACCAACCCTGCAAGGATGCTGAATCCCCCTCCCCACACCGCCCAACCAACCCTGTAAGGATGCGGAGAGCCCTCAGTTAAGATGACTGAATACAGGATTGAAACATTCAGGATGGATCAGCTCTAAACCAAGAGGCTGGCATCAAAGAACCTTTTGACATGACCCTCAGTCCAAGGAGCCCCGCCACCCAGGCACTTGGAGACACTTGGAAGAGCCAAGCCTGCCTCTCATGCAGTTTCTGAGAAAACCATTCATTCAGTCTCTCTTCAATATATCATCCCCAAATAGAACAGGAATCCGAGGCGCTAAGGGGAAAAAAAAGTGGACTTTGCAAAAAAAAAAAAAAATTATAAAGTTGGTCGTAAGACTTCTGTTTGGGGACCGAATTGGAACCCCAGCATTTCCTTGAAGCATTAAAGGCACACCAAATGAGTAAGTGGCCTTCTTGGCAGAAGAAAAGAGGTTTATATTTGGATCTCCAAAGCTCTTAAATAAGGGCAATTTTGATGCTTTTTTAAAGTGTCTTCTTAAAGCTCCCAAGCCACTGAAGAATTTTTTTTTTCTTACAAACATTTTAGACTCCTTGATCTCGAGACTCTCAAGACCTCACATTCCCTAACTGTTCTGCCTGGTTAATCCCCAGTGGGGGAATCTCCTCTGAGGCTGCATTCTCGGGTTAATAACAAGTCAACAGCAGCTCTCAAGCATCTAAACTTCGGTGGGATGTTTGGAGGTGGGTGGTTTTTTCCATCAATTTCTCTCTTTTTCTCTCCCTCTCCCCCTCCCCTCCCAAAGTTCTAAGAAAAAAAGTAAAGTAAAACTCCAGGGCTTGGTTGTTTCTGTCTTAAGACTCCTTATGAACGCAAATGAACCGTTTTCTGTTACATAAAATCTCCAGCAAGGCCACATTTCTTTTGTTATCAGGCCGTGGTCAACTACACTCTGGTAAAGGCCGTTTAGTACCTGACGTCCCTGCAACCTGGAAGACGCGAGGGCGCACCCTTTACCAACTGGGTGAGCAAGGCCCTGGCTCCCAAGCTGTGCCTCCCCAGGGCTGAGCGCTCCCCTCCACCGCGCAGCCCGTCCAAGGGCCGCCGTGCGAGCTTATCCTGACCCCCAGTGGCCAGCACTGTCATGCTTCCGGCCCACACCGCGTTCTCTTCGGGCCAGCACCGCCCTAAGGCTCCTTAGATCCCAGCTTTAATTGACAATTAAAACAAACGTCAGTTCTCACAGGCATCAGCCGAGTGAAATTTCGCAACTTGGAAGTTTCACAATTCAATTCCCTTGAAGCAAAACCGACAGTTTTCCCTGAGGTTTCGCGCACACCTCGCCATTTGTTACTTAACTTCCCCCTCAAGTTTCTCTCCCCACCCTCCGCCCCACACTTTTATTTTCGAGTCAGTCGTGGAAACAGTTTAATTATGTTTCTGGGGTCCTGCATCCCCGCTGCCCAGATGCTGAGTCAGCGTTCCTTGGAGCCCCGGGTGGAGTGTGTTTATTAACCGTATTAACTGCACAGTGGAGCTCCCAGGGACCACCCCATCTCCAGGGAGCCATTCCTGGCTTCTGCCCGCCCTCTTTCGGGTCCAGGCCAGCCATAGGATGCAGCCAGCAAACCCGCCTGACCCGGGTGTGGAAGTACTGGCCCGGTATTCATTTAGCAACTGAATACAGGCCACCCGGTGGAGTGTGGATTCCAGATTACTACTACACTCAAGTTTTAATATAAGTATGTCACAAATACTCCCTGGGATGAATTTGTACTAAAAAGTATTTGTGGTTTACCTGACCTTCACTTTTTGGGCCCTCTCTTTCTTATTGGGTGACCCTACCAAGCAGACAAAGCAGGGGTTGACCTTTACTCGTTCTGTAGGTCAGATCCCAGATAGAACGGAGAGCCTGACTCCTCTGAGAGTTAGTGAGTGAGAACTTGTTTGTTTTAAAGGCATGAAATGCATTGTAGATTACTGGACACCCTGGAGGGACTTGGTTCATCCCCCTGTCCAGTCCTGCAATGGTGGCCACCATCATTTTCCAGCTAACAGTGGCTCCTATCACCTTGTCCTGAAGGGCTTCCATAGCCAACTCTCTGGACTTCGGATGTTTTCCTACTACAGAAGTCAAAGAAAAAGTTAAAACTAATGTAACTACTTTTAGGGGCGACTGATTCATTCGTTGCAGCAGGGCCAATAAGAGGACAAGTCTGCTCGTTTTGTATGTATTGATAAGGAAAAGAGTTTAGAAAGCAAGTTTGAATTAGTTATTGTCTTAAAAAACAAAACCAAAACAAAACCAAATATGTCTATGGCCCAGGGAACACAGCGCAGATCTGTCACTGACAGCTCTCTGCAAACCACCTCTGCAAGTTCGTCAGTTAAACCAAATGTTAAATGGAAAATATTTGGCGGGATTTAAAATTAGACCCGCACACATTACTTACAGATGTTTCCATGCAAGGCATGAAACTGAAGCATACCAAGTCATAAACCCCACAATGGTGTGTGTTTTTTATATCCCAAGTTAATTTTTATTATATAAGTAGTCATATGAAGAAGGTATTGCAGACGGCTTAAATTAAAGACGGAGGAATGGAATCAGCGGTATCCCTTTACAGCATACGGCCCAGCAAATCACACAGCAGAGCTCTCCACATCTGATTAGCTGCAATGAGTTCCGCGAGCTTTCTAATAGGTCACATCTTTATCGTGTGAGCCGGGAGCAGCGACTTAACTGTAAGCATTCCAGGGACGACCCTTGCGCTGAAATTAAGAGGTAATCGAAAGTGGCCAGGGTCACCTGGTCAAGACGGATCACGACATTTCCTTATTACTATTTTGCTTGGAGCGTGCCCCGACCCAAAAATGCCTTTGATAATCTCACTGACAGCAAATAACCCCCACACTGTTATTTAATGAGTTCAGGCGGGATGAGCTGACGATAAGGACCACAGTAAAGTGTTTTGATTAGCGAACTCCTGGCTCTGCGGAAGCCACCTACCCTTGTGCTGGCCCTGCAGGTGAAAAGGCAGGAAGAAGCACCAGGGCCCAGGGCTGGCCGAGACAGCGCCGCTGGGCTGCAAATGGTGGAAGGCGAATTCCAGCTGGAACCCACACTCAGATGTCTGGTTCCTCTTTCTCACAACAAGAAAAAGAAAAACTTCCACAATTGCTCATCATGTGGCCTTTGGTTGAGCTGAATTACCAATTTACAACCTCTTGTGTTCGGAAGACGCAAACTGTGCTCTTTTGAGGCAGGAACCAGGGACCTGAAATCATTCAGGCTTCCTTGTTTGTGAGGCCAGAACGTGGCCAAAAATCCATTTCCCCCTCTGCTCTGAGCCCTTCCGATGGGGAGTCAGTTTGTCACCATGTGCACTAATAGATATGGACTGGTGTGTGTAGAAGCACACACAGAGGGGACGGGAGGGGCGAAAGGATTTTAAATGGTGGCAAATTGCTCTCCTGCTGAGATAACAGCAGTGCACAGTGAGCCTCAGTCATCACGCGTTAAGAATGGGCATTTGGCGCCTTCTCACACAGCTGCAAGGGGAAGAGTGCTATTCGGAATTGCCAAAGAGAAAAGGGGTTTCTTGTTCCTGGGGGAGACTGTCTTTCTAACCGCATGTTGCCTGGAAGCTCTTGCCTCAGAGCTCCAAGCCTGAGAACTGGAGACAGTAAGCAGACCAGCCCAGGAGCTAGGTGGCAACTGGGCCACTGAAGCCCTGAGATGAGGAGTCGTAAGCCCCAACGTGCAGCAGAAACCAAGGGCATCAAGGATGGAAGACACAGTGATGAAGTTTTGGATAGTGTACCTAAGACCAAAGTGAGTTCCTTAGAGGACCTGGAGACTTAAAACTGGCCTTTGGACACACGTGGTCACAGGAATGAGCTCTCTCTCTCTCTCTCTCTCTCTCTCTCTCTCACACACACACACACACACACACACACACACACACCTAGACTAGGAAGTTATTGGGCCCAGTAGAGAGGGTAGCATAGGAAAAACTCAATCTAGCATAGCACATAGTCAGAGGTAAATGAATCAGTCTCAACACTCAGAGGTCTAGTCCCAGAGGGAAAGAGGCAACTTTATTCTCAGAATAATGTAATATGCAATTGTGGGATCTTCAAAGAGACCATCCAGTAAAACTGGGAATAGCAGCCGCAGTGAGCAGAGTGCCCAGGACATCAAAAGTACACTTTGGAAGTTTGAAGGCTCATAGACTGGCCTCTGGCTGGACTGTCTTCAAAGACATTTTCAGCAGAAAACAACCTGACTCAAAACATTGTTCCTTCAAGTGGGAAGAACGCAGGCTCTGGGAAGCAAGAGAGAATGAGAAGCATCCTGCCCACGAGGGAACACTGAGAAAGCAAACTGGAGGACAGGCCTGGGAAACCAAGGCCGGCAAGGGACCTGAAGAGGAGGGATGCTTCTGCAGCACCCATGGGAGAAGACCTTCGGCAACACCCACGGCAGAAGGTGGCTGTCTGGGTGATTAAATAGAGATGGAGGTATAGCTGATCAACTAGGAGAGGGATTCGCTCACTGACCCCCGGGGAAACTGTCCATAAACATTTTAACTCTTCAAAACAGGAAGCTGGGTAAGACTCTTCATCGGCTAATTTTGCCCGTCAGTTGTACATGGACCAACCAAGCGATAGACTCTGGTGACTCCCATGGAATCTAGACAAGGGCAATGGTTAGCCATTGCTAGATAACAATCACAAACTAACCTGCGCACAGCTTCAGCGTGCTGTCAAGACCTTTCCTTTATGCCCTGCATCACTGGGTTGTAGGTCTCAGGCCTGAGCCTTCAGACCCCAAGCCAAGTATTTTTCTTGCAATAAATACCTTCCATAAACTAGGCCATTATCACTCTACAATGCTGGGGCGGATGAAGAAATGCCCATGAGGAGCCTATGTTGAGGATGCAGGGTACCTACCTACTTTACAATAATCCGAAAGTGTCTGGGATGGGCCCTCGGCCTGCCTACTAGGCTCAGCCAACTTGACCTTCCTAAGAAAGGGCGTCTAGAGTCCTTTGCTCATGACCATGCTTGGAACTGGAGCTTAATTTTCTTTTGGCAAAATCCAATCTGCATATTATTGAACTTGTTCATATGGGGTTTCATGATCTAAGTTGATGAGGACGACTGACCAGCTGGACCTCTTTCCACCCACATACTAAATTCCCCAAGTTTCCAGAGGACCCAGATGGTCGTTACCAGTCTCGCCATCGAGAAGGCAGCTTTAAGACACTTGTCTGGAGCTGTCTTCTTCACAACTCCAAAACCTGGACAATGAAACGCTCCTCAGAACAGGGGCTGAATGTGTTTGAGATGGCATGTCTTAGGAGGATTCTAGGTATCACATGAAGAGCTGGGCTGCTTAATGATGACATTAAAGAACATCTCCACCTACAGAAGGAAGTACACTACAGGCAACGGCGCATGAGATACTTCAGCCATGTTATGAAAATGAATGAGGGCAGATACACGATGATAGCACTGCTTGGAGGAGTGCACGGGATAAGGCGAAGAGGAAGGACCAAAACAGCTCCGGATAGACAGCATAAAGGAAGACCGTGGAGCCTTAAGTAGGACAATAACACAAGCATCCAGAACTGCCGAGGACAGGAACAGGAGAACAAGCTCAGAACCATAATGAGCTGCCCCTGCAAGCTTGAGCATTGCCAGCATAAATGATGATGATGAAAATCTAAGCCGGGTGTGGTGGAGCACACCTTTAATTCCTCACTCAGGAGACGGGCAGATGGATCTGAGTATGAAACCAGCTTGGTCTACAGAGTGAGTTCCAGAAGAGCCAGGGCTATATAGAAAGACACTGTCTCAAACAAAACAAACAAAAATAAAATAAAAAATAAAAATCCCATTAAGACTTTAATGACACCAAGGTAGCTCTTCAACCAGCGGAGCATCTAGCTCAAAGAAACAGGTAGGTAGCCAGTCTCTCCTCTCCTCCCCACCCCTCCCCTCTCCTCCTCTCCTCTTCTCTCCATATTTGTCCCCTTTTTCTATCTCTTCCCCCTCCTTCCCTATTTCTCTTATCTTTCAAATATCCCTCCCTTGTGGGACTCAGAATAATCAGAAGACTCCTTTCGCAGAATTCTTGGCCCCCAAGTCTAGCATATGAGAAGGACCATTAAATGCAGGGAGGCTTCTTGTTGAAATAAAGACTTTAGGTGAACGCTGAAGGCTGGTTTGTAGAGGGGGGTCTTGTAGCTCCATGGTAAAAGACATGTTTATTATGTGTGAGACCCCCTAGGTTCAATCCATAGTGTGAAATAATAAAATAATAATAGTAATAATATAAGGGCCAAGGTATTCGTAAGAATTCTGCTTAGAGCTAGAGAATGACTCAGCAGTTAAGAGCACTGACTGCTTTTGCAAAGAACCCAGGTTCAGCTCCCAGCACCCACATAGCATCTTCCAGACAACTCTAACTCTAGTTCCACGAGATCTGACACCTCCTCCTGGCCTCCACAGGGACCAGGCAAGCACATGCAGGCAGCCAGTCATACACAAAAAAGAGTTTTTGAATGTTTTAGCGGAATTCTGATTTTGTATAGGAGGGTTTGCAGGTTTATCTTCTATCACGGCTTCCTGAAATTAGTAATAGAGGCTTTTCATCTATTGACCCAAAGTGACCATGCACAATATAGAAATCCAACATATCCTGAGGCAGGAAAATGATACGAATGGTATGTAAGCAAGAGAAAGATTTACACCTAAGAATCCACTCCTCCTGTTCCTGCCTCCTCTGCCTCCCACCCTCCTGAATGCTTCCTCTCTGGAGTTCTTACCACCCTGCTTCCTTGCAGCCAACTCTGATACAGGAAGTCTCCACCCAAGCTCCCATTGCTCCACCCCATGCCAAGAGCGCTCCCTCTGTATTGTCCTGGTTGCCTTCTGCTCTTCCTTTGAAGCTCCCTAACTGGCTCTAGGAAGCCCTCGAGATACTCTATTCTCCAACCTGCAGCTTGCCAAAGTCCCTAGCATATGCTCTAGTTAAATATTGGGAAACTCAACAATTATTTACAAGTAAAGATTGACAAGTCTCAGAGGTTGGAAGGGAATCCCAGAATTTGGCGGTTTTTAAATATTTCTCTAGCTAGTGACAACATTGTAAACTTCAGCTTCTTCGCCTGTAAAATGAGGTTCGGGAGCTTCATTGGAACATTCTAGAAGTTCAAAGCTTGACCAAAGTCATGCTGAAAATCCAGCATAGAATTCACTCCCTTGATAAGGCTATAGACTCTTTGTTCTGTTATGGGGTAGCCATGTAGAATAGCCAAGCAGACCTGCTGGATTCCTTTCCTTACTTTCAATGTGTAGCAATTGGAAGACAAGGTGATAACTCTCGCCTCTCCATGCCCGTGAATATGTTATTTTTTAAATGTGTATAAGAGCTCAGCTTCCTGTATGTATGTGCACCACATGCATGTCCAGTGCCCGAGGCAGCCATGGAAGGTTATCAGATCCCCTGGAACTAGAGTTACACATTGTTAGGCCACCATCTGGGTGCTGGGACAAAACCCAGATCTTATGTAGGAGCAACAATGTTCTTTTTTATTGTTTTTATTGAGCTACATTTTTTCCACTTCCCTCCCTTCCACCCCCTCCCTTTCTACCCTCTCCCATGGTCTCCATGCTCCCAATTTACTCAGGAGATCTTGTCTTTTTCTACTTCCCATGTAGATTAGATTCATGTATGTCTCTCTTAGGGTCCTCATTGTTGTCTAGGTTCTCTATGATTGTGATTTCTAGGCTGTTTTTTCATTGCTTTATGTCTAAAAATCACTTATAAGTGAGTACATATGATATTTGTCTTTCTGAGTCCTGGTTACTTCACTCCATATGATGTTTTCTAGATCCATCCATTTGCCCGCAAATTTCAAGATGTCATTATTTTTTTCTTCTGTATAGTACTCCATTATGTAAATGTACCACATTTTCCTTATCCATTCTTAGGTCAAGAGGCATTTAGACTGTTTCCAGGTTCTGGTTATAACAAATAATGCCGCTATGAACATAGTTGAGCACATGTCCTTATGGTATGATTGAGCAACCCAAAAGTGGTATTGCTGGGTCTTGAGGCAGGTTGTTTCCTAATTTTCTGAGTAATTGCCATACTGATATCCAAAAACACTGTACCAATCTGGACTCCCACCGGCAATGCAGGAGTGTTCCCTTTACCCCACATCCTCTGCAGCATAAGTTGTCATCAGTGTTTTTAATCTTAGCCATTCTTACAGGTATAAGGTGGTAATATAGAATCCAGCCATGATAAGCTAAATATGAACAGATCACCCAAAGGAAGTTCTTTACTTCCAGCCATTATCACCTGCCAGAGTAGAACTCAGCCATCGATAAATTTAATAAAGGCCTGAGTCTCAGTAGTTTACTCTGAAGCAATACCTGGTTGCAGGAAGAACCACAAACTGAGATTTAGAGGTTGGAAAAGAATCACAGAATTTGGCAGTTTTTAAATATTTCTCTAGCTAGTGACAAAATTGTAAACTTCAGCTTCTTCGCCTATAAAATGAGGTTCAGGAGCTTCATTCTAACATTCTAGAAGTTCAAAGCTCAGCCAAAGTCATGCCAAAGAACCACCCAAGAACAGACCACCCAAAGGAAATGCCTAATATTCCAACTGCTGTAGATAGGACCACCTGCCAGCACACACTCACCAGGACACCCCTAGACAAATGTCAGCCAGTCAGGGGTCCTGAACCTCAGAAACCTTCACCCCTATCTTTACTACTATAAAAACCCTACTCTAACTGAGCTCAGGGCTCTCCGTTTATTCCAATACATTGGACATGCAGAGAGACTAAGTTTGCAAACTTGCATAAAATAAAGGTTCTTTTGCTTTTACATATGGGACTCGGTCTACTTGTTGGCTTTTGGGGGACTTTGAAGATTTGGGCATAACAGTATCTCAAAGTTGTTTTGATATGCATTTCTCTGATGGCTAAGGATGTTGGGCATTTCCTTAAGTGTCTTTCAGACATTTTAGATTCTTCCATTGAGAGTTCTCTGTTTATGGCTGTACCCCAATTTTTATTGGATTATTTGTTTTTCTGATGACCAATTTCGTGAGTTCTTTGTATAATTTGGAGATCAGCCCTCTGCCTGATAGGAGGTTGGTGAAGATTTTTTCCCTTTCTGTAGGTTGCTGTCTCAGTCTGATCTCCAGCACCATGGTCCATTAGGTGGTGGAAGGTTAAGAAACGCTCAGATCAGCTATATGGCAGTGAAAATAAGTGAGCAGCGTGATGCCTTGAACTGCACAGATGTGAGCAGGGATTGCCCACATGTGCTCCATGGCTGAAGGAATGTTCACAACCTTTGGGCCGCTTTGCTCATCCCTTGGGTTTATTTTATTTTTTTTTTTTTTTGGTTTTTTGAGACAGGGTTTCTCTGTGGTTTTGGAGCCTGTCCTGGAACTAGCTCTTGTAGACCAGGCTGGTCTCGAACTCACAGAGATCCGCCTGTCTCTGCCTCCCGAGTGCTGGGATTAAAGGCGTGCGCCACCACCGCCCGGCTATCCCTTGGGTTTATAATCCCATGCTGTGTAAGAACAAATGACACATAAGCCAGGTATAGTGGCGCACGCCTTTAAACCCAGCACTAAAGAGTTCAAGGCCAGCCTGGTCTAGATAGTGCGCTCCAGGAAAACTATAGCTACCTAGTAAGACCTGTAATGAAAAGACAAAACAAAAACAGCATTTAAAAAACAAATCCCAGCGCGTGGGAGGCAGAAGCAGGTGGATCTCTGAGTTCAAGGCCAACCTAGTATACAAAGCAAGTTCCAGGACAGCCAGGGCTATGCAGAGAAACCCTGTCTCAAAAGAAAAAGGAGGAGAATAAAGGGGAGGAAAGGGGAAATGATGCCAGGAGCCCAATTCCAAAGAGATTACAGCACAGGCCCCAAACCAGCTGCGTGGCTTTGAGTCCTGTTCAGCAAACGCCAGAGCCCCATCATACTGTTTAACACAGATGCCTCTGTTTCCATCTGTGAAGTAGTAGAATCACAGCACCTGCTTAGAAGGGGCTCACGAAGCAGTGCCTAGTGCTAGCTAGAAGTCAGCTGCTGCTTAAACCATCGAGACGGCCCAGTGAAGAAAGGTGCTGGCCACCAAGCCCAGTGACCTTAATAAATCCCAAGAACCCACATGATGAGAGGAGAAAATGAACTCCTGACCTCCACACACACCATGGCATGCATGTGCGTGCACACGCGCGCGTGAGCACACACACACACACACACATAAAGAGACACAGAGAGATGGAGAGACACAGAATACTGCCCTCATGTGTAAGAACACAGAAAATGTGAAATCTGAGACTGAAAACACACATGTGGGAGTGGTCATAGGAAAACATTTGTCTCCAGTACTGAGAAGCAATTAGTAAATCTATTGTTGGAATATTTCTGTTTTGCTTAATCAAAACCACACTGAGGACAATGGATGGCAAGTGAGGATTCCCAAGAGGACGTGTGATTTGCACAACACACATGCCCCTTGCCACCAGTTCCCACCACAACACACATGCCCCTTGCCACCAGTTCCTACCACAACACACATGCTCCTTGCCACCAGCTCCCACCTCACATCCTGTAGCTGAGTTCAATAGCAGCCCCTGAGACCACCCACATGGTCTCAGGTCATGCTGGAGCAGGGGACTGCTCTCACCTCCTGGTAGGCTCCTGCTCATCACACACCTGCCTAGGACATGCCACACCTAAGGCAAACATCTCTCCCTATGGCAACCATTCTCTACTCTGCTGTCAGGTCTTCAAAGAGAAGCCCAGTGCCAACTGTTCTCCCCTGGACCTGGCTGCAGCCAGGTCACTCGACTGTCAAAGAGTGCAGCACAGACCTCTCCCAAGTTCCCACCCACTGAGCCTACACAGATGCAGGGGGAAGCAGGATAAACAACCGTACTACTGAGTAGTGAAGGCAGCTCTGGGAAGACGTGGGCCTCCTTCTCTATCTTCTGAAAAAGGTGGCTGAAGTCTCAGAGCAAGAGAATTGAAGCAAAAGCTGGGGTGAGCTTTGTATCTCCTATTCTAGACTCCATTTCACCACAGCGGCTTTTCCAGCAGTAAGGTGACTTGAAGCCACCACAGTTAGCCACAGATTAGTTTAAAAATTATTCATTAACCTCTTAGCCATTCTCTCCCATCCTCGAGATAAGAGGCTGCCTATCACTATCTTATACTTCCATTTCAAGGGACTGAAATCAAAATCTTGCTAATGGCGCTTATCTCACCTGCTAGGAGTGTGCTCCATGGTTTGCTATCATGGTTCTTTAGTATTTGCTTAAGCTACCTATCCTGTTGGTTAAATGCATCCATTTTTATATGGTAAACTCCATGCTACATGCAGGAGGAAAAAACAGTCAAGAAGGCTGCCAAGGCTCCACTGCAGCCAATGTCTCTTTCATTGGGCCTGTCGTGCATCAAGATCCTTTGCTGTATAACATCCATCCACACACACAAACCAAAACAGGTCCCTGAAAATGCCTCACGAATAGATCAAATTGGCTTGCAATGCAAGGCTCTTGAATAAAACACTGGTAAGCCTACTTAAGTAATTTTGGCAAGATAATAATATAATGAATATATTCATTGGCTGTCCTGGGGATAGCCACGTTGTCTCATAGTGACTGAGGCATGAATATATATGCAGATGCTTATCTACCAGCAGAGTTAGAGAACCTGGTATCAGGAAGTGGCAAGAAAGGATGCAGAAGGCGACAACTCAATGTATTGCTCCTAGATAGAGCAACATCCTTCCCTGCTTGAGTGTTCATTATCTGACCCTAGTGGGCATAGTCTGTCCATGGAAAGTACAACTTTTTAAGGACCTTAGAAACTCATGTACAGGTGTGTGTGTGTGTGTGTGTGTGTGTGTGTGTGTGTGTGTGTGCATCAGCGCCTACAGAGGTCAGAGGAGAAAGTCACATCCCCTGGAGCTGGAGTTACAAGCAGTTATGAACCACCCAATGTGGGCAGTGCTGGGGACTGATCTCGGGTCTTCTGCAAGAGCAGCAAGCATTCTTAAGCACTGAGCCATGATTTCTCCAGCCCCACAAAATACAATTTAAAAATTTGCCTTTTGAAAGAAGCATCCCTCTTTCAAGGAGCTAAGTAACAATACAAAAACTGAATTCAAACTTCCTCATGGTCTTCCCACCTTGGAGGGAGATGCAAGGGAAGGGTGCTGGAATGTGCTGGGTTTGAGACGTAGCTCCTATGGAACACAAGACAGCCGCAAACCTCTTGAGCGGTCGGAGTCCAAGGTAAGCTGCTTCACAAACACTCAGCCAATAATAAAATGTTTTGAAAAGCACTTAGGCTTAATGGGTTGAGGTGTTAACTCTGTGGAAGCGCCTGTTACTATGGAGAGGGACTTTTTGACAACACGGCGATGCCACAGGCCAGAAAAGAAACGCCATTAGGAAGAGTCACACGTCATGGAACAACCACACGACAAAGCAGCTCAGGGGAGGTGAAAGCAATCCTGCCAGGCGACGAAGGATAATGAAGGGACCGGGGGTCTCCAGTTAGGACCAAGACGGCCTTTGCATTCCAAGATGCCTCGTGGGTTTCATCAGGCTCCCTGACTCCCAGAAGTCCCCAGAGCTATCACAGACCAGCCCTCTAGGCCAACCTGCCAGCTCTCGTTCTGCCAGCCCCTTCCTAGCTATCAGGTCAGGCAAACAAGTGATGGGGTCCAGACCCTCCCCAGTGTGCAGATGTGTGTGCAAGTGCACCTGCCGGATCTTCAGCCTTCATAGCACACTCTGCCAGACCCTCTGGACCAGGCTGCATTCTGTAAAGAGATGACTCGGCTTTCCCTTGTCTAAGGGAGCAACCTCCAGGGGCGATATTCTGCCAGTTCCTATGAGATGAAGCCTTTGAAAGGATCCCAGTCTCTCGACTCTCTTCAGTCCTGCCACACCCTGAGTGTTCATGTTCTGCCATCCAGAGCCATCTGTCGGTCTTCTTTGGGGCAGTACACCAAGGAGCAGACTGGTTCATGCTAATGCCATTTGACATATGCGCTCCTGGTCTTCTGTGGCTCAAGACACTGGGAGGGGCCAAGATGTGGACCAGCTAAGTGTCTTTGGTCCCTATAGTTCAGTCATCTGAACTACTGTTCAGCAACCGTTTTAATACTTTGAAATGCTTTCTTCATCAGAAACATTGAGTCTCCTGCCCTGAAACTTATAATGTTCCCTTAAACAGATTACATGTTCTTTTTTAAGGAGACCACAGACCTCTGTCCACGCAGGTGGAGATGTGGGTCCAGGGTTTGATTTTCCTAATTATACACATACATGTAAGACACTGGCTGTTTCTTCTTCTGTAGCTGTGATAAAATACCTCAGTGAAGGCAAGAGAGGATGCGCTTGTTTGGGGGCAGAGTCCACTGTGGCAGGGAAGCCACAGCAGCAAAGGTGTAGGGAATGGTTCTCATTGCACCCACAGACAAGAATCAGAGAATTACAAGGCTAGCTCTCAGCTTGATTTCTCCATCTCATGCAGTCTAAGTTGTCCAGCCAAGGGAATGGCACCACCCACAGTGGGCAAGTCTTCCCATCTCAATTAAAGCAATGCCCAGAGGCCTCTTTCCCAGGCAACTCTAGATTATGTCAAATTGACAATAACACAGTATCACAGTTTCTTTCTTTCCCAATAGTCAGTAGTGTCTTGCTAATAAAACTCAAATTCATTAAAAGGTGATGAGAGGAGCTGGGGAGATGGCTCAGCTCAGTCTGTAAGTGCTGTAGGGATATAGCCCCACCCATTGGGGGCGTGTTCGCCTCGGGCTAATGTTTACGGATAAATCTGCCGGGGGCGTGAGCCCAGCAGCCCCTTTTTCTTTTGCTCAGCTGTGCTCCACGGGAACCTGTGGTCCTGTAAGTCTATTTCCTTATTAAAGCTGTATATATCTATATAATCTGTCTGCATTCATTTCCGCCGCCACAAAGTGCTTGCTACAAATCGTGCTGATCTGAGTCTGATCCCTGCACCCATGTGAAAACCCATTACTAGGAAGGCACTCGTAATCTCAATACTAGGAAGACACAAGGGGGTCAGTGAGGTCTTCCCAGCCAACTCAGCCTAGTAAGAGAGCCCGGGGTCTCAACAAAAGACACTATCTCAAGAAACAAGATGGTGCCAAACATCTATCTAAAGACACATGCCTTTATCCCCAGCACTTGGAGATGGGCAAGTAGATTTCAGGTCAGGTCTATATAACAAGTTTCTAGGCATGTTGGGGGCTACATATGGAGACTCTGTCTCAAAAACAAAACAAAAGGTTATAGAGGTTATTAGGTTAGATGGGTTAAACTGTGCTATCCACACAGACAAAGACAGAGAGAAGGTAAATAATACCTGCCACTGGCCCATGGCCCTAAAAGAACTTCTGATTAAGTGTGGCACCTAGGCCCTACTAAGGTCTGTGCTCTCTGAGAGAGCAGGCTAGGTCTGACTCCTTCACCAGCATGGCTTCAGCACTTACACAGGTGCCTGGGTAAAAGAAAGGGGTTCACTCTCGTTGCAGAGTGAAATCAAATGCCTTGCGTTGGGCTCCAAGTCTTCTTCCTTGAGGAACTTGGGAGAAGAGCTGGTCTCTCTGAGAGCCTTAAAGTGCAGTACCAACAAGGTGTGCTGTGTGGGTTACATGGCCGACAACAGTCATGAGGAAGTTTTGCTAAAACTACAGGTGTATTCCTCCAGGCCTGCCTTATTCTTGTTCCTCTTAAAGAAACTCTTCTTAGCTTTTGAATAAGGACTTTGGTTTTCACTTGGCTATGGGTCTCAGGAACCACCTGTGGCTGCCAGGGTGATTGAGGTCAAGCCACGGCACTATATAACTTGCTAACATTTGCCTATGATTGGGTACTCTAAGCTGGCCTCAAACTCACTGCACAGCCAAGTATTTCTAGGTGGGTCCTCAGCCCTTCTCATCTGACACAGGCTGATTCCCTCAACCTTCCCTTCACTTCCTGCTCATCCTTACCTTCCTCCTTGCCATCTTGAAGCATGAGCAACTTCTCAACATACCCACCTCTCTCTGTCCCTTGTCTCTCAAATTCTTTCTTCTACTCTCCTTCACCTACCCCACTTCTGTTGGACATCAGCGCAAGCTTCTCTTTCTTCCGTGGCCCTTGTCACTGTGTCCTATGACCTCGGATGATCTTGTCCGGCCTCACCCTGACTATGACCTTGGATGTGCTTACCTAACCTCACCCTCAGACTCATCACTGTGGCCTTGACCACAGAGCACCTGTGAACCCCTATCTCTAGAGCAGGGCAGATTATTCAGCGCTTTTCATGGGGACCAGATTCCATTCTGGGCTGTGTATACTGACTCCATGCCCATCCCTGCCCAGCTAGTGCAATGCTCTGAATAAGAAAGGAGTTCAAGTTCCCCTAGCAGAGGAGGATTTGCAGCAGGGATGCTCAAGCCAAGATTTTAAACCTACCATGTGCATCACTCGCTTCCTGGTCCCCCATGGCCCACTAGCTGCAGACTTGTCTCCATCGTAGAATAAACTTGTTTCCCCTTCAACACACTCATGAAGCTTGAGCCATGCGATCCCAGGGCAGGGTTTTTCCCTCTACCATTCATGCTGGAGGTCAATGTCTCTGACAGAAATTTATGACCTTGGTCACAGTACCTAAATATAAGCCATTTAATCATCCAGCCCAGACTCTTCATCTTGTAGCTGAGGTCTCCACCCTTGACCATGCTCAGCCCGTTACCCCATACAAATCTAATTTCCAGACATTTGATTCACTCTTTTGCCCATTTCCTCTTGAAGATACAAGGTCACTCTTGCCTCTAATTTTTTTTTCTCGGGATCTCTAGCTTACAGTGTTAGTTCATCAATTGCCTAAGTAGTTTAAAGTCACCACACTAGACCAGACAAGAGTTTGCTGTTTTCTACTATTGCCTCTCACGCCCATCTCCATTCTAAAATGTCCATTTGGTGAATCTTAAATTGGCAAGAGTGATTGCATCCCTGGTGGCGGGGAAGTGGAGACAGGCAGATCATTGATGCTCACTGGCCTCGCCTACTTGGCAAGTTCCAGGCCAGGGAGAGACCCTGTCTCAAAAAAAGATTATGTGCGTCCTAAGGAAAGATATTTAAGCACGCGCGCGCAAACATACACACACACACACACACACACACTTCTGAGCCATCAGTGATAAGATGATAGTACAATTTACTTCTAAGCTACAGTTCACTAAATCATGGGGAAAGCCAATGATGAAGAAATGACCCTTGCTGACATGCCTTATTGACAGAGCAGCCACACAAACCACGTTCAATACCTCTCCAAGGCAGCTGCTGGTTTGCTTTAGGGGGTAATGTAAATGCTGCCACCACCACTGATGAACCGTCCTCTCTATAATCCACCGCCCCCCATGCGTGGATTACTTAATAAGCTAGGAGGTTTCTCTTCCGGGCAGAGAGCAATCAGCAAATCAGAAGCCTTCCAAACAGACTGGAAGTGGGTGGTTTCATTGTCTACATTCTCAGTCACCTTGCCAACAGCCCTCGGGATTCAGAAATGTCATTACAGATTCTGTTCAAGAAACGCAGGACCCCTCAACATGGCCGCGGTCACCCCACACTACCTCCATCCTGGAGACACACTCTGCCCTTAGGGAACTGCGGCCAGGGGAAAGCCACTATTTTGTCTGATGCCGTACAGCCTGTTCAACTTTTGCATAGCAATTCAGCAAACACAGTTTTAAGCATTCAATTCTACTTCTACAGCTCCTTAAAATTCCCTGCAATATAATTATACTGATGGGAATGCAGAAAGATAATTGCTTTTAGAGGAAAGTTTCTCCTTTGTTCCGTGTTCATCTGGCTTCCAGAAATGGAACAAGAGCCCTTGAACAGCAGAAATACGCATCCATGTGTCTCCAGTTATCATTTATTTACAAAGATAGACCTTGACAAATGTAATTTGTTCAATAAAATTAAAAGGACGCACGATAATTCACTTAGACAAAGAGACTTGAAAGGGGACGTCATCGGCGGCCGCGCCGTCCATCATCCCGAATGATCAGCTGACTTTGAAGAAGTGGCAGGTGCTCGCCTTTTGGAATGCAGCATTGAAACAGTATTTAGAACGGGGAAAGAAAGAAAGAGAGCTAGGAATTGGAGCAATTCTTTATTCAGGCAATAATTATACAAATTAGATCTATGAAAGCCAGAGAGTGACTGTGCCTTGAACCCTGTCTGTATGCATAGAACAATGAGGAAATTAATAATTAAATCTATTACATATGCTCATAATTCAATACAAAAGATACCTCAGTAGTTCAAACACTCCTGTATTTTCATTTGAATAAGGCTTTCACACATTCTCCTCATTATATATGTATTATATTTTAAATTTAACAGCTTATTTTGTTGCCTTTATGTTTGAATTAATAAGGGCACACTTTAATGTACTAATGGGGAATTGCATTAGCCAGCTTCACAGACATAACTTTGAAAAATCTCCAGTTTCCCAAGGGTGAAATCAATTTGCCCCGTAACGTGTTGTCTCACAGACACATCTGGAATCTTGGAAGAACAGCTCCCCTCTATGAGCTTCTGATTCGGGCCTCTGTGTTCGAAAGAAGATCCCCAGAGTAGAAACCTTTGCTGAATTGAACAGACCCACTAAGATCATCTGTGGCATTTGGCAGCCTTTTAGGCAGCTAACAGGATTTGCATGCTTGGCCCGTGTTATTTTTCCAGGAAGCAAAAATAATTTTCCTATGAAAAAGTACGGGCTTGTTTTTAATCCAATAGTTCATATTCACACCCTGCCCCTGTTGACGGTCCTGCTTCTCTTCATCCACCATTTTCTATTCTTCTCACCTGTGGAGCAGGAAGATGACAAGGACATCAGAGACAGTCAGCAAGAGAGAAGGACACAGAAGCAGCAAGGCAGAGAGAAAGAGAAGAGGTGAGAGAGAGAGAGAAAGCGCCCATGGTGGGTAATGTTGATGGGAGGGTCCCCATAACTGCAGAGTTGACAATGAACCCTGCCAAAATTACTAGTCCAGAACAGGAGGAATCAAGGTTGAACTGAAATACTAGGGAGCAAAATGAGCTCACAGAGTGGGGCCCAATTTCCTAGATAACAGAGCGGCTCCACCGGAAGATTGAGTATGGAAGGTTACCGTCCAACCCTTCATCTAACCCCCCACGACCCAGAAACCAGACAAAGGAGTCAGCAGCCACACCAGAGAAGGAAAGGAAGTCAAAGCAGCTGCTTCCCTCTTGGTGCAAAGGGACTGCCACCAGACCCAGGGTAGGGCTGGGCACACGGGGCCCTGCTCGCCTCTTCCCACACCGCAGTATGACAAGGAGGTTTGTGCCTTCGGAAGAGAGCCAACTCCAATGACGCTAATTGCATTGCAGATTTCTAGCGTCATTAGCAATTCTTAAAATTGCATTTACGCTGCTCAAGTTCCCTATTCCCAGCCTGATAGGCGGAGGGGCCAAGTCTCTGAAGGGGCTCTAGGTTACTGCGAAATTCAATTGGACACATAGGCTTCAGGTGTGCAGGTGGAGGCTGGCCGGCAGGGATTCACAGCCTGGGAAAAATGCTTGTTTGTCTTATTTTAAATGCTGATTGCCGGGAGAATAAACAAAACCCGCAGCTAAATGGGCCTTAAAGGAACACTGAGAATTTTGGAAAAGAAAAACAAAAGCCTTACTGAGGAACAGTTGGAACTGGCCCTGTGGGTCCTATGGTGACAAGCGCCATCCAAACACCCCGAGCGATGAGACAAACTTGCATTGGAAATAGTTGGTGAAGAAATCACCACCCTCCTTTTGTTTGTTTGTATTTAAAACAAATGAAGAAAATCCAGATGAATTGGTGTCTCTGCTTTGTTTGTTTGTTTCCTTAAAGAGAACATATTTGCTCATTAGGAAGGCTAGACAGCGAGCTCCTGAAACAAAAGCCTGAAGTCAGTGTCTCTCCGGAGCTATGGCAAGGACACTTGCCCCGGTGTTCCCCAAGCCACACAGCTCAATCACAAAGGGACAGCCTCAGAGCACAGCAGAGGTCAGAATCGGCTTGTGCCAAAGATACCATCTCTTGACACTGGGGCAGGGCTCTGTGCAATCAGGACCTCCATTGTCGAGTCGCCGAGAGGCTACCAGCACCATCCCCTTCTGCCGGGAATGCGGCTCTGAATCTATCACCAGAGGAGGGGCTCACTCCTGGGTGTTCCTTCTAACAATTTAGCCCAGGTAATTAAGTTGCTAAGCACACACAACATGTGCATACTTATAAATATGTATTTTGTCTAAAGCACTACGTACAAACGCATACATTGAAGGAATGTATAGCTTCTAATTGGGCCACCTTCTCAAAATAATCAAGGCAGTTTTAATATTGCTGTCTCAAGCGGGCTAGCAAGCAAAGGAGCAGGTACGGTTCACTGAGCTCTTTTCATTTGCCACTAGTGTAGTTTAGTACAGATCATACTTCCTGTGACGTCACCAGTGGTGAGAAAATGAGGCTGAAGACACTATCTTCCGCCCTGCTGTAGCGGAGGGTAAGACACAGAGGCCAGAAGGCACCCACACGGAAGCCCTCATCTTGGAACCTTGCCTTCTCTCTCTCCTTCTCTTCTGCCAACCCAACCCTCCATGTTCTGCCCATCACGCCTTTGATCTCACAGTCAAAGTGCATGTTGGAATTATTTCCCTGGGCCCATGGTCCCAGCCAGCAGCAACACCCAGCCCTGGCCTAGACACAGATGTCGTAATATAGAAAAGAGGGCTGGGGAAGAAAAACTGTTCTGAAGTCAAACCAAGTTGCCCCTAATCCCACAGGCTGACAAGTATACCTCTGTGAGCTTCCAGTTTAAAGAAGGCAGGAAGGGGACCAATCACCCCAGAGTTCATGTCAGGTTCTCCAGAGTACAAAAGGGTGAGGCAGCACGGTATGGGTTGGGGGACACCCCCACTCCAGTGTGTCTTCTGTTAGCACTCTACAGGGAGGAATCCCGGCAGAGGAACACAACGGTGACTATAGGTTCAGGGTGGTAGAGGTCAGGGCTCCAGTGGTGGAGGAAGATGAACGATGGAGAAGACTAGGAGTTCTGTAGTAGGAGGCAGGGACTCCAGTCCGGGAGCCCAAGAGGCCCAGGAGCTGCCTGAATGGGGCAAAGGATATGGAGACACAGACAGAAAGGATAGACGACAGCCACCTGGGAAAACCACCTTGGGATTTGAGATGTGACAGGGAATCTGTGGTTCCCAGGAAAAAGAACCAATGTGAGCAGAAAGTTGAAACACTCCAGCAGGCCTCCGAGGGGCACACCGGGCATCAGTGAGGGGTGGGACACACAGTGCCCGAAGCTGGTGACAACTGGGCCGCTGTTATCCCCTTTCCACCACACAGTCCCAGGCAGGCTCTTGTGGTCAGCACACAGAAGCCCTCGGTGTGTGTGTGGGGGGGGGGGTATCTATAGGCCTCCACAGACTCCTGTTCAACACTCCAACCCTCCTGCTGATGCCACTCAAAGCAAAAGAGTAAGTAATTAATAATGGGGCAGGGAGCGACCCCAGATAAGAGAGCTTAGCACTTTTGTGCATCAAAGACTGGGCCGCAGCAACGGGACACGATCCCCCCTCGGCCCCACTGTGCAGCACCTGCTATGTCCTAAGACTGGAGCCAGGGGATGGATGGAGGAACCTGGTTGAGGAAGTTGGTGGAAAGCCAAAGCGAAAGGAAGAATTTCCCAGGGCCACGCGCGTCCTAGCCAGCGGCCTGAGAGCCTCAAACAGCCAGGATGTTCCTGTGGCGCCACCTAGTGTCCAAGGCTCAGACGACGCCCGGGCAAAGGCCTTAAATTCAGACTGAGACTAGTCATGGGACCTCGGAGTCAGAACTGCAATCTCTAAAGCCATGAGGCAGGATGGGGGTAGGAGCGGGGTGTTTCCTGGCTGTGGACCAGGGGCACCCTTCAGCTGGGCAAAACCTCACGTAGACCTCTCCTGCTGCCACTAAATCTAAGCTGCACATTTGCCAGAAGGACCGGGAAAAATGACGCTCCCTTTCTGAGACCATGAGGTGATGTCTGGTTTTCCCTCAATACAATGGCAAGCCGATTATTAATTCATCCAGAAAAAATATAGATGCTGTCATCGTATAAACATGAGTCCCTGAGCAGAACTGAGCCTCGGACCATCTGGAGGTGCAACAAGCGAGGCTTGCTGAACTTCGTTCGGGAGGGATAAAGGAAAATCCAGTTTTATTTGATGGGAAATAGAAGATGAGGGAAGGCCCCGAGGTGGAAAGAATGAAAACCTGGGGTCCAGGATGTGATCCCAGAGCTTTGGCTTTCGCCCTGCTTGGTTATCTGTGTGACCTTGACCAAGGGAAACGGTGTTCCTCTCTCCCAACCAAGCTGTGAGGTTCAGATTGTGGATTCCCTGCAACAGACGAGGAAATGGTGGCTCCAGGAGTTTATCCAAGGTCAGGCCCAGGTCACACCACACCAAGCTTCCTACCCACATCTGTCCAGATTTCACAAACATGTTGCTTTGACAAGTCCCAGGCCCTCTGCTCTGTGATTCTCTGTCTGTAACAGAAAGGGGCTGAGTACCAAGGACTCAGGGTCCCTTCCAGAAATAGCAAACTGTGATTCTAGGGTTTCACTGGTCCCTTAAAACTCAGTTTTAGCACACACAAACACCACGGCGGTAACAAAAGGGCCCTTTAAAAGGATTTATCCACCTATAAAATCCATCGGGTTTTATTTCCCACTATGGGCAAAGAACAGCAAAACAAATGTTAGGACATCAAATCTCCTTTAAAATTTAGGATGGGGGGCAAGGAGATTCTGGACGTGTTATGGGGTGGTGATGATGGCATCTGGAGCGGCAGAGTGGTCCTCAGCAAAAGCCAGCTGGAGGCATTGCTTATCTGGAGCACTGGCCTCCAGGGCTAATTGCATTCTGACAATTGTTTAGACTTGATAAACACAGCAGTTTATCTGGCTACCGGTTCAGATCTGGACAGAAGTAGACAGAGGCCCCTTTGCAATAACTTCAGAGATAAAGCTTTCCTATCTGAGGCCGTCGATCTCCTCCTTCAAGGGTCCTGTCGTCCAGCAACTGCCACTCCGAGAGAAGGAAGTGGGGGCTGCAAGCAAGCAAAGGGTTCACAGTGGGCCTGGCCTGTCTAGAATGTTCCCTCACTACTAACCCCTACAGGGTAGCCAGCCTAAGGCATCGGGCAGTTCAGTAAATAGAGCCAGGGAATGTGAAACTGGACCCCAAAGCCACGGTCACCTACCACAGGTCCCTTTACCTCAGGAATCCTTCTTTCAGCTTGCTTGCATGGAGGAAAAAGGGAATGTTAAGCCTTAACCAACAAAACCAGGAGGCAAACCAACCACAGCTCAGCAGACACTGCTGGGCTAAAAGCTCACCATGTGACCAAATGCAGGTCAAAGCTTTCTGGACCCACTTTTTGCCTCTGACACCACGGTGGTTAGTGCTGAACATCTAAAACCTTCTGGACATACGGCATAGCCCTAAGCTGAACCCGCTGGGTCCTCACGTGTATCACAAGAGGCCAGAGAACTTTTTCTGTTTTCCTGTTTCCCTCGCCTTCAGGTCTGCTTTGTGCCTCCTCACACAGGCCTCTCATTCCCAAGCTACCTCTCCATCCACAAGTTGGCTAAGGAAGACATGTGCTCCTTACCTTATGAAGACCAGTCCTACTGAGGGTTCACTGGACACCTATCTGCCACTTGTCATGAAGACGTGAGGCCAGACTTGGGTGTAGCTAGCTCACTGTAGCATGAAGAGATCCTGGATTCCAGCCCCTACCACCATTGTTGTAAAAATAAGCAGAACATAAGACACCATGGCTGGTCCCCTCCCTTCCATCTCCTGGCTTCCAGACATCCTAATGGAGGACAGTAGGAGTTTTCATCAAACAAGAATGTTGTGGGTGAAATATTGAGCAATCCCCTGCCTCAGCTCCATCCCTCCTCCTCCTCCAATTGCCCCCACTAGCAAAGCCATTGGTTCAACAGGGTAGCAACCAAGAGTTACAGTCTAATCATTCTGAAATGCTGGCCTGACACCCCCTCGCTCTTCTGAAAACCCTTCAGGAGAACTTCGCAGGCACGCGGCTCAGCGGCATCATGGGAAGGACAGGCGTGAAGAAAGCGGGTGCTGCAATGCGACCTTTCTACCCCAGGAAGGTCCGACTAGGAATCTGCCCTTATTTTCACTTCGGGTGGACAAGGAGGAGGAAGGGAAGGATTTCCCTGGCAGGAGGCCTCCGGGTTGAAGTAATCCCTCTATTGGGGGCAGGCAGGTAATCATCACTTCTCCAAACTCCTGGCTGTTCGGGACTCACATTAGGTACTAATAGGGCACTGGCAAAGGGAGTGGGTACCAGTGCTGATGGATTTACACAGGATGTGTAATTATGGTTACAAAACTCGATGTCAGTCAAGGCTAGCCCCCCATCCCCACCCTTTAGGGCAGCCTTACCTCCCGCTCTACCCAGCCACTGGCAACACCATCTGATCCCCACCCCCATGGCAGCCCTGTCCCTCACCCCTACACCCGTGTCTGCTTTCTGTCTTCCTTTTGGGCTGTGATTCATGGCAGATATTAGAAAGGAAATGGCGCCCTTTGTTCTTTCAACCGATGCTCTTATCTTTACGGGGTTCTTCCAACACAGGGAAGCGGTGTTGCCAATCTGCCTCAGGCACTGACTTCAGTATAGGAAAGCTCCAAACAAATGCCAGTCTCTGAGCGGTATCTCTGGGGCGCAACTAGGGAACGCCTAAAGATAATGGGAGGTGGGGGTGCTGGCTTCCTGGGGCAGGTGGAAAGTTCTTACCCTCTTGTCCTCCCAGGTCAGAGAAGTCAGATTCCTGGTGGGCACAGCCCCAAGGACATGTCAGCTCATAAGTACAGATGCCAGGTCCTGAGGGGTTGTCCACAGACAAGGGGTTGGATGGCTATCTCTCATGACCTTCAAAACAAAACAAAACCAGGGTTGGTTGCACATAGCCCAGGCTGGCCTCCAAGTCACCATATTCACAAGCCTGATTTTGAACTTCTGATGTTTCTACCTCTGCTCCCAAGCACTAGGAGTGAGGCACGAGCCGCTACACCCAGTTTTGAAGTCCCTTTTAAAAATGTCATAAAAGACATGCAGTGTGCATCTTTCATTCCTGTTGAATACAGTTCAATTCCTATTCCTATTGAAACCAAAGAGGCCAGAGGAAGTCGGGAGGGGAGACAGTAGCATTGAATCAGGGCTGGCCCACATTCTCAGAAAGCACACACACACACGCTCACCCTCCCTCCTTCCCTTTTTCTTTCTTCTTTTAGACAGGGTCTCCCTTTGCAGTCCTAGGTGGCCTGCAACTTTACCTGTAGACCAGGCTGGCCTTGAAACCAGAGATCCACCTGCCTCCTCCTCCCAGGTGCTAGGATTAAAGGCACGAGCCTCTCTGCCTGGTCTGAAAAGTTCCTTCTCCTCTTTAGGCGGACACCCTCTCCATCCTCGACTTCCTCAGCTATGCTATCCATGTGCTTTCAATGGCCTCAGAGTCCCCACACCCATCCCCCACCCATTCATGTCTCAAGATCCACCGAGCCAGTCTTCTCTCTGTCATTGTAGCAAATACATGAGATGACCAGCTCAGAAACAGAAAACGTCTGTTTAGACTCGGTTTGGGGGTGTTGGGTCCATGTTTTGTTGGCCCTCCTTGGGCTTATGGTAGTGCATTATGACCAAACTAATTGGAATTAATTACTATTTTTTTAAAGATTTTATTATAGTGTTCTGCCTGCATGTATGCCTGAGGGCCAGAAGAGGGCGCCATATCTCATGTAGTTGCTGGGAATTGAACTCAGGACCTCTGGAAGAGCAGCCAGTGCTCTTAACCACTGAGCCATCTCTCCAGCCCTGGAATTAATTACTATTGGTATGATGAAGCACTATGACCAAAAGCAACTTGAGGAGGAAAGGATTTGTTTGGCTTAAATATCCAGAGTCACAGTCCATTAAGGGAAGTAAGTCACAGTCCATTGGGGCAGGAGCTCAAACTAGGCAGGAGCTGATGCAGAGGCCATGGAGGGGTGCTGCTTACTGGCTTGCTCATCATGGCTTACTCAGCCTATTCTCTTATAGACCACCAAATCTGGGATGGCACTAACCACAGTGGGTTAGGGCCTCCCACATCTATCACTAACTAAGAAAATGCCCTACATCTGGATCTTATGGAGACATTTTCTCAAATGAGGTTCTCTCCTTTCAGATGGCAAACTAGCCAGAGCAGTAGAAGTATGGAATGGAGCGATATTGCTTACATCATGGCTAGCAACCAAAACAGAGAGAGGAAGAGACTGGCTTCCCACAAGCACCCTTTTGAGGGAGCACCCCAAGAAAGGCCTCCCACTCCACTAAGTCTGGTCTCTTCCCCCTAGCTCCCAATAACTCCAAGCAGAAACCAAGCCTGGACCTTGGAAGGACACTTAAGAGACAGACCTGTAGTCCACTCTGTCCTCAGGAAAGCCTGGGTCTCCTGCTGCTTACTCAGGGGCATGGGGACCATGCAGCCATGTCTACAGGCTGTGCTTGTAGGGCCTGTGCTTCCACTGTGTTGTTGGGATGCTCAACACTCAACTGCCTTCCTTGGTTGCTGACAGCTTTTTACTTCTGTCTCTTTCCCTCTCCCTCCCTCCCCCCATTATAATTGGTAATTAGAGTATAACTATAGAAGTCAGTTCTCTCTTTCCATCATGGGATACAGGGACTGAACTCAGCAGGTTTGTGTATCTTTACCCATCAAGTCATCTCATCAGCCTTTGAGAGGCTTACCCCTCACTCCCACACGAGATGAGGTTTCTCTGTAGCTTTTGGATCCTGTCCTATAACTCACTCTGTAGAGCAGGCTGGCCTCGAACTCACAGAGATCTGCCTATCTTTGCCTCCTGAGTGCTGGGATAGAAAGCACATGCCACTACCACCCAGCCTTTCAGAGTTTTTTTTTCTTTTTTTCCTTTCAGAGTTTTTTTAATGGCTAGCATCTCTTGATTGAAGTCTATGCTGACAGCCCCTCTGCGGTCCAAGAAAGAAGATGTCGTTATTGAAAGAACACTGACCCATCCCCCTCCTCATCCCTGAATGTACTACTGACCCCCAAGCAAGGCCCTTTTGTTGAAGGTATGGCAAAGGATGCAGGAGCTGGATTTCTGTGTCTACCAATGTACTTGTCTCCTAGGAACCTGTTCAACCATACTGGATGGCTCTGGTCAAATCAATCACTTGATCTGAGAGTGGTACCTGACTTTGCCTGGCCTGTGACACCAAACTGGTTTTCTTTTCTGCTGCTTACTATTTATCCCCTGCCTAGCCACAGCTACTCTCAACAGGAAAACCTACGGTGTCTCTGCAGGCCCAACACTGCACGGAACCCTAACACAGAACCCAAACTGAGTGTCGAATAAGGAACACTCAGGCCAGGAAGAGGGCAGCTGAGGCTGAGAAGGCCCTGTGTCTTTAAGGCCTGTTTCTAACTCAGCTCTGGTTGGGCACGTGGGTTCATTTACATGGCTGGTTTGGAGCCTTTGGCAGATGAAAGTGCTGGAATAGCTTTATGTGTGTTGCTTGTCATTAAACCTCCCCTTCAGGCTTTCTTGCCGCCTTTGGTTTGTGTCTCAATCTGGAGCGAATTTAAGCAAAGTTTTGGGCCTCTGCATTTCCTTGGTTTAATTAATAATTCATAATAAAAATTTAATCAAGGCATAAGCTTTTGTTAAAGGTTATAAAACACTCGTATTTGCCCTGGAGATCAGAATGACCACTTTTAAAATCTGTGAAATGATGGGTTTTTCCCAAATGAGGAAATTTTACTCTCGACTGTAAATCTCAGCTGTTTGCCATATGTAACCACAGAGAATCTGTTTATTGACTTAGTATATTAGAAGTAGTTAGGCAGGAAGAAAAATAAACCCAGACTCCAGACGGGAGAAAGTGGAGGGAAGGAATGAAGAGCTGGAGTCCAAGTTGCAGAAAACATGAGCTTCAAAGAACAGCAAGAAACAGATGACAAGGCCACCAGGAGGAGAGGTCGGTGATGGGAACCAGGAAGGTGGGAGACCCGGAAGCTGCCGCCAGGTGATCGCAAGCCACTTAAAATCTTTGCAGAGGGAAGCACACCTCAGTAAGTGGAGATAAGACTCAAAGGGGCCTTCATAGTTGGGGAGAGCCCTGGCTGAAGTCTGTAAACACAGATGGTCGACCTCCTCGGAACGCCAGAGCAACCTGCCTGCCTATGGCAGAGAGTTGTCTAGACCAGTACTCACCCGCACACCCACCATGAAAGCAATGCCAAACCACCAGGAAAGCTACCCAAAACAGATTCTTCAGTCTCCACTTGAAATATCTCTCATGTAGAGCCTGGTGGGGCACATGTCTGTGAGCTGAGCCCTCAGGAAATTGAAGCAGGGGAATCATGAATTCAATGGCAGCCTGAGTTACATAGGATGCCATTGTCAAAAAAAAAAAAAAAAAAGAAAGAAAGAAAAAGAAAAAACCAAAAACCAAACAAACAAAAAACCTCAAAAGAAATGAAAAATAAATGACATTCAAAGTTTTTCACATGACACTCCTATGTGGTCAGCCTTCAGAGTCACTGGCCCTGACCACATTTTAGGATCCTTCAGCACTAATTCTTTGGGCCTTTTTTATTTTTTTTTAAATAATAACAGGTGAAGAGAGAATCAGAGTTGATATCAGAGTTGATGTAGAAGAACTGGGCACCATCCACATTCTCAGGAGATCAGGTAAAATAATGGTGGATCTCTGTCTTAATCAGGGTGATGACATCACATTAAGTGTACGGTTCCCCCACGGAACTTCATTCGTCAGCGCCGAGAGAAGGGTACTCCCAGTGTGGGGAAGGAGTGAGGTGACGCAGCCTGCATCCTGCTAGCGACATCAAGGACCAGTTTTCAGACCACAAATGGCAAAAGCAACCCTTACAGCCCACAGACACCTGTCCTTGACCGAGGCCTTAGGAGGGGGTATTAGAAGGAGAAGTCCCAGAAAATTCTCCTGCAGATCTAGCCACCACCAGTTCAGGGTTCTGAAGGTGAACCAGCCCAGTCAGTATAGGTCAAAAGGCATGGACTCCTCAGGGCCTGAAGCCACCATCAAACTCCCTATGTGGAAGAATGGCCCCAAGAAAAATCACTTGGATTCTGGTTGGCTAGCACTAGCTTTAAACTTAAAACTGTTTGGTCACCTTCTCACTCAAGCTGTGCCTCCCATCTATAACTCTGTCCTCAACCCAGGGGGTCCCCACAAATTCTGTGTATCTCACACCCAGATAAAAAGCCATCGTAGGAGCAGGTGCTGCCTGGGTGGCATCCCTAAAGGACCTAGATGTCCCTGCATGGTTTTAGAGACTCAGTAGTTGAGATCAGTATACATTAGGTAAGAAAAGTCTCTGGGAACACACCATGATCTGAGCAGAGAGACTTGAAATGAGAATGACCCCATAGGCCATTTAAATGTTTGGTTCCTAGTTGGTGAACTACTTTGACAAGGATTAGAAGATACTGCCTTTTTGGAAAAAAAAATGTGTTGCTGGATGTGGGCTTTGAGGTTTCAAAAGCCCTTGCCAGTCTAGTCCCCACCTTCCCCCACCATCTCTTTCCCCCTTCACCTTGTGGATCAGGAAGTAAGTTCTTAGCTGCCCCAGCTCCATGCCTGCCTACTGTCACGCTCCCACCATGACGACCATGGACTCACCCTCTGAAACTGCAAGCACCCGATTAAATGCTTTCATATTATAAAGTTGGTCATGGGGTTTCTTCACAGCAATAGTAGCCCTAAGACAGTGACTTCATAGGAGAGAGAAGCATCTAGAAGAAGAGACTAGCAGCGAAGGTGTCTGCTGCAACTGAGCCAGCAACAGTGAGGTCTAGTCATCAGGATGAGCAAATGGGTGAGCATGCCACTGGCTCTAAGAACCCACTTTCTCAAGGACTAGGTCCTGTCCCCTAAGGATGATGAATGAATTGAAATTTATGCCCTGGCCCTGCTGAAGCATGCATGGGCAGCCCATATATGGCAGTTCTGTTGAACTTGTTCATATTGGGTTTCATGGTCTAAATTGATGAGGACAACTGACCAGGTCTCTTCCTCCAGAGGGCACCAGATCTCATTACAGATGGCTGTGAGCCACCATGTGGTTACTAGGAATTGAACTCAAGACTTTTGGAAGAGCAGGCAGTGCTCTTAAGGGCTGAGCCATCTCAAACCCTCCTCTATTACTAAGGGTTTGGGGATGCCTTACAGAAAGGCCTACAGTGTGAAAAGGTGTATGAGAATCATCAGTAGTTAGAAGGTAAAAGGGAAATGCTAGGCCTTAAACAGACTACAGATGAAGAACGGGGCTGTGACCATGGCTGCCACCCATAGTTTCGGGTAAGTCACAGATCTGGTTTTGTTTTCTAGTTGCAGTTTCAAAATAAACGAGTAGGGGAGGAACAACATCTGATTCATCAGGGAACTTGGGGGCTGTAAGATAAAAACATAGCAGAGCCACAAAACAGACCAACTGGCAAATGCTGTGGGATTCCATCTCACGAGGCCTCTGGAATAGTCACATTCAGGGACAGACAGTAGAATGACAGGCCTGGAGGTCAGGGGCTGGGTAGGAGCTCGGGGAGGGAGGAGAAGGTGTTGCTTGGTAGGTATAGGCTTCAGATACCCACGTTCAGGTTGGGAAGAAAACCACGCTGGAGATAAGTGGGTGACGGCTGACAACTATAGCATTGTCATTAATGCAACTGATGGACATAAGTGGGTGACAGCCAACAACAACAGTATTGCATTTAATGCAAACTGAACTCCACATATGAAGAGGTCTAAGATGGTACATTGGACAGAATGAAAATTTTTACTGCAATTTATAAAACTCACAACTTAAAGATGAAAAAGACAGAATCAAACAAACAAACAAAAACCAAAATAGGACCCCAGGAGCCACTGGGTGACTTCCGACTGTAAGATGAGAATTTCTCCTCTAAGCCCTTAGGAGATTTGAAGTGATGAATGACAGACAGCTCAGCCTCCACTGCTGGTCATCCACTCCTTGGCTTCAGGGCAGCTGAGAGTCTCACACACGCACATGCTCAGAGCACTGTTGGGGGAAGAGATGTAACACAGCCAGGTACCACACTGGTCACTCTGGCTGCCGAAAAGGCCATCGTCTCAAGGGGTGTAGAAGAGTAGTCTACCTAGCCCTTGGTTTGGTTCAACTCAGTATCATGCATAAAATCACCCATGTCCAAACCCCACATGAGTCTTGCTACAACGATATGATGCCAATAGTCCCATGGTCCCAGGCTTCAAGACCTGGCTCTCCCCTAATGCTCAAATAGTTGGGCACATTTAGAGAAGCCAGTCCGCGAGCATTCCCCTTCCACGTACTGATGAGGATTCCTGAGGCTCTCATCCACATGGCAGAGACTGGGCTTCTTAGCCACTTGTCATATTGCCCTGGATGGTTCAGTACCCACTTCAAGACTCTGACTCCTCCAGGTCGCTGGAGGGATCCACAGAATAAACTCAGATGCCTTCCTTGGTCTGCCAGAAAAATACTCATGACCAAAGTATTAATTAATACTGATTAAGTTTTTTTCTGTGGCTAGCAAGATGACACATGGTGCTTGATACCAAGCCTGATTACTTAAGTTCAAACCCAGGACAAAGATGGTGGAAAAAGAGACCCAACTCCTGGAATTTGACCTCTGATCTCCAAAGGCATGCCATGGAGCACCTGTTCGAAGTGTGTGTGCATGTGCGCGCGCACACACACACACAAATTAGATAGTTAATAAATAAATGTCTTTTTAAACTTAATGAGAATAGAAAGGAATTAAGTAGAGAAACAACAATCCTTAGCCCTGTGATAGGGAACCCTGGCTGTCTTTTGTCCTTGTCCCCCTTCGCTGTGACATGTCAGGGCTCACCCACCCCTTCCCCATTAAATGCTTCAACATCCCCTCTACCCAGGACATGTTTCCCAATACCTTTTGGTGCCTAAAGCACAACAGACATATGTCAGACTGTGTCCACTCAACAAGTGACATCACATCAGAGACAAAACTGAGCACTGAGAAATCAATGTCACATTATTGAGTTCTTCGTCTCAAATATGCCCATAAACAAGATCGGCTTGCACGTGCCTCAATCCTCAGCTAAGTATTGCCTCCAAAGGAACCCTCCTTTTCCCTCCATGGTGCACGACAAAGTTGCAGTGAGTCTGTCCCTGTTCCTGTCCTCTTGACACAACTCCAGACACCATATGAATTCAAACGCCCTGCCTATCCATTCCACAAGGGCGGAGCGGTGTGCTCACTCCCCCACGTGTACTCAATCCTTCTGGCACTGGGCAGGACGGCTTTAAATGGTTGTGGCTTAGTAATTTGGGGGCTCATTTGCAAGGCAAATGCAAACTACCTAAAATTAGGGGCTCCACGGTGTAGAACACTCACTGAAGATTGCTTTTGTTTGGTTTGTGAAAACCACAGTCTTGCTTGACAAGATTGTTATCACCAATCTGGCGAGAGACTCGGAGAATTGGGTCTCTTTGTTCGTGGTAGAAAATCTATTCCATTCTTCTGAGTGATGGGGTCCTATGGGAAGAGACAATGGAGGTAGGTCACTGGCCAGTCACAGCTAAGAACAGGACTGAGCGGGAAAGGGCTGGACCAGAAAGCTGGCAGCCCTGGGGGTGGTGTCAGCAAGAGTACCCCTCCCAACAGGGATGCCTTGGGCTCCAATTCCTCTTAATGAAGTATGCAGCAGTGTTCGGTCAACTTCAAACACAGCTTCTTCAGATCTTTATTTCAGATTCAACCTGAGTCTGTTCCAAACTTGGGGGTATAGGCGGGAGGGGCAACAGGGTGGTTCAACTTAGTTTATTCTTGGCAAAACAGATCTTCCTGAGTCTCGGAGGGGGGAAGCAGTTTAGACAGATGTAAACAGGCTCTGAGGCCCTTTGGACATCAAATAACACTAGCAAAGCAACGTTTAGATGAGTTAAGTGTAAATCAATCAGAAACATATGGACTACATTTCCCTGAAAATACACAGAGGTTTACAAATTGCAGGCACAGGGGCTTGGCAAGACACAATACTCGTTTTGCCAAACCTAAAGTGTTTGGAGAAGATTTAAAGAAAGCAGACTGACCCAGTGCCACTCCTGACACTGGTCACATCCCACACGACCACAAACATTTAAGTGCATGGGTTTTAAGAGATTTGTGTGTTGGATAAACTTAACTACTCACAACAAACGGCGATTCCTTTCCAGATAACTGTCCACAGGAAGGTGAAACCACCAAGGACGGGTGTTTACAAAAGGCAGGACATCTACCTGCGTCATGCTGAGCAGACTGACAAACTGAAACAGAACAGAACGGGCCATGCTGAGGTTCCACGCCAGCTGTGTGGGTTCATGGAGGGCAGACTCTGCTGGCCCCAGCTTGGGTCTCTCTTTGAACTAGGAGGCTGCGTCCCGGACTCACTTGTTTGGGGACAACGCATTCACTGACATGGTCATTGGTATTTTGCATCAGGATTACAACACACGCCTGGCCTAGAGAGCTAAAATGTATTTCCAGCCCACAGGAAGGAGGTCTAAAAGGAACTGAAGCCCCCAAGATTCATTCCTGTGCTTATGCTTTAAGATTCAAAGGTGAAGTCCTGGGCTGGGGAGATGGCTCACTTATTAAAGCACTTGCCACACAAGCACCCACATACTGAGCTGGTGGCACACACCTGCAATCCCAGCACCAGGGAGGAGGAAACAAGAGAGTCCCTGTGACTCGCTGGCCAGCCAGTCTAGCTGGAGCAGTGAACTTCAAGTTCAGCGAGTCTCTGTCTCAAAAATTAAGGTAGAGGGCTGGGGGTGTAGCTCCATGGCAGAGTGTTTGCCAAGAACGCATGAGGTCCTGGATTCGATCCCTACTATGCCATAAACTAGGTAGGAGAGCACCTATAATCCTAGCATCAAGGGGGTAGGTAGAGGAGGATCAGGAGTTCAAGATCATCCTTAGCTACAAGCAAATTTGAAGCCAGCCTGGCCTACATGAGACCCTGTCTCAGGAAGGGGTCTGGGGGTAGGAAGAGGAAGAAGAGAAAAGATGGAGGGCAACTGAGGAAGATACCCAACACTGACCTGTGGCTTACACACACACACACACACACACACACACACACACACACACACAGTCAGATATGGTGACATTCACCTATTGGTCCCAGAAAGGGAGGCCAAGTGAGACCTTGTTTCAAAAGGGGAGAGCAAGGTGCTATTAAAGATGAAAAGATCCTTGGCTCCCCCCTGAGATGGAATCAAATACTCAGACTGAAGCCATCCAGAAAGAGACAGCAGCTCGGGATAGCCTTTGCTGACGTTCCAAGGCTAGTGTATCTTGAAGGCAGCAGAAAATGAGAAAGCCTCCAAAGAGACTCAGGGTTCTTCTGTCCTTCAGGTACCACACAGGCAGGAACATAAATTCATCCAGTACCTCCAGATCTAGAGCCTGAAACAGCCCCCCCCCCAGTCCCCACAGCACTAGGGAAGTGCGGGAGGTCTCTAAGTCTTCACTTAGGCCCAGAAGTGAAGAACAATGATGGGGCTTGGCAGTAAGACCTGTGCCCATAGGCCACATACATCCCAATATAGCTAGGAGTCAGCCATACACACCATGAATGACAATGCCATGGTTGCAAGGCCAACAGTTTGAATATCCCTGGTTAGACGTAGGAGGCGAGGGTGGGGTGACCTAGCTCACAAGCCACTGCCCCCTCATGCCCCCTCCTTCTCCTTCCTTTCTCTCTCTCCTCACTCATCTGTGACATTAGCCACCCCAAAGGAAGCACAGCCCCAAGGCTTAAATATATAACCTAGTAGTACGATTATCAGGCGTCAGCCAGGTAACAGAGGACTAGGAAGTACAACCATCCCCTAAGAGAGCACGCATCCTTGGCTACCCTCTGCAGCCCTTGCCTTCTCCTCGGGTACTGGAGGTCACAACGCTGGTTAGATGTGTCTTGTCTTTTAGACCATCCTTTGAAGCAAAGCGTTAATCCAAGAAAAAAGGGACCTAGATGAGGTCATCAGGATGGGCTGACAAGGAAGGGGTAGGGAGGAACGCAGATTTGATAGGAACAAAAAGATGGTCACTGGAATTGGGCGAGTAGGACATCTTATGCTGGTGAGTGACTAATGATGACAATGGGGGTCCAGAGACACATGGGGGCAACCAAATGCTTCTCGTCCTACCCTAGAGAAGGCAAGAGGGCCCCAGAGACAGCTCCCTAGTGTGAGGCCTGTGCACAGGCAAGGCAGCCGACAGTCTCCTTGGAATCACAGTCCTCCCTCATCTGTTCCCACCCCCAGCCTGCCTCCCCCTCCCCTCCCCTCTTTGGGAGTTGGCATCTGTTGTCAGAAGCCTAAGAGGCCCTTTTTGTACAGCACAAAGGGTGAGGGGGCCAGGCAACTGCCTGCATCAGGAGTGACAAGCGCTTAGTCTTTCGCTATGACAGGGTACTGTTTGCTTTCCAAGCAAAGAGATGCGGATAATGGCAGTGAAAAATGCAAGGGATGTAAATGTGTCTCTGAAGAAGAGGTTCCCTTTGTTCTAGAGATTTCCTTCAGTGACGCTCCTGTCAGGCAGATGCATGTTAAATGCCCTACCCTGGTCCTGACCTTGTGACGCTAGCTGGCTGTCCGTGTGCAGAGTACAGTATAGACCCTGATGCTCCCAACAGAGCATCTTCGTTATTTAATTTTTGGACAGGCCACTTAATAGAAAAATACCTGAAAGACTCCATTTTATATAAAATAGGAGGGGGGGGGGTTGAACCTGAAAACTATGAGGCAAAACTCTAGAATTGAGCTCTTCAAGTTTTATATTTAATGTAACCTAAATTATAAACTCGCATTGATTCTTAGTTTGAACAAAGAAATACATCATTTGCTTTGGAAAATTTTAGCCAAGTGATTGTATAACATCATTGCAGTCTTTGCTTTTACAGTCAACAATATAAACAGGGCATTTAAATTTTTTTCTTTCAATTAGTTAATTTTGTATGTATAGTATGCTAGTGTGTATGTGTTCATATGTACATGTGCATAACATGTATGTGTATGTGCAGATGAGACTAAAAGTCAACTTCAAGTGTTTGCCTCAGTCAGTCTTTTTTATTTTTCTCAGTATTTTTAATGTGTAGAAGTATTTTGCCTGTATGTGTACCATACACATGCCGGGAGCCCACGAGGTCAGAAGAGAGCATATAACCCTCTAGAACCAGAGTTACGGATGGTTGTGAGCCACCGGAAGGGAACCAGAACCCTGGTCCTCTGCAAGTACTCTTGACCTCTCAGCCATCCCTCCAGGGCTTCCATCCGACTTTTTGAAATCCTGAACCTGAAACGCCGGGAATCCATCTGACTTTGCCTCCCTAGACCAAGGGTTACAGACACGTGTCACCTGCCAAGCTTTTACACAGGTCCGGGGGAGCTGAACCCAGGTCCTCGTGTTTACACGGCAAGCTCTTTACTGACTAAACCCTCTCTTCAGAAGGAGCATCTCTTAAGGTATTCAAGAGCTCTCTAAATTTCCCCTACAATGTCTCTTGTTTGATTCATTTATTTTTCTCAGGATCACTATTTTAATTTCTTGTTTGTCCCATTGTAACCTGGCGCTTCCACCATTTAGCAGTTTGCTGGCGTTTGCGCAGTTCTTCAAATTCAGTTGTCCTAAATGCCATGCCATTAGGTGTTTGGAAGATCTGAAACTGGACTTTGAAATAGTTTGCATTGTTCTGTCTGCCAGATGGTTACCGTATCCTACTCATTACACAGGAGACTGGACCAAAAGGGGCTTCCCGAGGTAGGTGAGAGGGCAGTGAGGGGAGAGGATGGAAGAGCACACAAAACAGTTTTATGTCATTGTGACTTCTGTTCCTAAACCTTGAAAATATGAGGATGTGGATACTTGTACTTGGGTAATCTCTATCATTCCAGTTATTAAGACGGGGGAAGAATCAGGAAAGGAAGTTTTTGATCGACTGCTCTCTCCTCTTCTCAGGGCTGCTCCTTTGAGTCGTCCTTGGGAAGACGCTCTGTTTCACATAAGGGCTGTGTAATATGCTCATGTGTTGAATGACTGGTGCCAGTACAATGTGCTATTTTGGAACATTCTAGGAACTTTAGGATCTATTGCCTTTGCAATTACAGAAAGCAGCAGATACATACGCTCTGGAGTTCAATGGCCACAAACAGGCACTTGACTCAACTCCCACCCACAGTTCACCTGAGAAGCAGTTTCTGCTTCTCGCTTTGCCAGGCCCTCGTCCTTTACTGTCTGACATAGAGACTGATCCTCAGACCCCTGCACCCTTAGGTGTCTGGCCACAGGCTTTGTGTGGAGGGCATACCACCTCTTAAGACTGATAAAGATCTGCTGCTTGAGTCAAACTGAGTCTATTCTTTCATTTCTTGTCACTGACTGACTTCTTAAGCCACACCAAGCTCCTTCTCCTGCCTCCATAGGTGTGCTTCAAATGGGAACTTCAACGGCAAAGGACGGAGGAGCGGTGGAGTGTGCAGAGCTTCCTTGGTTTCCACGCTAGGACCCACAGTTCCAGTCTTCTCCGTCCTCACTCACGAAAGCTCAACTGGAGTGAGTGTGGGTGGGGAGGAGAGGGAGGAGAGGGGGAAGGAGGGAAATGAGCTTTAGGCCAGCCCATTCAGACAGGCCACACAGTCGGCTCTTGGCCATGACAGAAGCAGTCTATGATTGGTTATCTAAACCCCGACAGTTTCGAGAGTTAATGTATGCTTTATAAATATATCATAACAAAGCATAGAACAATAAATCCAGGATAAGGGACGGACGTACATGGCAGTCACACCACTTAGCCATGACTTTACCTGGAGGAACTTCTGGTGGGGACCCTCTTCCTCCTCAGCCGAGCTGTCCACACCCCTCCCTCCTCTGCACTCGATGTCACACAGCCACCACCTCAGGTTCCCAGATACACAGACTCATTCTGGGCCACCCACCCAGTCCTGTAAGAACATCTACTGTCCTACATGTTAGTTCTGAAGGAAAGCCCCAAAGACCCCAAAAGTTCACTGGCTATGTCCAAGATGGCAGCCTTGGCTGAGTTCAGTCTGGACGGTGGCAGGAGAAATGCAAGGATTGCTGGGTACTTTCAGCATTCCCCAAAAACCTGTGAAACTTCTGCCAGGAAGAGCCATCCCGTTTCCCTTCCTCTGGGTGCGTGTCAAAGCCAACGCTGACCTCCAAGCTGCTCAGGTCCCTACCAGGCTGTTCAAGCACCCTGGAGCTGGTCTTTTTTTTTCCTTTCTCTATAACCCACAAGGTTTCTCTTGCTCCACTGCTCACTCTGCTTCCAAGACAGACAGCCTTGGCCCTTGCCAATCTGCCTCTCCCACTGCTCTGCCCAGAGAGGCAACCACATTGCTGTAGACTTCCCTCAAGGCCTCAAGCTATTGTCTCTCTCCTACCTATAATAAAAACCTTCATCCCACCCATGGATCAGTCCTTTGGTGGCCTCCCTGCTTACACTGCATAGAAAGGGGAAGATGCCACAGACCAGGGTGTTCTCAGACTCACAGAGACCTACCTGATTCTGGCTTTCCAGGGTTGGGATTAAGGGAAGGCACCACCACACCCTGCCAGTTCATGCTCTTAACCCAGTGAGCCAACTCTCTAGCCGGCCTCGCCCTCTTTTTCTAAAGCTGACTTCTTGACTAATACTGCATGCTTTGTCTCATGACCTCCTACTGCATCCTGACTGGCCAGTCATGGGGCAGGCAGCCAAAATGTAATTTCAGTCCCATGAAGGGTTCAGCTGAAACTACAATGACGAGGGTCCATCTTACTGGTGTTTTACAACAAGAGAAATAGAAACCATAGGAGCTGTTCTCCTATGTTCTCCTTTTTTGCTGATGTGGCTAATATGAAAGGAACTTACTCTTTCAACTCAGTTGATCCTGAGGACAACCCCACCAGGTAGGTACTATTTTATCCATAGTCTAAAGATGCAAATGAAGTTTGCAGTGGCCAATCATGATAACTGTAGGGACAAAATTAATTACCCCCCCCCGCCCCCAGTGTAGGTTTAGACCCTGTCCAGGGCCAAAAGAACATCTATTCTTGAAAGCTAGGTTGGGAAAGGAAGCAGGCTAAACCATAGTTTTGCCTCTTTGCCCTCTGAGTTGATCGTACCTACCACATCCCTATTAGCAGGACAGACACAGCTCAAATGCACCGGCGAGATGGGGGAGCACACAGGAGGGAGGCAAGGAGCAGTGGTACATCCTCCAGTCACCTCTCACATCGGGGTGGTGTTGTTGTCTGTCACTGAAGTGCTGGTCCAGGCCAGCTAGCTTACAGAATCTAGCTAGCTGCTTGGCAGGGACAGAGGGGTAGGCCGAGAGACTGGAGTTCTGAAATGCTGACCAGTGAGAAGCAGAGTGGAAAGACAGCTGCTGCAGCCTGAAGAGGGTCCAGACACTGTAGAGAGGAACCTGAGACAGTGACTCTGAGGGGGTCTTCCCTAAGAGTGGAGCATCACCTGGAAGATGACAGTCATCGTCAGAATCCTAGGCCTTTGGCCTGCTTACGTGGTTCAGAAGAAGATTCAAGGGGACAGTTCAGAACACTTCCTGCTTTGTAATTAGAAGTGCGGTTTAAGTTCATCAGGCCTGAAGCATTTGTGAAATTGTATCCAGCTTCAGACATACATTTTTAAGGCAGGGTCACACTATGTATCCCTGGCTCGCCTGGAACTCACTAGGTAGATCAGACTGGCCCTAAACCCACGGATACCTTCCTGTCTCTGCCTCCACAGTGCTGGGATTAATTAAAGTTGTGCCTCGCTCCAGAGAACTTTGGAGGTCTCACCAAAACAAATATGAAGGGAAGCTATGAGAACGCCACTCCCTCTTCATTCCTTTTCTGTGCCTCCCATAAAAACAGAACTACACACACTTACCATCTCTCGGCTTCTGAAGTCAGAAGATTGAGAAAAGGTTCCTGTGGGCTGAAACCAAATCTCGGTAGAGCTGTTTCTTCCTGGAAGCCTAGGAGAGGTAGTTTTGTTGTTTGTCTTTTCTAGCTTCTAGGGATGCTCGCACTCCTTGGCTCACGTTTCCCTTCTATCATTTCTCTCTCTACGGGTAGACTGCCTGACAAGAAGCAAGAATGAAGAAGTTTGAGGGGCCACAGTCCTGCATGGCAGCGCTTGGTAGGAAAGCATGGGGGCTGCTTGCTCACCTTTCAGAAAGCAGAGAGAAGGGGCCTGGAAGTCTCCATAATGACTCACTTCCTCCAGTTCTCCCAGCTGGTTCTCACCACCACTTCTCCTCCTTCGGAGACAGGGGCTCTTGATGTAGCCCTGGCTGTCCTGAAACTATGTAGACCAGGCTGGCTTTGAACCTACAGAGATCCTCCAGGGTGCTGGGATTAAGGGTGTGTGCCTCCACACCTGGGCTCTAGATCCAAATTCTTTAACCAACAGTGCAACCACTTGGGCATACACCAATGCTTGGGAAATCTGTACTGAAAACATAACACGGCCAGTGCCCAGTTTCCATGACGTCACTAGCAGCACTCTTTCTCTGACTTCTGCCTTTCTTTATAAACATATGTGAGTGCACACGCATGTAGAGACCCGAGGACAGCCTTGGGTGCCATCCACCTCCTCTGAAACAGGACCTCTCATGGGCCTGGAGCTCACCAAGAGGACACATTGGCTGGCCAGTGAGCCCAGGGATCCTCCTGTCTCTACCTTCACAGTGACTCTGTTTTGGTATCCTTGGGATCAAACTCAGGTTCTTTTTGCTGAATGAGACATTACCCCAGTTCTCACCTTTGAAAGACTCTCACGGTTACACTGTGTGATCCAGGCCTTCTGGATAATCAAGGATACAATCCTATTTTAGAGTCACCTGCTAAGCAGAGTTAATCCTATCCAGTCTTCACTTGTCCTCACCAGTCACAGCACATCTGCAGATTCTGGAGATCAGGTATGAAGTGTGCGTTTTTGGGGATGTGGGTCTTCTGACCAGCACATTCCCCTCAACCCAGCCAAGCAAGCACTGTTCACTATGCATGTGTGGATACAGTCACGCACATACTTCTACACTCTTGGTGCTCCCAGACACAAACATGGAACAATGAGCACACTCATTTCTCCAGCCTTCTGGAGTCACGGGATTTTGTCTCTTTCCTCTCTAAGGCTCTTCCACAAACATCAGAGATCCTCTGTGTACTGACTTTTCATCTTCTATTAACTTGGAAATACTTCAGCCTGATGAGGAGCAGCATTTAGTGTTGAGTTCAGTAGCAGCCTTTAGCCAGGTGTTGGTTTCCGCCAGGCGACAGCTGACAGCCCAGTCTCCCTGCCGCTGTTCCACCGCTAGAGCGGGCTCAGGAGGCTCTGCCCGCCGCCTCAGCAATAGCTGTAGTTCTCAGGGATGCTTCCTAGCACCGGAAGTGTTAACTGCATGGCTGAGATGATGAGAATAATTGTTTTGTATTTTTAAAACCCCACAGTTATCGATCTTTATTATAGAAAACATATGTGCTCCTCCTTCTGTAATAGACTGCTCCTGACTGGGTATATGTAAATCAAAATCTTTGTAAATTGAGTCATATTTTAAATGCCCCAGGGGAGCTGGCTATTTAAAGGGATCCTGCTGTGAATCTTTCTGTTAAGCCAAGAGGCTGTTTGTGATGCTAATTTTCACCCCTTAATTTGCCTGTTTGGTAGGTTCACATTTTCATAAGGTCCCCCAAATTCGCAAGTCAAAGCAAAGCACACCTGGATCCTGGATTTCAAGGGTGTCTTTCCGGGGAGCCCACAAGTTGTCAGGTGTATTGTCTCATTTGTCTCCCTAAGGAAAGCTTTAGGGGCAGTCACTATTATCCTCAAAGGAGGTCTAACTGTCTCTCAGCCCACCTCACAGGGGGGTCCTTGAAAGGAGGAGTGAGCTCAGGGAGAACTATTTATTTTCCAATTAACAATAGGTTCTGTTCCAGGAGCTCTCTTCAGTGCCCAGAATGTTCTTTTTTGCTTGCTTCTGAAATCACTGTCCGGATAGAGAAACTGAGGAATCACGAAATTTGGTGCTTCCATGCTTTATGTGTTGAGATTAGATGAGGAACTCGTCAATGTGACCAGAACTAACGCCCTGTCGAGCAAATCATTAGTGAGACAGACAGGCAGGCAGGCAGGAGGCACCATCCAGCAGGTGTGTGTAACCCATAGCCACTGGTTGCTATGAATGAGACCCAACACAAAATCATAAACTTACTTAAAACATTAAGATTTTTGCCACAGCATGGTGGCACGTCTTTAATCCTGGCACTAGGAAGGTTGAGGTAGGTTGATATCTTAGTTTGAGGCCAAAATGGCCTACATAGCAAGTTCCAGAACAGCCGGAGCTACAGAGAGAGAACCTATCTCAAAAGACAGTACAACTAAAAAACAAAAAAAGTATTTTGTTTTATTGTTGTTATTTTTGTTTTGTGACTGGATTGTGATGTTTCATTTGTTTGCTTGTTTTGAGACAGGGTCTCACTGTCTTACTATGCAGTCCAGGTTGGCCTAGAACAGAGGCTCCTGCCTAGGGTTTCTGCCCAAGGTCAGTGCTATTGCCAGCTTTGGTCGGGGAGCTTCTTTTTGCAATGGGTAACTATTACTTTAGAGATTCATAACCTGCCAACATGCCTAGAAATGACTGCTGCGAGCACAACCCTAAACAGGACACACACAATGGGAATAAAAGTAGAAGCAGAGACTATTTGGGAAGGGGTCCAGAATCAGCAACAGTCAGAGGGAGACGAGAGAGGGTAATGAGGGTGAACATGACCAAAAATATGTTTGAAAATTCATAAAGAAACCTAATTATAGAAAAATTAGTATATGCTGGGGAATTGGCTTAGAAAGTATTCACTGTACGGGCACAAGGACCTGGGTTCAAATCCCCAGAAGCTACGTTTAAAGAACAAAAAAAAGCTGTGTGTGGTATCATGCATGCTTGTAACCCCTGCACTGTGAGAAGGTGGACACGGAAGGGTGGCTGGGACTTGCTACCTCCAGGTTCAGTGAGAGTCTCTGTCTTGAGAGAATGAGGCTGAGAGCAACAGAGCAGGATTCAGGCACCATCCTCTCACTGCTGTGTGTACATCCTCAGACACACGCAACTTCGCAGGTCCAGTTGTTAGCTCATCCAGATGCAACACCGAAGATGCTCAGCTGCAAAACCACACAAAGGGATGCTAAAAGCTGAAAGGGGACAAGAAGTAACAAGAAAGCCTCTGGTTTCCTTTCATCCACCCCATTCACCACCCAGGTTTATAAATCTTTAAAGATCCAGCCCTGAAAGCAAGTAGGCCAAGCCACTGAAGGAGTAGACTTGGAATGAGGTGTCTACTTTCCTTCAGTTTCTAATTTGGGGCCTATAGCATCATTCTTGCCTTTGTTAAAGACCTTGGGGCTGCTGGAAGAAAAGAAATTTAAGTACAAAAGCCACGATAATAGTACTGCTATTAGCAGGAGTGGCTTTGGCAGGGAGCCTTGGCCACCCGGACTCTAGAGGCCTAAGTGACTAAATGGGAGGCTTGAAGTGACTCAGAGGATCAGATCTGTCAGCCAGAGAGAAGCTGGGAAATTGCCATTAAACCCATAAAGGTTTCTGGGGAGGGGTCTCTCCTCCTCACTGGCTCCTGTGCCACTCTTCCCTGCTCTAGGATGCCTGATTCCTGGACATGGTTAAATTCCTCTCTCCCTGCCTCCTTGGGGGAGGTTAGGTGGTATGGGTCTCTCAGGACTTCCTTCAGCATGTGACAAGACAGCATGGAGAGAGACAGCAGACACAGGGAGGGTCTTTGGACCGCAAGCACTCTGCTGGGTGCCCACACTGAAGATGGGCCCAGTCTACTTCATGCAGTACCCAGGACCTCAGTACCTCCCAGCTCTGAGGGTAGCCTGGACATCCTCCTGCCTCACAACTGCTTAAGGTTAAGATCTGAATACAGAGATCCAGATAAAACCGGAGCACTGAAAGAATCCTTAAACTGATCCTGGGAATCAGGAGCTTGGACTCAACCCCGCCCCCCTGTCTGGGTCAGCAGACTAGAGCATAGAGCCATTTCCCTGCTCTGAATCTCGGTTATCGGACAGCAGCAAAATAATGCTCTCGTCTACTCACCTGCGGAAGATGTGTGAAGCTAGAAACAGACTAGAGAGAAGATGACAAGAAAACACAGTGCCCTGCATGTTAGATGTTATCCTCCGGACTCCCCACTCCCTCCACCTGGAGGACAACAGAGAGCGACAGCCCCAGCTGGAACCCATGCAACTAAGTACCACAGTAATGGCTCCTAGCTCTGTGACCAAGCCCTGTGAGGTTGAGGGGGGGGGGAGGTGTGTGGGAAGACTTTCAAAGCCAAGTGTCCCCACTGCACCTCACAGCTGTCAGAGCCTGTACGGCACAATAGTGGAAGAGTTACAAATCTGCGGTCAGATCCTGGGTTCAAAACCTGCCTCCACCACTTCCTAGCGATGTGACTGAGACAGCGTCTGGCATTGTGCGATCCCAGTTAGCCTTACCAGTCGAATGCAGTGGATGCTGCATTCTCCTCAGGAGATGAAGAAGGTGGAGATGTGAAAGGCATGATACCAGCAGGTGAGAAGGGCCTACACCTGCTCAAACGCTGACGATACACACCGCTCCTGAGGCGGCTCGCCTCCCTGGGATCTCTCCTGAAAATGTGGAAAAGGGTGTGCTGGTGGAGTGCGGACAGCTCTGAGTTACCCGGCAGCTCCTAGAGCTGTGGACTAAGCCTCAGACTGTAGGCTTTCATACAAGAAACAAAAAGCAAAACAAAGCAGAACAAAAGCAACTGAGCAACAACAAAACTAACCGACAACAAACAAGGACAGGTGAAGTCTATGAGAACCAGGGAGCAGTTCTGTGTAAGCCACACAACTATAAGACGACTCTCCTGTGACGACAGCTGAGAATACCACCAGCGGGGACAGCATTTCCAAGCAGCTGTCAACTCAAAGCTCTATGGACACTGCCAAGACCAGGCCACAAAATCCATCACCATCAAACAGTAGGTAGAGCCAAGGGACACCACAGCCTCGGCCACCACAGGGGGGACATGGGCGTAATGTGTTTGGAACAGGTGGTCGCCGTATCCTTGGCTATCTACCTTGCCTTCCATAAATGTACTAGACACTGTTTGGCGTCTATTCCAACTCATAAGAAAGGGTGAAACTTACAAATCTCTCTAGAAGAACACAGAGATGTTTTTATTTTAATTACTTGCTTTCTTCTTCCCCAACTTGTGTTTTAGAAAGCCGGTGCCAAGGATGCAATATGGAAGATGGACTCTATCTAGTACAGCAGCCTTGAGCCGGAAGATGGACTCTATCTAGTACAGCAGCCTTGAGCCGGAAGATGGACTCTATCTAGTACAGCAGCCTTGAGCCGGAAGATGGACTCTATCTAGTACAGCAGCCTTGAGCCGGAAGATGGACTCTATCTAGTACAGCAGCCTTGAGCTGGAAGATGGACTCTGTCTAGTACAGCAGCCTTGAGCTGGAAGCAGAGGATTCTGGGGCCAGACAGATCGCATTACCTCTGCTATGAGCGGTCTTATTTAACCAACTAAGTTAAGCTTGCTAAACTTTAGGTTTTCCCTTTTGAACTGGTGTTTTGATCCAGCAGTTCCTGAACTTCAGCATGGGTCAGAACCACCTAACTGGCAGGGTCTTCTCATGACAGCATGAATTCTCAGATGTGGCCTTGCACTCTCATGGGCTGAACCTAACAAGCAGGGCAAAATCACCCTCTGTTTGATAGCAGTTGTAAAACAAGGAAAGACAGTGGAATTCCTTTGCCATGAGAATGAATTGCAAGTACGTGAAAGTGCCCTGTGAGCTTATAAAGCTCCACAGAATCACACTTGAGTGAATATGAGGATTATTATAAACATTAAAGGGCATGGTGTAGAGTCTGCACTGCAGTGCCCAGCACATAGTAGGGTTATTAACACACAAAACCCACCAATAACTAAAGATAGCCATTCGCTCTATGTTGGAGATGCCAGCTTTTGTCATATATTACAACAAAAAATGGAAATAAAGTTATAACACAAGAAGCTCATATTGCAATCGTGGGTGGCAGGGACCTCCTTCTCGGCTTCTCATCCAATTCATTATTCAAATCCTTTTACCGCGGTCTGTTCCATGGCTCAGTGCGGAAGCAGCTGTGGATCTTGATAAGAGGAGAAAGGCAGACTGTTTCCACTTTGCTCCTGGCAGTCCTCGGGCCTCCAACAGAACTTTCTTGCAAAATGAATAGGGCTGGCTCCCAGAGAGACCAATCTAATCTCATCTTGTCCACTCAGAAGATCCATATCAAACATCACAGACTGTCTGACTGCAGGCTTGCAGCAGAGAGGGCATCTAATTCCATCTGGGTTTGCATCTGCCTTTCAATGACCATGCATGGAGTCGTCAGTGTGTAGGAGCAAAACATAACCGGCTGGCGTTTAAACTGCTCCTGTCTTCGGGGTTCTTTAAAGAGCCCCAAGACGAAATGATGACAGAAACAGAGTAAGTATGAGAGGGTTTACTATCACAGCCTCCTCTAAACGGCCCAGGACGGACTGACAGCCTGAGTTCCACTGCTTAGAGTCTCCACATTCTGATCAGATTATCATGCTATGCCAAGAGACCTAATTTACTAATTCCCGGGAGAACTTGAAATTACTTTAAAGGGGAAAAATAAGTCCCTGGTTACTCGTATTTGAACAGTATGCCATTTATTCCCTCTCAGCCATTTTCAGAAGGCTTGGCCTACTTCAAATGAAATTACTGGTGAGGTTGGTTACCTAGCATTTTTCCCCCTTTTTTCAGCTAGTCAATATTAACAGAAGCCTAAAAACATGAACAGTATAGAATATCTAAAACTTCAAAAATACTCTACATTTCTTATGGCCCAATCTGGCTACATTATCAAGAGAAACTTCAGATTCAACACAATATTTACAAACTGACTGTCACTGCCACACACGCTTTGAAACGTAGGGATGCGACATGAAATAGCCAGTTAGGTCAACTCATGTTTGTGAAATCAACATTTGAACTGTTAGGTACCTTTTCTTTCTCTTTTCTTTTTTTGCACATTGGTTCTCCATGATTCTAACCATATTTTAACACCCATTAGCATATATTCTAAGTTGACTTGGTAACAAGGGGAGAAGCCTGCTCACCAGTGAGATTGCTTTGGAGTTGAAACTCCAGATCCAAGAGAGGTCTTGGTGAACCAATGGGTTCATTGAGCTTACTTACAGGAACCTGGGAGACCAACAAACAGTAGTACCAGCTAAAAGTCCAACCCCAACACGGACTGTAGAGTCTGGGTTCCCCCTGCAGGTAACACTCTATGTCCCATGTGTCCTACCATGTCCCAAGACTACATACAGCTGGGGTGAGGAAATATAAGAAAGAGGGAGAGGTCAGACTCTCAGGCAAGGCTCTAGTTACCCTCTCCTCATTCCCTCCAAGAAGTTATATTCAAAGTGTGACCTTGGGACTGGAGCGATGGATGAGGGGTTAACAGCACGTGCTGTTCTTGCAGATGATCCAAGCTCAATCCCCAGGCCCCACATGGCAGCTTAGAACTACCTGTAAACTTCAGTTCCAGGGGACCTGATGCTCTCTCCTCGGGCACAGAAGCACACACAGACACGTACACATGCACGCACGCACGTGCTGACATACAGACACATGCACAAAAGAAAACAAAGAAGTCTTATTATTTCTTATTTAAAGGAAAGGTATTGGGGCTGGAGAGATGGCTTAGGAGTTAAATGCAGTTGTTCTTTCAGGACACTGGTTCAGTTGCCAGCACTCAAAGAGCCAGGGGCCCTGATGTCCTCTTCTGGTCTTTGTGGGCATCAGGCATACACAAGGTGCACATACATACACACATTCAGGCAAAATACCATACGTAAAATGTCTTACTGCTGTGGAGCAATCTTTGTATACTGTAAAAATGAATTACTCTTATTGGTTAATAAAGAGCTGATTGGCCCTACAGCTGGGCAGGAAGATATTGGGCAGGAAAGCAAAATTAAGAAGGACCCTGGGAAGAAGGGTGGAGTCTGAGGAGTGGTCAGGAGACACCCAGCATGAGGCAGAGTGAACAGGATGGGAAGTATGTACATGAGGTGGGCAGCACAAAGATTAATAGAAAGGGGTTAATTTAAGTCTTAAGTCTCTGTGTGATTATTTGGGAACTGGCTAGAGAAACACACAGAAATTCTGCCTAAATCTTACTACACAACCTTGGCTGTTCTGAAATTCTCTATGTAGACCAGGGTGGCCTTGAACTCTCAGAGCTCCACCTGCCTCTGCTTCCCAAGAGCTGGGATTAAAGGGAACTAAAGTCATACACCACCATACCAGACAAAATTAATATATCTTTTAGTTTTTGGTTTCGATTTTTTCAAGACAGGATCTCACTATGTAGTCCTGGATGTCCTAGAACTTACTCGATAGACCAGGAAACTCAGAACCTGTCTCTACCTCCCAAATGCTGGGATAAAGGTGTGTGCCACTATGCCTTGCTAAAACTAATAAACTTTAAAAAACAAACAAACAAAAAACCCAAAATGCTTGAACTTGTGAGGGTCTCTTGAGGTGGCACTCATGTTTTCAAGATGTGACAGCCATGTCATGCCTGAAGAGACTTCCACAAGAGCTGACCAGATTCACATACCCACCCATCTCCTCTCATCTGAACAGCCTGCCTTATTTTACTTTTTTCTCTTGTTAACTATATACCTAAATAAACCTTATAAATTTCCTATAGGAAATATCAACACCAATGACTAATAAACACAAAGGCAATAAGTCAAAACACATAAAAACCTGTCAAGAATTAGACTGAGAAAGTACTGCAGAGTGGTGGTGATGCAGGACTTCCTGGTGACAATATCTGAGATCTCAGGTGACACTGAACACCAAGTCACCCTGGAAACTGTCAATCACCATCAATGCAGCAGCAGAAAATATTTAGTCAGGACACCAAGCCACACCCCCTCCCCACAGCTGATAGCTTTTGCTCCAGGTAGGGGGCTGAGACACTTCAACAGCAGAGAGCCGCAAGAATGCCTAGGGAAAGGGGGTCATCTCTCCAAGAGATATGACAAAATGGTTTCAAGTTGGAAAGTTGGGGGTGGGTAGGCGCTGATTAACTGAAGTCAAAATCTACCTGGTCTGCTTCATTAAAATGCACTCAACACTGATTTACAGATGCTCACACACATTTACACATGTGTGTCACATGAGCACTAGAATTCATTTCTAACAGATCGGAACCATCAGGGTCTATTTCATAGACAGCACTGCAAAGGTCGCCACATCATATAACCTTAAAGTATGAATCTGACCAAATGACACCCAATTCGTCAAATCCCTGCTCCAGGAGATTCCTGAGGAGCCAAGGTGGCTCCCCTCTCAGGAGACTGTCCAAGAGCAGTTTGCCTCGCAGACAACAACTCTGCCTGCAGAGCATGGATGCAAAGACTTAGCAGCACCTGCATTAAAACAATGACGCAGAAGCATGTGACCCTCCTAAACCAAGTCTCACAGATGGCTTAGGTACCAGAGTCCTATAATAAAGGCTCCCGAGACCACAGCAATGGCTGAAAACGATGGCCGGAAAAGCTGGCAAGGTAACTTACCCAGACGATCTCTGAGCACAATTCCAACATAAATTAAAACACCAGCTATATATTAGGGAGCTGGACTTCAGTTAAGCTCTCTAGTGCTTTCAGATTTTTAGAAAATTTCCTTTTATTAAAAAAGAATTGTCATCTAAAAACTACTTTGTATCTAGCTATGCAAATATAACATCAAAATACTTTGTTAAATTCCCTGATGGAGCTGACAATTTTACGAATTCCCAACAGGACATATAATGAGGAAGATCAATAGTTCAAATTATAGGCATTAGCTGAGTTTTCTGGATAGAAAGTAAAGCTCAGCATTTAAAAAGTCTGCAATGTATAGTTTTGTGGGTTTGATAATTTGAATCCAGTCATCGGGAGTCCAGAAGCAGGAGGTTAGGGACCATAGGACTGTACTGGGGACACAAAAGCAGCTTCCATGCAGGTCTTCAAGTGTTGCTATCAGATATATTTAAGTGACACTTTACAGAATAAAGCTGGTAAAAACCAAATATATCCTCCCACAACATTTAAAACACAATGATTTATCAACAGTTATCATTTCCCAGCAATAAGAAAACAGTTGGTACAAGCTCAACACAAAGCTACCTCTTGTCTTGTAGGAAATAAACACAGATATAGAGATACATGTACACATATACATTATCTTCAAAATTCAAATCTGTTAGTTTGTTTTACTATCATATAAAAACAATCTCCCTATGGTCAAATTACTGAAAAAACACAAAGGCTAAAAAAAGGAAAAGCACATTTGCCACGTTTAAAAAATACACATCGATTCAGAGATTCTATTTACTTGATTATAAAGTTATATACTCTAAGGACTCAGACTCCTCGGATTAAACTGAATCAAACAGAAGCAAATCCACCTTTTCCCAGTCCTTGGAAAGGACACTCTGAACCCATTCACTCCAAAAAGAGATAAAAGAAATGTCCCAATTTTGAACTGGTAAATTAGGAAAACGCGGTCACCTGGAAGCGATGGACATAAAATGGAAGGCCCCACAGGTGAGACTGACGCAGAACGCAGTTCCTGGGTCGGAATCTGGGAGCTCTGGGTGGTAGAAAAACTCACTGGGAACTTGGGTCAGACACAGCCACGGCTTCCCCGTGTGACTCCTCACCGCGCAGGGGCTGCAGCTCATGTCCACACTCATGCTGTCTGCTTTGTAAACGAAAGTTTAACTGGGCTACAGCCATGGTCATCGGTCTCTATACTGTCCGTGAAGTTTCCCTGCGGCACTGAGAGCTGAGGCTGCGACAGATGCCTGACGTATTCCCTCTAGTCTTTTACGAGAACAGCTTCTGGAACGCCCCGGCTAGTTTACTACATGTTACCCTAATGACCTAAGAGATTTATGCTACGACTCCCAAGAATAACCTCAGATTTACTCAACAGCCAAATGTATACCTGAAAATAGTTTTTTAGCTTTGGGGGAGCGGGGAGAAAGAAAAAAAATAAAAAATAAAAAACTTTGTTTTTAGCAGCTACCTGGAAACTTTGGCTGGGAAGGAGGGATAGGGAGGAAAGGAAAAAATGCTGCTATGTTCTCTGAACATTTTCGTGTTGGTGGGCAGGGCGACAACGTCATTCCTTTAGTCTTTATAAGTGCTTTCTGATGCAGTGCTTTTTGCCCCTCTTATTAAACAATAAATAACCTTTAAAGCCTTCTGTTGAAAATGCTTTGTTTGATGAGGTGCTGTGCAGGAAAGTTTAAACATACAAGTAGTACCTCCCCTCTAAAAAGTCTGGCTGAGAGGACTCTGAATTCTGATTCTGCAGAGGGAGAAGGTGAAGAATTAATATGGAAAATTTAACTCTACAAAGCATACTTTAGAAACCATAAGTGTAAAGCAGCCACCATTTTTGAACAAGGTCAAATGAAAACAGGGACGTCTTTCAAGTGTGAGGAAGTTTCGTGCTCCTCGTCAGCTAAGATCCTGAGTCGCTAGAGTTCACAGGTGTTTCACATTTCAATAGTTGCCGAAGCACAGAAGATAAAACACGGAGAGGATATTTATCAAACACAAACACACCAAGATAAAGGATTTTTTTTCTCATGAAGCTTAAAAGTAGATTTTCCCTTTCGTTGTTAAAAGAATGGAAAGTATGAAACTATATGCTAGAGATAGTTCCATTTAAACACCACTGGACAGTTTCAAAGTGCTCTCACCATGCCGGCGTAGTCCTCACAACAGCCCTGTGAGGTAGACACAGCAGCTAGTAGTACCCTAATCTCAAGATGAGGAAACAGAGGCAGAGCGAGGCCAAGTGACTTGCCTAACATCACACAGCTAGACAACACAGAGCGGGAACCAGTGATGAAATGCTCAGGCTGTCTAGTACCCCTTCGTTATCGCTACTGCTCGGGGTGAGTAATGTTCTCTATCAAAACTGCAAGGCTATGTTAGTTCATTTCAGTGACATCGTAACAGTAAAGTTAAACGAGAAATACAAGAATAGTAGGTCTGGTGACTTTACTCGACATAATAAAATTGGTGCAAAACCACTTCTGTCTGCTTACTTGTAAGTTTTTGGTCCAAATACATAAAATATGCAATATTTACAGCATTTTCCTTTTTTTCTTTTGTAATGCAATGCTTTAAAACACATTATAAAGCACCGTAGTAAAAATAGTCTACAGGTAAAAGTCCAGAAGTAGGAAAATCCTACCGTATCACAGCTCACCAACGGATCGCACACCATATGGGATCACTGACACTTCAGTGTACTGGGTTACAGACGATTCATGGAGAAACAAATACTAAACTCACTTTTTGATAGTAATATGTGGAAATCCCTAAGAAAGCTTCAGATAATGCCAACATTCTTAGAAATCGCACCCCAATATTAGATACTGGGGAGACAGGCATCAGGAATACTGCTTAAGCGTTGTCTTTTTTTTTTTTTACAGTGTTATTCATGGTTTTAAGTTGATTTCTTTAACACTAATGATCATCCAAAATATAAAGCCTACATAAATATGGGAAAACCCAACTATAGCAGAAATAGTTCTGAGAAACCATGATCAAACACTCCAATAAACTTTGTGAGACCCAATTCACAGAAACAAATCAGATAATGGCAAAGTTATTAGCACTATCCAGCAGAGGTGTGCAACAGAAACCTCTAGAAGGTGAAGTGGCAAACAGATTCATCTTCATCCAAAGAGAGGTGAAAAAAGGCTTTATCAAAAGCAAGATAATCATAGAACCTCTTCTGAAATGGTATTCAGCCTCCTGATTCAACTTGCATGGGTGTATATATTTTAGGTGATGTGAGATCTCCCTCACCTGGAGGAGATTATAATTATCACGGAAATAAAAACAAAATAACAAAAAAAAAAATCAATGCCTTACACTTAAAATCTCCTTAGAACACTGACATCCCATTCAGCATCTAGTTTCTTGACATTCATGTCTGTTCCCTAGCTCAGCCCAACGAGAACGGGCTCGGACACGTTATCAGCAAAGCAGGTGGGGAGCTGAGGACAAGGTGATGACGGAGCCCAGTTCAGGTTCAAGACTGCTTTGGCCACACTTGTACTCAGTTCGACTTCGGGTAAATCTTTTCATAGAAAAAGTTCTGTGTCAGGATATAGAGGTCTCCATCTTTCTCACGGACAGCGTGGGCTCTGATGAACTGGAACTGCTCCAGGGCAAACTCATAGAACTCATTCTCCATTTTCCAGATGTCAGACTGCTGCAGCTTTGCAATGGTTTGCTTGGTGGGCAGTTTCTTCTCTGTGGTTTTCCTAAGGTGGGATTTCTTTCCTACTTACAATGGAAAATAAGGAAAATAAATAATTCTTATAGAATACACACAGACAATGCCCCTTTACTTGAAAAATGGCTTACGTTACCATAACACACTGAAGGGCAAGTAACACGCTGCTTTCTGACATTAATACAACCCAACAAAAACCAGAAACTCAACATCAGCTGAGGCTTGCTTTGTAGAGGGTGAAGACTTAAAAGAGGCAAGGAATGTCCACACAAAAAAACACAGGCTCAACGCTGGGTGAGTGGAGGCTGCTACTCATAGTGTTCTGAGGATCAACACTCGGTGAGTGGAGGCTGTCACAGTGTTCTGAGGATCAACACTGGGTGAGTGGAGGCTGTCACTCACAGTGTTCTGAGGCTCAACGCTGGGTGAGTGGGGGCTGTCACAGTGTTCTGAGGCTCAGGTCCTGGATTCGGCTTCTACTGATCTGGGCGTCTAACTCAGATCAGGCTCACGCAGCGAGAGCTTTCACTTTGTTGAGCCATCTTGCTGGCCTTTGTTTATTTAAAAACTATGGTAAAACATGTATCACTATACTCAGTTCTACCATCATGGAGAACTGGGCAGGTGTAAGCTCTAGGAAGACTTTGAGTGACGGCATGCACTGAATTACTAAAAGGACTGACTCACAAAGGCTGGGAGGCACAGCACAATGACTGCTCAAGTGTTCAGTATTCCCATCAGAGCCCATTCTAGAACACTAGTCTAATTTATTATAGAGTCGACAAGTTAGCATCTGCTTTAGAAGAAACCTATTGTGTACATACCTGTACGATACAGGTCTGTAGCACCCCGGAAGAACCGGGGCAAAGCGGCCTCGAGTAACATGATGAAGTCCTCCAGCTCTTCAGTCACTCCCACCAGGAAGTACTCATTAACTAGGTTATACTTGGCTTGATCCATAGCCCATCTGCTTCCCACATTCCTGAAACCACAGAAAAAGAACTAAGCACTGGGTTGTGAAATGGGTTAAGTGTTCTCATGCTCCTGATCCTCCGTGTTATGGAGGAATTAGGTGAACACGCAGCCACAGCTACAGCAGACATTACAACAGCATCTTAGGGAGGTACCAGTTTCCAACTTCCTTCCGCATCCTGCTCCCGCTCCCATGCAGTTACTTAGACTCTACTACAGGGTTCTGAATATGAACACATTTTAAGGACAATTTTAAACATTCACACTTATTATATATATATTCTCTTTTCTGACTTAGTGTACACTCATGCTTTAAACTACTCTAAAACTTTGCCTATTCTGAGAGCCCCTACGGTAAAGGCGAAGCAATTTGTATTTAGTGTTTATCTGAATTTGTAAATTCTGTTTCTTTTCTTTCCATAAACTTTAGTATTTTCTGAAATACCAGAAAGAGAAAATAGTAAGAAACAGCTCTACAAAAATCTCTTTGTTTACAGTGTCAGCTCATGCGTCGACAGGCTTCATCCGACACAGACTACACCTCTGGGATCTAATTAGCACTAACGTTCTTCCTGCTTTGCTCTAGCTCTGCATCTTAAGTGCCAATGTGACCTGCGGTGGTGCCTTCACGTTTTGTTTTCTCAACTATTTGAAGAAAGTAAGAACCACAGACCAAGAAACCGGGTGTGGTAGTACATTTCTGTCATCCTGGCATTTGGAAGCGAAGACAGGAGGGTCAAGAGTTCAAGACCAGCCTGTACTACAAGAGATTCTGACTCTAAGAAACATAAGGAGAGGATGAGGAAGTAGATTAGTTGATTTCTAAGATCTCCCCAATATTTCATTGTGTATGAAATATATGAACTACCCTCTCTAATTAAAACTCAACTAAACAATACTTTTTATTATTCAAAAGCAAGGCTGGCAAACTTTTTCTGTGACAGGTAGAGAGTAGATATTCTACACTTTGCAGGCTATGTGGTTTAAATCACAATTATTGAATTCTGCTATCTCGGCAGACGTAAACGCACCATCATTAGTGCTGTGTTCTAATAAAGCTTTATTCACAAAGAGCAAGTGCTCGGCCATATTTAGGCCATAGGCTGGGTTCCTTTCCAGAGAAAATGTCTAAAACCTGAACAGACACTTTTCCAATGCTTCTGATTCATCCTCAACAATGACACTTTGGTCTACAAGCAGGACCTTAAACTTTATGTCAAGTTCTGAGGCTCAAATAATTAAGAAATCCTTTGAATTTCTTAGTATAGTGTAAAAAAATACTAATTTTGAATGGATTTTTTGTTTCTGCATTCTCTATCAAAACAACTGAATAACCAGTTATGGTAGTACACGTCTGTATTCCCCACACCAGAGAACCCGAGGCAGGAGAATCTCAAACTGAGGCCAGCTGAGGAGCTGGGTAGGCAGCCAGTGACCCAGTATTCGCCCAGCCTGTGAAAGCCCCAAATCTGATCCTCAACGCCTCAAAACAAAAGATTGACTAGAATAAATAAATATGTACAATTATTTTAAAATAGAACATTCTGGAGAAAGTTGTTAGTAAAATCTTTTGTACTTCATGTTCACTAGCAGACTAAATAGAACTCTACTTTACAAGACTGTTGTTAGATTCTCTTGAACTCAAAATAAGTTTAACAATAAAACCAGAGGGCTGGAGAGATGGCTCAGTGGTTAAGAGCATTGCCTGCTCTTCCAAAGGTCCTGAGTTCAATTCCCAGCAACCACATGGTGGCTCACAACCATCTGCAATAAGGTCTGGTGCCCTCTTCTGGTCTTTGGCATACACACAGATAGACTATTGTATACATAATAAACAATAAATATTTAATAAAAACCGATAAAACCAGGTAAATACTCTGCCCACTAACTAGCTTTATTTGATCTACTTGAAGCAGAAAGTTTAGGATAAAATAAGGTTTATGGAATGATCTCTTACCTTTAAGGTCTCTGCTGGAATACAGCAAAACAGAAGGCCAAAGCCAAAATAATAATTGCATTTGATAAAACACACTGTGAGGGTGTGTACACAATGAATCTTTTAAGAAATTTATGTGTAGACGACAACATTCCTGCTCGTGAGACGTGGGTTACCCAGATATGGAAGATGAGCACCTTAATTAAGCTTATTTTCCTACCAGCACTCTGAGCTGTGGCCACAGAAGAATGGGATCTGAAGCCAGAGCTTCTCTGGAGCGCAGTCTGAGCCGCCCTCAGCCACACATTCATCGAAGGTCTGCAGCAAAGAGAAAAAGAGCACGGTCAGCCAGAAACCCAAGTCTCAAGGTAAAAGACGTATTTTTAATCTCTATATCTATGTCTTTGAGAGTGTAGGCGTGCACGTGCCATGGTATCTGTATAATCATCAGAAACTCTGAGCGCCAGTCCTTGTCTTATGTCCTGGTTGAGACGGGGTCTTTGTTAACTGCAGAGAGTGTCAGGCACCTGGCTCACAAGATTTCGGGACTGTTCCTGTCTTCAGTTCCCATCTCACCACAGAGCATGGCAAATCCAGATGTGCTTCTGTGCCCAGCTTCACATGTGTTCTAGAGAACTGGGCGCAGGTCTTCACATGGCATGGAAAGTGACTCATCTCTCCAGCTCGCAAACTTTTAATGTAACGAGTTACCGAGTAAATGGGTGCAAGTAGGTGGGTAAGTGAGGGCTGGACAGCTGTTCAGTGGTCAGAACACTTGTTCTTGCAGAGGACCCGGGTTCAGAGCAGATGGAGGCTTACAGCCATGGTTCACCCTGCAGCTGTCAGCGCTGACACCTAGTGAAAAACACCACGAAGGCCCCACTTGTTGTTCTGCCTTCCTGGTGTGTTCCCAACACACTAGTCCTGCTTGTGTTTGACTTGGAGCATCCACCCATACCATAATAGTCTGCTCCACAGGTTCTTAACTACTTTATGGTGCCCCAAATTGCTGTGACTTTACTAGAATGTTCTTCCTTGGTAACTGATTCTACCAACAAAGGTTACATAAGGTCCAGCCTTCCAGTTACACCTCTGGGTGAAAGTCATTTACTATTTTCGAGTTCTACCATTGCCTTGTTAATAACCAGCTCTCACGAAGGGAGCACACTCATCTGCATGCATCACCTTTATCTCCATAACAAGCTTCGTGTAGTTTTTACATTACACTCATGCCCTAAACTATGGTGAGAGCTTGAGAAGGTCATGCCGTGTGCAAATGCATTTGAGAGCACACTGTATGGAGCTACACAACTGTCGGCAGTCAGTCAGTGTGTGCACAGCATCACTGCAAAGACCGTGATTGGGGATGGCAGAAGTAATAAAGACAAAGTGCTGGTGAGCAGGAGAGACAAGGTCATAGGTGAGATAGCGCTCCAGCACTTCCCTGAATTTTCTTTACGTGTGTGCAATTTGTCTAAGTGGACAACCTTGACCTTGGCCACATTACTTAGGCATTTCCCTAGATGGACTGTGTGAGGGTGTGGACGATAATGGACTAAACCTCTGCAACTGTAAGCCAGCTTCAACTAAATGCTTTCCTTTATAAGAGTTGCTGTGGTCCTGGTGTCTCTTCACAGCAACAGAAACGCTAATAAGACAGAAGTACCAACCAGGGACTGGGGTGCTGCTGTCATAGGCCTGGCCATGCTTTTGTTGGAGGAATGTGGACTGCGAGTTTGGATAAGCAGCTGGATGCTTCAAGTGCTCCTATTAGTGAGAGCTGTGGGGACAAGTGGTGTAAGAGTGATGTCAGCTGTTGGGGGCTGGGTCAAGATGTTTCAGAGAAGAATATTAATGTGTGGCCTAGAGATTGTTGTGAAAAATGTGGCTGCTTTTTGACTTTTTCTGAAAAAGTCCGCCTCAGGCTAAACTGAAGAGTTTTGGATTGTGTTGCCAGAGGAAATCTCAAAACAGCCTGCTACTGACTCTGTTGTGTGGTTACTAGTGTTTACTCTTGTGCAAAAGCGAGCAAGCTGAGCAAGGAAAAGTACAAAGTGTAAATCTGAGGAAAAAGGGGGCACCAGAAAGTAGAATGGAGATAAATCTGTGTTCAAGGAGATAAACAGATTAAGAAATGGAATAAAGGGGGTGGTGACCTCAGGGCAAGATCCTACCCAGCTAAATTTCCAATTTATGAAAAGGAATTAAAGAAGTTTGGAGCCAGGTGTTGTAGCACGCACCTTTAATCCCAGCACTGGGAAGGCAGAGGCTGGTGCATCTCCGTGTTTGGGGCCAGCCTGGTCTACAGAGTGAGGTTAGGTCTAGGACAGCCAAGTTCAGGCTGTGAAGAAAATCATCAAAAACAAAAAGCTAGAGAAGATATAATTGAACAACGGGGCCATGTTCCAGCCCCAGCAAGCAGCAGAACTTGGCAGCTTTAGCCACAGGTTCTGGCTTTAGAGCTGAAGGCAGAAGAAAGGACTAAGAAAAGCTGGTGAGGCCAGACATGTGTCAGGGGTGTCCCTGAATGGAGGCCTACAAACGCCACTGTGTGAAGCTCTGAAGTTGAAGCCTGGATTGTCCAAGATGTTAGAGATGCCAGAGCCGTGGGATACCTGCTGAGGAGAGCTACTGACAGGGAGTCAACCCAGCCCAAGAAGGGTGTTGCAGTCAGCAAATCTGAAAGGATCTGGAGAGCATTTCGACATCAGACATGGAGATATAGAGTCTGGAGTTTTCTATCTTGCTTTGGTCCAGGATTTAGCCCGCACCACCCTCCCTTTCCTCCATTCTGGAATGGTAATGTACATCCTGTGCCATTGTATGTTGGAACTATGTGATCTGCTTTGATTTTGATTTTATAGGGGACTATAGTTAAGACAGTGCATGAGTCTCACAAGAGACTTTGAACTTTTAAATAAGTCTGAGACTGTTACAGACTATGGAGACTTTTGAAGGTGGACTCAATGCACTTTGTATTATGTCATAGCGACAAGCACATGAGGGCCAAGGAACAGAATGTGTTGGTTTGGATAGATATGGCCTCCATTCTCATGTGCTTGAATGCTTGGCCCATATGGCTTTGTTGGAGAAGGTGTGACCATGTTGGAGGGAGTGTGTCACTGTGGAGACGGGTTTTGTGGTCTCAGAAGAACAAGCCAGTTCACTTCCTGCTGCCTGCTGATCAGCATGTAGAACTCTCAGATCCTTCTCCAGCACTATGTCTGCCTGCATGCTGTCATGCTTCCCAACATGACAATAACAAACTGACTGTCTGAAACTCTAAATGAGCCCCAATTAAATATTTTCCTTTATAAGAGCTGCCATGGTCATGGTGTCTCTTCACAGCAACAGAAACCCTAACTAAGAAAGAGGGTGAGAATTTTTTTGTTTTTAGACACGATCTTACTGTGTAGATCAGGCTGCCTTGAATTCACAGAGATCTTCCAGCTTCTGCCTCCCAAGTGTTGGGATTAAAGGTGTTTAAATTAGGCTGACTTGTAGCTATTCTTACGAGGGATTCTCTCTGCTACATAACTGAAGTAAGAAGACTTGCTGACTGGACTGAAAGGGAGGGGAACAGGTACAAGGGAGGAAACATAACGGGGAAAATATTACCTATTGAAAATAGACAAAGTGAGCTGAAAACAAGTATGAGTGCATGAATTATTCTCTGTAGCTGACTACAGACACTGAGTAGCTGCTTCCAGTCCCTGCTACCTTCAGTCCCCTGAGCTTATGGGTCTGGTCTAGAACAGTGAGTCAAGAAAACTCTTTCCCCTTAAGTCACTTTCATCAGGGCATTTTGTTACAGCAACAGGACAGAGAGCAAGGCCTTCTGAGTTAGATTTCCTGACCAAAGCTTACTTTAAAAAAGTGGCTTTATCAAACAGGGTGGGCAACAAGCACATGTTATTTCTCCACTTATCTCTATTAGACCCCAATTTTTTTTTTTAAGATTTATTTATTTATTATGTATACAACATTCCTTCCATGTTTGCTTGCATGCCAGAAGAGGGCACCAGATCTCACTATAGATGGCTGTGAGCCACCATGTGGTTGCTGGGAATTGAACTCAGGACCTCTGGAAGAGCAGTTAGTGCTCTTAACCACTGAGCCATCTCTCCAGCCCCCTAGACCCCAATTTTTATGAAGAACGTGGCTCAAGGAACTAAGTGCAACAGGTCAGGAAGTTTCTGATTTCATGCCTATTTCTAACAGGCCCAGCACATGGCATGTTCCCTATAGCTCAGGACTCTGCTTCTTCAGGCCTCTACCAGGCTAGAGTGCAAGCCAGAAGACAAGTAAGTTACTAAATAAGCTCACCATCTTCACTACTGGTCAATGTGTGCATATGATCGTGTGTGTGAAATTCAAAGACATTAAACAGATTGGCTTAAGTATAAGAAAGCAGCATGGTAGGAGACTGTAATATTAAAAGTCTCCATAATTTACTATGTATACAATGTAGACTATATGCAGACAACTCTGGGGATTTCATGCATACTATTTGAATTAAAACTGAATAATCATACCGGATGGCTATTTTAACTCAATCCTTTAATTAGCATCCTCCTGGTTCCTGTGTTCTTCAAGTATTTTAGTCTTTCAGGCAAAGAAAATTTAGAAAACTTCAGATCTGTTTTTAGGCAGTAGCTTTAAATCTGCTATCGGACTCAGGCAGACTAAAGTTACCGCCCCAACTAAATCCTCCATAGGTCAAACTGTCAGCGTCTCTTGCAGGGTCAGTGTGGCCATTCCACTGCGGGCTTGCTAATGGACTCAAGGCAGAAGGAATGTGGGCAACTTTGGGGTCACCTGCTCAGAAGGAAACAGATGGCTTTCCCTTCCCTTTTCCCAGTGGGGAAAGGTGGCCCCGTGGTGGCCCAAGGAATGGCTGTACTCAGCAACGACATGCTCTTTTGTCTGCCATGGCTGCACTCCTGTATTTGGTGATATTTCCTTAGAACAAGTCAACTGTGCCACTTGAAAGGAAATAACTGAGTGTCCTTGCCTGAAGGCTGCTCTGGTCTCGGGTGGCATCAGTCATGCTTGGAGACAGGGTGAGCTCTCTATCTGAGGTCTGGAAGATGCTACTAAGTAGAGGCTGCAACCTCTTTAAACAGCCTCCAATCTACAGGAAGTGCACAGGATAAATGGCCATCTCCAGACAGAGGAATCTACAGTAGCCTGTGTAAAAGTTAAGTTTCCAAGTGAGAAATAACATTTTAGAAATGTGTATTTGACACCATAAGCCTATAAGCTGTTGCTGATAATGTCTGTAGCTGGGTTAATAAATACGAATTTTTGATACTGTATGATGAAAATGCATTAACCCTTGGGAGCTCAATGTAACTGTATGAAACAATGCAGTAAGTCTGGAAACTTCCTGACTAAAAGGCCAATTTCATATACAGTATCAAACATATCAATGAATTTTAACTGTGAAAGGTTCACATCCTACACCTGGACCTTCCACTTGTCAAATTCAGCGTCATAGTAAAAATAGCCTCAATTTGTGGGAAAGGCTATTACAATTTTCTTTTCCAAATACTTATTTGCATATAGCTGGATTTCTTTATAGACGATATCCAAAACGAGGGGAGTAAAACTGATTGGACTGAATTAAAAAAATATGAAAATCAGGCTACCTTTATTTATTTTTTTAAATATTATAACCATATTCAATTAACTTTTAAAAAAGACATGGATATACTTGAAATGTAGAAAAACAATGAATAAGATAAAGAAGTCAATTCAAGATGTGACAATAGAATTCAATATAAAGATAAAATTGCTGAAGAAAAGCCAAACTGAAATTGCTGAGGGAATTCATTCTAGAGACAAGGCTATCTTTATTAAATTAGATATTGGAAGATTTTCTGAAATGTAAAATGATGCCACTCTTTTTTTTTTGGAAAGATGATTATTTAAATAAAAATATTCTTAGTTAACATGAGACAGTTTCCTAAAATGACCATTTAAAGACATTCTCTGGCTAGTGAGATGGCTCAGCAGGTGAAAGTGCTTGTCCCTAGACTGAGGACCAAAGTTTGATCCCTGAAACCCACAGTGAAAGGAGAGAATCAACTCCCACAGCTGTCCTCTGGCATGTGACCCCCCCCAAATAAAAAGGCTAAAATTTTCTATGTAAATGATGACACTTACTTACATTGGCAAATATTAACAAATGGCTACATAAACAAAAGTTCTCTGGGGTTCTTACTTTTCTTTAAGATGTGTGTATACACGTGTGTGCTTACGCACTCAGGCGTGAGCACCAACCCACACATGCACATTGCACACACTTGCACATGTTTGCTGAGGCCAAGAGAAGGCATCTGATCCCCTGGAGTTGAAGTTACAGACAGTTGTAAACTACACAGCATAGGTACTAGGAACCAAACTGGGGCCCTCCATAAGTGTTTTTAACCACTGAGCCATCTCTCTAGCCCTGGGAACCTTGAAAAGAATATGACTAACTCAGTCTGGGAACATCAGAGGCAAATCCATGGCAGAGGTAATGACAATGTTCGATCTTAAATGTAAAAAAAAAAAAAAAGCTTTTTAAAGAGAAGAAAAAGCACTCTAAGCATGAGGGACAACACATGTGTAAAATGTATGAAGCAATAATGAGTTCCACGGGCACATGCATTTCACGTGGCTGAAACACTGGGCTGGGCATAATGGGTAACTAGACTACAGAGGCAGACAGGTATAAGATCATATTAAATTGTGTATCCTAAGCCTTAGGTAATTAAATAAATTTACATTTATTTATTATTTGTGGTGATATTAAGGGTGTGTTTGTGTGTGTGTATGCACGCACAGTGAGAGACCAGTTCTGTCCTTCTACCATGTGGAGCCCAGAAACTGAGCTCAGGTTGTGAGGAACAGCAGCAGGCACCTTCACTGGCTAAGCCATCTCTCTGCCCTTCCCTTACCTCAGGGGATGTGTGAGCACGGAACCTAGAAAGGTGTTCCACTAAAAAGGCACAGATCAGCGTGGTTCTGAGAACCTGACTCTGACGACACCAGAGGACATGCTATAGACAGTCACACCTGCTTCACCCATCACTCTCTCCTTGCTTAAAGCTGGCTGAGCAGAACAGTCTTCACAAACGGATGATACAAGCAAATGTAGACCGCCATCTGCGTAGTCTTAATGTAACTGGCCCCCTTAATCTCCTAGGGAGTGGCACAATTAGAAGGGTGTGGCTTTGATGGAGTGGGTATGCCTTGTTGGAGAAAATGTGTCCTGTGGAGACAGGAATTGAGGTTTTCTATGCTTGGGATACCACCCAGTGTCTCAGTCGACTTCCTGTGGCAGTACCATGTCTGTCTGCATGCCGCCATGCTCCCCATCACATGATAATGGACTGAACCTCTGAAACTGTAAGCTGCCACTCCAATTAAACGTTTTTCTTTATAAGATTTGTCGTGGGGCTGGAGAGATGGCTCAGCGGTTAAGAGCACTGACTGCTCTTCCAGAGGTCCTGAGTTCAATTCCCAGCAACCACGTGGTGGCTCACAACCACCTATAATGAGATCTAGTGCCCTCTTCTGGCCTACAAGGAAGAATACTGTATAAAAAAATAAATTAAAAAAAAAAAGATTTGTTGTGGTCATGGTGTCTCTTTACAGCAACAAAAACCCTAAGACACCATCATTAAGACAAAGAAACAAAATACATACAAAAATAGATTCATCGACAATGATCCCCTAGAAAACTGTCAGTAAGTATAATGGTTAATATTGATTGTCAACTTAACTTAGAGGCATTTCCAGAGATGTATAATTGAATATGTGTGTGTGTGCTCACATGCTGAGTAGAGCTGCCTCTCCCTCCCACTACCAAGTCTTCCGCCCCGATGAGCATCTTCAAACCATGGGCAGCTTCAAACCATGCACTGAAATAAACCATGACACAGCGGCAAGAACAGAAACTAATACAGCAGGGCTGTAATAAAACAACATGTATGCTGAGACAGTTCACAGCCACAGAATTATCCATGTTACACTTCACCACTGCTTCTCTGCAGTCCTGAGCTCCCTGCAAAACGCAAACACTGGACAAGGAGGGCGCTTAGGAGCAACAGCAAGCACATTACCTTTTTGTCTCCTTGTTTCCGTCTCCTTAATCCTGGTCTGTAATCATCGCCAAACCTCAGAAAGTAATAGTAGGAAACTAGCCTCTCGATAGGGTCCCTGATGACATTAATATAAATGGGCTTCTTCTTCACACCGAATCTGAAACAGCAGAATTCCAGTGATGAGGTCAGCATTTTCATTATTGCAGGTGTGCCCTGCAATTATATACAGAAGTCTGAAGTACTGATGGTATATGGAAGTAATAAAATGAATTAATTAAAATGAAATTGAGTATGTGAAAACTGGGGAATATTTCATATCTAGGATGCCACAAAGTAAACAAGAAACAATTCAAGAAATGATGGAGAATACCCACCTATGCCTTCAAGGAGTAAGGAGGCAATCTGTCTGAGGGACCCTGGAGGTGTGGCTCTGGCAGACCCTGCCTATGAGGACTCTGCTTTCTGAGGAGTTTAAGCAGCCACACAGCCTGTGATTAGAGGACTGCACAGTGAGGCCCTGAGATCAGATCCTAGGCACGAACTGGCCATTTTGACCGTTGGAGCTGATCAGTGTGGCACTCAGACACGAACACGTGCCTCAGCCCATCACCGGTCACACCTTGACAATGCCAACCCCATGCAGCCTTAAGAACTCACAAGTGCCAGTCAAATGTTAGCTGGGCCTCATCTATACGGGCCTATCAGGGTGATGTTTCTACCATGTCATCTGTGGAAATGACAGGTATCCTATGCCTGAAGATACATGCACTATACCCAGATTACCAGAGTACCTGGCCCCAGCCTTCTTATGAAAACTGTATTCCATCTGCTCTATCTTGTAACCTCTGCAGTACACACAGGTCAACACATTGATTAGCTGAAACAGCAACATCAACACTACATTTAGAGTCTACCTAGAACTAGACAAACAGTCTATGAGACACACACCTTGGGACACATTGCCAGGCAACAGTCTTACGCTGCGGAATGGGAGAGGGGAAATGACCTCTCCAGTATCCAGCTCATCTTCTTCCCAACAACTGACAGTGATGCTCTAGTTGGTTTTCTTGTGTCTAACTGGTCTACCTCAAATACCAATTCTTGACTGGTTCTCCTAGCACATCATTTGCTAGCTCGCCAGCTCTTCAGAACCTGAAATAAACTTCACTAATAGCTGAAGTCAAAACTAAGCTTCTGGGATTTGAGGTGCAGCTTGACTAGCCTGTTCAGGGCCCCATGATGCACTCCTAGCACCTCAAAAGTAACAATGGTGACAGCCTCATCTCACCTCCTTGATTATCTTACGCTGGTCCTTTTATAGCTTAGGTGTCACCTTATTTTTTGTTTTCTTCAATTCTACTCAAGGCAGAAGCTTCCAATTACAGGCAGGCCTGACCACACCTCAAAAACCACACCAATCATCCTGATCTACAATGCTAGTCTTGTTTTTTTTCTCCTCCAACACCTCTCTCCATATTTCTTTTTTTTTTTTGTGTGTGTGTGTATACCAAATGTATGCCAGGCAGTAATCTAGATTATACAGATCCAGCAGTGTGCAGGGAGGAACAGAAGAAAAGGAAAGAGAAAACCTTGTTTTTCTAGAGCTAACATTTTACTGAGGGGCAGAGAACAGTACATATTGGTGAGCTCAGATGCTAATGTGCAGAGACTAGTACGTCAGGGAAATGAAAAAAATGCCAGGGCAGGTGACACATAGGTCACGTCCCACCAAGTCACACTGATGTTACATACAAACGGGACACATCCAGATATGTGGGAGAAAGCATTCTGGAAGAGGGAATCTCAGAGGCTGAAGGTCTTGAAGGTTCTAGTGCCAATGTTGGAGACACAGGAAGAAGGCTGCAGCATGAAGAAGGAGAGTGAAGGAAGATGGGAGCAGAGAGGCCACAAGCTTCGGGGAGTCAAGCACATGGCCCTGCAGATGAGTCTAATCACCCATTTCCAGGAGACATGGGTGAGGGCCACTGGAGGGTTTCAGTAGAGAAGTGCAATGAGTCATCTTTCAAAGGCAAGTGGCTGTTTCAGGATGAAGAGATGTGACACATTCTTGTGTCCCCAACACCCACTGCATACAAAGCTATCTGCTTTCATCTGACACCTGCGGTACCCACATGCTATTAGGCTCAGGTAAAATCAACTCTGAGCTTGTCTTACTAATCCCCCGCTGTATGAGTTTTCTAAGGATCCATAAATCAGCAAGGTTTAAAGAGGAAAATGCGATGTTGCAAACATAGCAAGCACCTGATGATGCACTCAATACAGGCTACAAAGAGGCTGCAGCTGGTTTCCTTCTGTCTGGAACTTCATCACCAGTGCCGAGGGCCCAGAGAGCACAGAGGCGCGAGGTATTAATTAGGGTGGACAGACTGCGGGCACTAACCACTTACACTGCTTTGTATGAGAGCGCGCTTGGCAGGAAGGCACTGTAAAGTTCACATACCATTTCAGCTTAGAGATAAGCGATAGAAGCTACAAGGAGGGGAAAATGTATGGCACCGACAGCATCCCTTAGGCTGGGGGTTCCCCGGGAAACTGCCATACTTTCCATCAGCTGCTGCCCCACTGTGAGTCAGGCCCTCAGTGCTTCCCAGCACCTCTCAGAATGTCTGCACTTTCCCTTGTTTCCCTAGTCTAGGACACATGGACCAGCAGGGCAGCAAACAGTACGACACTGTACAAACCTTTGCCACACCTAGCGTACAGCTGTCTGTGGACACCGGGTGGCACTCATTATGTGTGAAGCACAATTTTAATGAGATAATCTGTGGGCTCATTCTGAAAACAGAAATGAGTTCTTACTTGTAACTGCAGAAGAGCTATGGAGACATAAAGGGCTGGAAGCAGGGGAGCAGAACAGAAAACGGGCATGATAAAAAAAGGCACCTGGTCTACACTCCACAGCTGGGTAAGAAACAAAGCTAACAAGGTCTGTTGGTTTAACTTTGCCAACCTTATAACCTACTGGGAGAAAACCAAGTTCAGTAGTTGAAGACTTAACACAGTTGTTCCTTAGGAAGACCTGGGTGAAGGGCAGGAAACCTGCTCCTGTTCAAGGAGAATGAACGACTGACTGGTGAAAAGAGGCATACACTTGGCAGGCGTCTGCAGACGAGTATTTCAGAACACGCCCATGTCTACATCTAGCTACCCACCAGCAGGCTTGTTAACAGATACTTTAGAAATCTACGTCATGTCAGCATATGTGGTGCACAAAAGCAACAAACACTAGAATTACTTCCTTACAATTACATTCACATAGCCTAGGTAGAGTAACCAGAAATTGTCTGAAGAGCAAGGGCATATGCCAGGCATTTGCAAGGAACCTAATCTACTGGTCAAAGTCTAAAGGAGGGACGAAGAAACTGGGAAGAGGGGTGACAGTCTTTGGGAAATACTATAGTTTGAGTTCTGTAACATACTTTCCATCTTTTTAAAGCACCAACTTAAAAAAAAAATTATTATTGTTGTTGTGTGTGTGCATGAGCCCTGTGCCTGTGTGTTTAGACCAGAGAATAGTTTGCTGGAGAAGCTTCTCTCCTTTATCATGTAGGTGGTTCCCAGGGGTCAAACTCAGGTCATCAGTTTTGGTGATGTGCCTTAAGCCGCTGAGCTATCTTGCCAGCCTGTTGCAGAATGTTTGTTCAACTATGCAAATGTGTTGCATTTGTTTATGTTGCAGAATTATTTGCTTAACTATGTAAAGATGTGTTACATTTGTTTGTGTTGCAGAATATTTGTTTAACTATGTAAAGATATATTGCACTTATTTGATTAAGTAAAGATGTGTTGCTGTTTTACCCTGCCTCCTTAAGGCACCGGACTGGTCTAATAAAAAGCTGAACCAATAGTGAGGAAGGAGTTATAGGTGGGGCCTGTGGGCAGGGAGAATAAGTAGAAAGAAGAATTTAGGTTCAAGGAGAAAGAAAAGGAGATAACAAGTGCCAGACAGACACAGAGGAAGCGGGAAAGTAGGACACACAGAATGAAATAAAGGTAAAAGGCCCAAGGCAAGACGCAGACGAATAGAAACAGGTTAAGTTAAAAGAGCTAGCGGGACAAGCCTAAGCTAAGGTCAAGCACTCATAATTAATAAGTCTCTGTGTCTTTATTTGGGAGCTGGGTGGTAACCCAAAGAACATGTCAACTACACCAGCCATTAAATCTGCATAAGTCTGGCTGTAAATATTTATGTGTTTCATACTAGTGGCAGATCTCCTTGGTTTAGTTCCAAAGAAGTGAAAGACCTGTTGGCATCTGTTGGTCTCACTGATGACACTGTGGCATCAAGGACATTCGTCTGTTGGGATGACTCCCAGTCAATAAATGCTACTGATAAATGAACAACATACATTTAAATAGAATGGTTATGAGTATTTTCAGTTTTCAGGAACAAACTCTTCACTCTAGAAAGAAAGGGGATGTCAATGACCTCATTAGTCAAGCACTGAAGCTTATTCAATTTGATATTCACACTGGCATCTTGAAAATGTCCAACCTATATAATTTTAAAATAGAAAATATCGAAGTCAATGGCATTAATTTGTCATATCTAAACTATTTGAAAACTGTTCCTCATTAAGAAAACAAACAGCAACTGAGCACTTACAGGAAAAGTAGGACTAGGTAAAGTAATTTAAAAAATCAAAAGGGGTTAAGACAAAGGGTGGAAAATAGAACAAGAAATCAACTGCTAGATAAGAAACATTTATTTTTTCTATCCTAAAACTGCAGAAAAATCGCAAAGCCAATGCTCGACTTGAGAGGTTTTTAGATAGAAGGTGCACTCCTTACGAATCAGTCTCAACTAGAAAGGATTTTTCACCTATTTCCCCACATTTTCCCTGGGTTCTCAGAAAACTCAATTATGCTTCAGTCTTTTATTATCTGGTAAATAAACTGAAAAACTGAAAACATTTCCACCAAGAACTAACCATTATTCCTCTAACAGCAAGTAACTTATGGAACTCCACCAAGCAGAGGACGATTCCAGCCAAGAACATAGGAGCCAGTTTTTGCATCTTTATCCTACTTTGAGGCCTTATTATTTTATGTGTATGGTGTTTTGCTGAATGGATGTCTGTGCACCATGCCTGTGCATCGGATCCCTTAGAACTGGAGTGATGGTCATGAGCTACCATATGGATGCTAGAAGGCAAATCCAGGTTCTCTGGAAGAGCAGCTAGTACTCTGAACCACTTAACCAGCTGTTCTCAACCTGTAGGTCGTGACCCCTTTGGGGGGTTGAATGAGCCTATCACCAGAGTTACCTAAGACCATTGGAAAACACAGATATTTACATTACAATTCACAACTGTGGCAAGATTACAGTTACGAAGTACCAACAAAAATAACTGTATGGTTGGGGGTCCCCACAACATGAGGAAATGTATTAAAGGGTTGCAGCATTAGGAAGGTTGAGAACCACTGGCTTAAACCATCTCTTCACCCCATGGTGCCTTTGTTGTTGTGGTTAACAGGGACTGAATGAACCCAGGTTTCCCACCATAACTAGACAGCATTCTCCTACAGAACCACATAATAAATTTGTTTTTAAACATTAAGAATTATCCATTTGTTTGTTCTGTAAAATGAGCTGTGTGTGTGAACATGGGTGCATGTGTCATATGTATGGTGGTTGTCAGAGGACAATCACGGATGTCAATCCTCCTTTTCATTTCCTTTGAGTCAGGGTTTCCCTGCGGCTGCTGCAGGCTAGCTGGCTGCTGGATTTCCAGGGACTCCACAGCCCCCCCCCCCCCCCAATATGAACACTTGTGCTACAAGCCTGGTTTCTCCAAAGCTCTAGGGATTCACACTTGGGTCCTCACAATTTTACCTACAGGGTCATCTTCCTAGACTCTCATTTTAAGATGTGAGACAGGATCTCGCTAAGTTGTCTGGGCTGGTTTCAAACATATAATCCTCCTGTACCTGTACCTCCCAGGTAACTAAAACTACAGCATTTGCCAGCATTCTAAGCTCAGTGTTTTGAAGAATAAAGTATTAAAATCAGCAAGTGATGTTTATTTCTTCCCTACTTAGTCACAGAGTCTATGACTATCAAGCTAAGGGATAACCACATCTATAGAATTTCTGGACTATTACATTAAGATACATCAAAGAGTTTCCTCTAATTGACTGTTTAGCTATTTGTTTAAAATGTTGTTTATTAAAATTTTCACAACATATTACTTTTTTCAACAACATAAGCCAATATGAATATATTTAAACCCAGAGTTGCTGTCAATATTTAATAAGACCATTCTTTAAAAAGCCTTATATACTTCAAGTATCTCAGCAAACCAGAGCTCTATGTACAAGACTGTGCCCAAAGCAAAAACACTAAATATATAATTTTAATAATGAAAACCTACAGTATTAGAAACCAGGTCATGTAGAGAAAAAAACAAATCATTTAGGTGAAAGGGTAACAAACACTCATTGAAGGATAATGCAGCCTTCAGGGGAAATATGCATATGAATAAAGTTTATGAAACTGGTTCAGTGCCTCTGCAGAGAAAAATTTTAGTTTATTTTAAAGCTGCCTATAAAATACTTTCAATATTGCAACATGAATTATTTATAGAAAAGTATGAATTTAACTTGAAAGTTTATAATTTTATTGAAGAATCTTAGGAACTATGAGGGGAGTCAGGAATATATCACTTTATGTATGTAATATTTGGGCAATTCTTTAATTATATAATTTCCAGAGAAGTTAAGATTTTCTATTATCTAACCCAGGGATACACCTTTTTGTTCTTTTTCCTTCTCAGCCTTAAAAAAGGAGATTGAGATACGTCTTTCATTTTAAAATTTACACAGAATGGCTCTTAAAGTTGACAGTTGATAAACATTATTCCTGTAAGACACAAGCTCTAGTTTAAAACCCAGGAACATGCCTCAAGTTAGTAAGCCATTTCCTGGTGTTCCTGAAGTTAACAGAGTATTATGAGCTGAGTGTTTGATGTGAGGTTTGCTGGAGCAGAACCACGTGCTCCACTGAGAACATTCAAACAGATGCTATGTTTAGACGAGTCCTTTTAACCAATTTTCTGATTAGTCCTTAATGATGCGCGGGCTCTCAAGGGGGCCACGGAGTGCTTGAGCATTGTTTGTAGTCTATAGTCTTTTGAGCTATTCTATTAAGAGAAAATTACCCCTGACTTATACAATCACGTTCAAACATAAAATAAAATTCTTAATTTTTAAGACGTCTCCCCCAACAGCAGCTCATTGTGGTACCAAAACTGAGTGAGAGTTTCTTTGTTTTCTCGGTCAGTGACCTGGAGAGCTGTGGTGACTGACTAGGCTAGAACCTGTGTGCTCCCGGAGTAGTCGGCTTCAGTTGTATATGAGAAACTGCTCCATATCCCGTAACTTAACAGAACATGAATTCCTTAATTAGCATGAGAAGTGTCAATTTATGAACACTAGAGGGCAGTAAAGCACTGGAAGGAATATTTAAATTACAGGTCTAAAAGAGGTGTGTCAGTACATTCTTTTTTTTAAAACCCAAATCCTAACACTTTAATGAAGTTATTCAGTTTTATGCTGATGACATATAAAGCATTCTTTAGTACATCATTTTGGATGCTACTTACTTTGCAAAATCCAAATAAGAAATGTGTCCATGATAAAACCCTGGCTTCATCTCGTTCCAGGTGGTAATATTCTTTACAAAGCGTACCTAAAAGAGAGGACATATCATTACCTCGCTGCAACGTGAAGGAAACGGCATCTGAGAGCAGCAAAACACCGCCCACTCAGGAGCAGGATCAAGTCCCAGAACTTGGACAATTACAGAGCTGGAAGACACGTTTGAAGTAAAGGCAGATAGTGAAATCAGTATGTACTAATTTACCACACCCAGGAACAGTGGAGTGCATTTACACAGGGTGGCAGGAGGTGCAGGGGTAATTCATGGATGCCAACTTGACAGCTGTAAGGGATTCTCTTGGCCAGCTTATCTGCGATGGGAAGATCCATACTAGATATAGGCAGCACCCTTGGTTGGCACCCAGACGGGAGGAGGATGGGAAGAAGGCTGTATTTGCCTTTCTGCCTTTGTACCTCTTTTACCCTGCAGCTGCCTGTACCACTGCAGCTACTATAACTGCCTGTAGCTACTGTAGCTGCTGCCCTCTTTTGCAGATGTCAGAACCCAGATTCTTCAGGCTGAAGATGAATGCCCTCAGGGCCAAGCTGGAACTCCTCGTGGACTCAACAGTTACAGGGTCAGCTACTCCAGTGTTTAGACAGACATTGCTGAACTACCTGAGCAGCATCACATAAGACATTCTAATACTTGCTCTCTTTGATAGTTGATATGGTTGGATGGGCCTGTATCTATGTGTTTCTGTGCACATGTGTACTGAAGCCATAAGAGGGTGTTGGGTTTCACGGAGCTACAGTGTAGGTGATATGACCTGCTCCATCTGGGTGCTGGAAAACAAACTCAGGTTTTATAAAGAGGAGCAAGCACCCCTAACCAATGATCCACCCCAGCATGATCCACTTTACTATACATGCATATACATAATATGTGTGTGTGTGTGTGTGTGTGTGTGTGTGTGTGTGTTCATTCTGCTGATTCTGTTCCTCTAGAGAACCCTGGCTGTCTTAATTAGGGTTTCCACTGCTGTAATATAAAGCAGCACAATCATAAACATCTTAGGGAGGAAAGGGTTTATTTCACAGACATTTCCACATTACAGTCCATCATCAAAGGAAGTCAGTGCAGGAACTCAGCACAGCAGGAACTGATACAGAGGCCATGAAGAGTGCTGCTTACTGACTTGGTCCTTCTGATTTGCTCAGTTTGCTTTCTTAGACACCCTAGGACCACCTGCCCAGGTGTGGTGCTGCCCACAATGGCGTAGGCCTGCACACATCATCATGAATCAAGTAAATGCACCCACACCCCCAGACTTGCCTACAGGTCAATCATGGGGGTGTTGTTCCCAATGAGCCTACCCTATATCAAGTTAACGTAAAAGTATCAACAATATCCCATCAACAATATACACTGAAGTTTGCAAGCAACATTTCAATGTAAGAAATTCAGTGTGTGTGTGTGTGTGTGTGTGTGTGTGTAAATTTAAAAAAGTATCTCATGAAACCAAGGTGAGCACAAAGCTCATCATGTATCCAAGGATGACTTTGAATTCTTGATATGTCTGCTACCACTTCCCAAGGGGTTTTATTTGTGTTTCACCATATCATGCTCATTCCATATATTAAATATTGTCTTTTATGATACATTATTCAAAAAGTGATTATAACAAAGATATTTCTATGCTTCAACAAATTAAAATATGACTACAAAAATGATTAAAGATGATGATTATAAGCAGATTTTAAAGACTGGACTTATAAACTAGTTCAAATTAAAACATTTAACATATCCAAATAACTAAAATGTCCTTTTAACTTTAAAAATGATGCATGTATGAGTCACTGCATGCATCCGTACCATGTGAGCATGGCAGCAGGTGACCACCGAATCCACGAGAGAGCTGTATCTCTTGTACTGTTGTGAGTGCTTGAGGTGGGTACTGGGAACTGAACTCAGGGCCTGTGCAAGAGCACTATACACTCTTAACTGCTGAGCAACTCCCCAGTCCCTAAACACTTCTTAATTTACTAGAATTGGAAGTACACAAAAAGTTAACACGAAAAATTGTATAAGTGCACTTAATCATTTTTAAAGAATTGAGAAAACAACTGGTTAAAGACTTTGAGTGCCAGCAGCTCCACAATTTCTCAAAGGCAGTTAGTCTGCACAACAGGCCAGAACTGGTCAGGACTCCCTTCTGGAGAGGAGATACTCACGTCAAAGCCACTGCTCTCCACTGCAGGGATGGCAGGCTGCGACACCAGTCCCAGAAGACCAGCGTCCACACTGCTAACACTGTCAGCCTTTCGTCTACATCAGACCCGAGTTACACGACCCTGTCCTACAGCATCTGCCCTTGGGCTTCTGACATTACTGCCCGGAGGGAGGGTGAGTGCTCTCTCCAGGAGGCCTGATGGGACGTTAGGAAGAACACCACAGGTGCAGCCCACAAGTCGGGAAATGTCCACGGGATAAAACAAGGTCCTGGGGCAGTTTTAGGCTTAAGGGACACATTATTAACTGATACACTGAGGCAAATGGTAGTAACATTAAGAGCCACATACATACATGTATGTGTATGAGGTGCTGTGCTCTTTCCTATTCATTCTTTAAATTCAGCACCAAGTAGAATAAAAATATAAAATGGCAAGTGAAAAATAGATAATCCAAAATCATGCACAACATGAAATGTGCTTGTAATACTAATTATGTTGGGTCCTATGTAAATCAAGTATTTCTACCAAAAATAAAGAGGGACTGGAGAGATGGCTCAGTGGTTAAGAGTACTGGCTACTCTTCCAGAGAAAGGGGAACCTGGCTGGATTCTCAGCATCCACATGGCAGCTCACAACCACCTGTACTTCCAGTTCCAGGAGATCGGATGCTCTCTTCTGGCCTCTACAGTCACCAGTCATGCACATGGTACACGAACATACATGCAGGCAAAACACTCATTTAAAAAAAAAAAAAAAGAGGAGGAAGGAAAGGAAGAGGAAGAGGAGGACGGCGAAGGGAGAAAGGAGGTCATTTTTCCACAGCGTAAGACATGCTCAGAAACTCAGATGTTTTCCAAACTGAGATTTAACGTGAACGTGGTGGTTTAGGAGGGAATGATGAAATTCTAAGGAAATGCTGCTGGAGAAGGCAGATGTCAGAGAGAACCAAAGCACACAAATATGGAGTAGAACGTGTAAGAGACTCGCAGAAACAGGAGTCAGACGTACACTCCAGGCGTCTTCTCTTACCCCCAGACATTCCTAGGATGGTCACTATGAACCTGAGGCATTCTGAGGATAAATGACTTGTCCCACCTGTGTTTTCTTATTAGTGAATCAGGAGGTTGGGTTAGATGGCTGTTAGTTTTCTCAAGCTTGAAAATGCAAACCAAGCCACCCAGAATTGCTGTGGAGATAGATCCCAATGCAGCAGTCCTGAAGTAGTGTCTGGAATTCTGCATTTCTAATAAACCTTCAGGAGGTGCTGTTGCTCACCCCCGACCACAGTGAAGAACAGTCTTTCAGAAGGGATGGGCTTAGGAACCAGCTCTTAACTTTGTTAACGTGAGGCTTGTTTTGTGGTGTTAACAAGAAGGCCTGAGGGCTACAGAAACTCTTGGGCAAGGTTATCCTCACACTGTTACAAAACAATACTCTGAAATCCAGCAGGTGTTCTGGTAATCACACAAGCTACTAGAGTACATAAAACAAAGAGGGGGGGCAGAAGCAGTGAACCCTGCCTACTTTGTACTCATTCTCTGTAACCCCTACCTCTCCAGTGAGGGCTTTAAGTCCACTAGAAGCACGCATTTCACACACAGTTCAGATTAAAGTACTTCCGGTCTGTTAGAGGCAGGCGTAGAGAAAAGGCATGAATGTTATGCTATATCCAATCCTGAACTTATTAGTGAATCAGAGTTTTAGAGGTAGAAAAGAACAATGGAATCCTGTAGTCTTTACTTTTAAAGGAACAGCGAAAACCACATTATCTTGAACTGGGGAGGGGGGCGCTGGCTCAAGAGGTTTCAAATGAGAAGAATTTCAGTATGTTGCCTAAAGATTGTTCTTGTGATATTTTGGTGAAGAAAGTGGCTGCCTTTTGCCCTTGTCAGAAGTCTGCCTGGGGCTAAGGTGAAGTGACTTGGATTAATTCTGTTGGCAGAGGAAATCTGGCTATCAGTGGTGACTCAAATGAAGACTTATAATGAAAAGGAGCAAGCTGAGAAAGGTAAAATACGAAATGTAAAATCTAAGGAGAAAAGGAGCACCAGGAAGTCAAATGGAGCTAAATTCTCTGCTCAAGGAGAAAACAGATTAAGAAATGTAATAAAGGGAGTAGTGACCTCAGGGCAAGATCCCACCCAGCTATGTTTCCAACACGTAAAAAGGAATTTAAGAAAAGGTTTAAGAGCCAGGTGTAGTGATGAATGCCTTTACTGCCAGAACAAATAAAAGTCTTCTGCACTCAGAAGGTAGAGGCAGGCAGAGCTCTGAGTTCAGGACAGCCACGTCTACAGAGTGAGTTCCAGAACAGCCAAGCCTAGGCAGAGAAGGCAACCATGGAAAACAGAAAGCTCGTGTAGAAGCAACTGAACAAGGGGTTATGTTCCAGCCCCAGCAATCAGCAGAACTTGGTGTCTTTGGCCACGTGATTCTGACATTAAGGACAGAAGAAAGGGATTATGGAATTTGCCTTTGCAACTACGGAAAACCACTAAAGCCAGGCATGTGTCAGGGCTTTTCCTGATTAGGGGCCCAGAGAAGCTATTGTATAAAGCAGTGAAGTTGAAGCCTGGATTGCCTTGAAGAACCCAAGTCGTCGAAAATGCCAGAGCTGTGGGATACCGAGGAGAGCTGCTAACAGGGAGTGGAACGTGTCCAAGAAAAGGAAGGGTGCTGCAGTCAACAAAGCTGAAAAGGGTTGGAGATCTGAAGAGCACTTTGACATCGGACATGGAGATGCAGAGTTTGGAGTGTGCCCAGCTGGTTTTTGGTCTTGCTTTGGTCCAGTATTTTCTCACTGCACTCTCTCCTCTACATTTTGGAATGGTAATGTATATCCTGTATCATTATATATTGGAAGTATGTGGTCTGCTTTTTGATTTTGACTTTACAAGAGCATACAAACTGTTAAATAGTATGAGAATGTTATAGACGATGGGGACCTTGGAAGTTGGACTGAACGCATTTTTGCATTATGATATGGCTACAAGCCTTTGGAGCCCAGGAAGGGTATGTGGTTTGGAAGAAAATGGCTCCCAAAGGGAGCAGCACTAATGGGAGGTGTGGCTTTATTGGAGTAGGTGTGGTCTTGTTGGAGGAAGTGTGTCACTGTAGAGACAGTTCACTTCCTGCTGCTTTTGGATCAAGATGTAGAGTTCTCCAGCACCAAGTCTGCCTGCTCACCACCATCCCCCCCAACTGCCACCTTCCCTACCATGATGGTGATGGATTGAACCTCTGAAACTCTAAGTCAGCCCCCCATTAAATGCTTTCTTTATAAGAGCAGTCATGAATCTCTTCACAGCAACAGACATCCCAACTAGGACCAGGGCGAAGTGGTGCTTCCCACTCTCTCCTCTGGAACACAGCTGGAGCACGGGGAGTGCCCTTTACACGGGTCACTTTCAACCCCTCCCCAAAGCTGTCTCATGGAGATGCTGTAAGCCATTAGAAAAGGGCAGCTTGGATGGCTTCCCTTTGAAAGTATCTGTCGAACCGCTTTTCCTTTAGCCATGTTTAATATTTAGCCTCTGGTTTCCAAATGCTTCCCCATTTCCACCTCCACTTTTCCTCCACCCACCTGGTCCCTGCTCCCCACTTATCATTTTCCGCCCTCTCACTCCCGCACCACACGCTGGTTCTCCCCGTTTGTTTTCTTCTAGCAGTCCACGCCAGGGCATGCTGCCCACAGGGCCTGGCTGAGTCACCCAGTGCATTTTACAGATTCTTCCTTTTATACCAGGCGAAGGGCAATGAAACCCAACAGCATCAAATGGCGTTTAGGAGGCTGAAAACACTGGACACTGGCAGAGGGAGAAGAGAATACAAATAAGAGTTTCCACACTCTGACTGAAGCATGCTATCAAAAAGGATGTTTCGGAAAGGGTAGTTAGATACAGTACATGAAAATAATGTTTTTATGGCTAGCCTGGAGCAGATTCTAAACTATGACTTCTGTCGGGTTTTATAACTCAAGCAGAGCCAGGCTAGCAAGTAATCACAAGACACCTTTAGGGAAAACACAAGCAGTGTAGGTGGTGGTACATGATTTATTTGCTTGTTGAATCGGACCTGAACCAATTCTAAAGGAAAGAGCTAGGAAAGCACCTTTGCATGAACAGTATCTGGGCCTACATTTGCGACAGGCTTGACTTCACATTCTGATCGCCTGCAATCACAAAAGAGCTCCTTCTGCTATCTGAAAGACTGGGGTATCCCTGAATGCCCTGGCATGCTTCCAACTTTGTAATTACTATCTATTGAGATGAAGACTACTATTAACTTGAGTAATTACTATTCACCAATTCCTACTGATAAATTTACTTTAAATAAACATTTCTTGCCTAGCCATAGGCATATTGTTTAAGGCTAAACCAGAGAGAAGATTTTCTATACTCAGGAAAACTAGTGAGAGGATAGAAAAAGCCTAAGCTCAGCTGCAACAGAGGGCACAGAATCTGAGGTTCAGACCTAAGCTGCTCAAGAGTCCTAAATCACCCAAGAAATAAAGATCAACCTTCCATCAGAGGATTTACTCTGCTTATAGCTGGAACCATGGTGCTGTGGTCAGTTAAGGACTACCACCAAAATCTAGGCTGGCTCATTTGTTTGCACATTCATCATTTAACAATGTATCAACTATCCTCAATGTCTTGGTTACCCATTTGAGGCACAAGGCATGAGGCAAACAGTGAACAAGCAAGATGTCTGCCCTCAAAGGGCTTACACTACAGTAGAGGAAAACAAAAAGAAATAAAATCAATATGTAACCTAATTTTATAAACTGATTAGTACCAGGAGTGATGTGGTTCCAATGCTTTGGAAGGAGCATTTAATAGAGCACAGGATGGCTGGTCAAGGTTCAAAACACTAAGAGGATAGCATGAAGACAACTGGAGGAGAAACTTATTCTACAAGAAGGTAAGAGCAGAGGTCTTGAAGTGAGGAAGGCCTCGTACAGTCAATGAGCCAAAAGGCTAATGTCTAGTGAATAAGAAATTTGGATGCTATAGGGAAAATAAGAACATAAATTTAAAGATAAATAAAACTTTCTGGAATGATCTCAATGTGTCTTTGTATACCATTGAACTGTGTTCTAAATCACTGATCCTCAAATTGTAGCCTCAAGTGGAAGCTTTTTAAAAATTTCAGAACATCAAGCTCCATTTAGGCCTTCAGAGTAAGAACCTGCACTTTGACCAGTGATTAGCTTACATATAAAAGGTTCCAAATGCTTAGCTGCCATGTTGCTCAGAGAAGTTAACATAGCAAACTATCTAGGTTCTAATGAAAATGAGCACAATTAAGCTTGAGAGTAAGTTAACAAAACACACATGCATATACCATAGAAATATTTAAATGTATTGTCCTATAGGGCTAGATACTTTAAATGTTTAAACCAAGAGGGCTCACAAATAATCAACTAGGCATATGAGAAGAGACTAGATTTAAGAGGAACACACAGGATGCTGCCAATCACACTACTGCTCTTACCTAAAAGAGCTGTGTCTCTCAGCAATTCTTTCCTTTAAAAAAAAAAAAGGTATTTTATTTTTTATGTGTATGAGTATTTTGGCTGCATGTGTGTCTGTATACATGCATGCCTGGTGCCCACAGAGGCAAGAAGAGGAACTTGGATCCCTTGGAACTGAAGTTACCAATGACTATGAGGTAAGATGAGTGCTTACCTCTGGAAAAGCAATCAACACTCTTAACTACTGAGCCACCTCTCCAGTCCTTGCCAATTCTTTTTAATCATCTGAATTAAAGGCCCCTCAAAAACCAAACTCTAACAAAGGTCACTTCATTTTAATCACTTAGTTTCTTGTGCTTTGTATTCTATTAATCTCCTCTTTAAAAACCTTTCTTCTTCAACTGTCCCAACTGCTTAATTTCAGAGAGGAGGCTAAGGTAGAACATCCCTGCATATTTGAAGCCATCCAAAGCAACAAACTCTACACTATGGAAAAGGCAAAATGGTATGGAGCCAACATCCAAACTGCTTACCTAGACAGTTATCCTTAACTGTTAATATATTGCAACTTCCAGTATGCTGTCTCTATGTGTAGACATACTCACTGTTCTCAAGTACATGAGAACAGCACACAGCCACACTTCATTCTTACATTGTGTACTGCTTATGAACAAGGACCTTATCGTTTTAAATCAAATGTTCAACTACATACAGATCTCACATCTTTGCTTTCCACTCCTTAATCTCCTGTAGTCTGAGCCTCTACCCCAGCACCTTGTCCTGTTGGCTGTCACAACACTGGAACTTTAGCAAAGAGAGGGGAAGTTGTTTCCTGGGATGTTCTAAGACATGAATGTCTGCTTTCTTCAGTTATGTCCACGTAAAGCATTTTGGTGAGATTATCATCACTGATGTTTCCATTATCTTCAATTTCTGATTCTGTGTCTTAGGCTCTCAAGTCAATTTTACAAATCTCTTTCAAAGACACGCCCTGGCTTTTCATTTCATTGATATTTCTCCCAAAGACCGTGGCACAATCTTCGTATGCATCACATGTTCAGTAAGGTAAATGAAACACTTGAGAGCAAAGCTAGTAACTTTCCAGGATGGCGAGGAGGCCGTTGCTGTCATCCCACTGAACAGCTCTTTATCAGACTAAACATGCTTAGTGTTTTGCTTCTAAACTAAAAGAAAAGTATTTAAGCATGTAAGGAATTGGTGCCTAGTATAAAACATACATGATGTGCAGTGCTGGGCTGGGTGGGATGAGCTGGATTGGGTTGGACTGGACTGGATTGAATTGGAGGAGCTCCATTTCGATACATGAGCATCCAAAAGGAACAGGGTCTCCTATCAAAGCCCCAGCTTTTTTATGAGTCAATGGGGCTTTAAATGGAGGGTCTGTACAACAGCATACTCACTAAAGTCAGACATAGATTTGAAGCTATTTGCTTAGAAAGGGCTAAAACCACCCTTAATTTCTCCTTAATTTGCTGAATATTATGATATGGCATTAAAACAGAGCAATGGTATAGAAGATGGGATACTTTAAAGCTGACTTCAGAGTAAACATAGTCTTAAGATTGCGTTCAGATGAAGCTCCTTGGGTTGTAAGGGAAGCACTCTAAACATGCCATGCTAAGGAAAGGGAGCCCCAACATGGTTTGTTTTTAGAAAATGGCTTCTACACAGGAGATCAGAAAACATTACACACGCTGTATCGGAGGACACGTCTGTATAAGCCACTCCTAATTAGGACCAGGCTTTGAGTTACTGGCTGACATTTGGGATATGTCATTTAATGCTTAAGACCACTTCCCTAAAGTGTTCTACAAAGAACACAAACAAAAACCAAACAAACCTCTCAGTGCTGTTCATTATACAAGTTGACTGCTTTAGGCCAGCACTTCTGCTTCTCTGTGCTCTCCTTATGTATAAATACCAAGTGCTGCAAGGAAAGCAGAGGCTGGAGCCCATCCAAATGCAACTGGAAAATGCAGCCACGGTGCTGATAAATGTCATGTGTGCCGAGCGTCTCCATGCTTACATTTCATGATGGAAAGAAGCAAGCATGTCACTGCCAGATGCCTGGTAGCTGCCAGAAAACTTCGGAAGGTTGGACACAAAATAAGTAAAAATTGGAGAAACAAGTGAATCATAAAAAATACTGTTGAGGAAATCTGACATTATTCTAACATGCTCCTTTTAAATCAAGGTAAGATATGCAATGCAACAATGCAAACCCACTACGTAGAATGCAAAATTAACATTTAGTAGGCTGTCCCTTGAGATATACAGTACTGTGAGTTTTTTTTAAATAACCAACAGTGTAAAAAAGCTTGTGCTTCCTTTTATTTACGGAAAATTGTTTTAGCTAACAAACATATATTTTGGGTTCTATGAAAAATAAATTATCTTAAAGACAACCAAAAAGTAGATGGGTAGGTGATATGTATCTACCACTAGTCTTCAAAACCCGTATGAGTTTTCTTCCCTCTGTTTAGTATAAGGGCTATAGATGCACTTACCACTGGGAAAATGTTCAAGTCCATAACAAAATGAGTTCCGCTGCTTTCAAACAGCTGAAGCCCTAGCTGCAGAAAGACTCTAATGGATACCAGCTGGCTATTGAAGCCACTCAATGGTATCTGGGATTACCTAGGATTTTAGTTTCTTTTCATGATGGTCAAGTACCCATCCAACAATATTTACAATGAGAAATTTATAATTACAGTCATCACTGCACGTGTGTGGAAAAGTGTAACCTACTTCTGAAAGAGATGAATAAACTAGATTTCATTTAACAATCTCCTGTATTTTAAAATACTATTTTTTTTTTTTTTTTTTTTTTTTTGGTTTTTCGAGACAGGGTTTCTCTGTGGCTTTGGAGCCTGTCCTGGAACTAGCTCTGTTAAAATACTATTTTATGAAGGTACCTATCCAGCCGATCATCCCAAACTCCTGACAATCAAAAGATAAGATTTTGATAAAGACACCAGCCACAGTCTGTTCTCCAGGAGGCTAATTTATGGCTAATATGCACATGAGTTACCAAAGATGACACTCAGGAAGCTATAAAGAACTGCATACAAGTATCGAGCCAATACTTCCTCATAGTAAATTGAGACAATAAAGTAACTTTTGCTGCAGGCATCTTATCAAGTTTAAAAAAAAAAAAAACAAGCATTGGGCATGGTGGTGCACATTTGTAATGGAGAACTTGGGAGGCAGAGGCACGTGGATCTCTGTGAGCTTGAAGACAGCCTAGTCTACATTGTTAGCTCGAGGATAGCCAGGACTACATAGAGAAACCTTGTCTCAAAACCACCAACAACCAAGGGATTCCATATGGAAGAATATCAAAGCTGTGCCCAAAACTTCTAGCCATTTATTAGTTTGCTTATTAAACAAATACTTGACTACAGATTATATAGAAGAAAATGTGTCAAGTATTTGGAAGATTATAAATTCAGAAAGAAGTTGGTTGTCCCCTCCCCACAAAAACTGACAATAGGGCTCATCTCCCTTTTAAGTCACTTCGTCCCCCGCAACACCAGATTTGAGGGGACATTGGAAAGCATTTTCGTGTTCCCCACGTGATAATTACCTGATCTTGCAATGACATTACTGGGTTGTTTTTGGTAGTGTTGATGTGGAGAACATGGTATCTGTTCTTCGCACACAAGTCATAGGCGATGTTGGTAAAGGAGGTGCTCGCAGTCTTGGGAACTCTGTTATAAATGATGACTATATCGTCTTCTTCATCGAAAGCTGCATCTTGCCGAGGGCCATCCATTGTATGCCGCTGTTCAATTTCCCGGACTTCATGTCTTGCAATTGCCCTTTCTGTAAGGAAAAGAAGAGCCAAACTAAATTCTTTACCTTTTTTTTAAACACCTTACTATAAGAAAACTTACAAATTAAAAAAAAAATGCACACCAAAATTAACCATCACACCAAAGCCTGTATATCCCACTACAGAAATCCACAGCTATAGAAATCCACACTACAGGAGAAAAAAAAAAAAAAAAAAAAAAACCTAATGCCAATGATACATTTCCAACAATCCCTACACCTAAGGGAACAACACAGAACAGCAGAAAGATTCCAAGTCAGAGAACCAGGACGTCTACTGTGAGATAGTGTCTTCCATATATGACAGGGAAGATGGATCCATATTATCTAAGAAATTATGGTCACTTAATCAAGTCCTGCAGACTTGACATGCCACTGGGTATGAGAAAATTTCACCAGGTCCTACCCCAAGATGAAGGCATATAAAGGAATTTATGGCTGCTAAGATGATGTGGGATTCCCTTCTGTATGCTGTTAATATGTTTTCTTGCCATTGGTCATTAAAGAAGCTGCTTTTGGCCAATGGCATAACAGAGTAAAACCAGGTGGGAAATCTGAACAGATGTAGAGAGAGAGTAGGTGGAGTCAGAGAGATGCCATGTAGCTGTCAAAGGAGAAAGATACCTGTCCACAGGATCCTTACTGGTAAACCATGAGCCTCATGGTAAAATATAAAATAATAGAAGTGGGATAATTTAAGATGTAAGAGCTAGCTAGAAATATGCTTCAGCTATTGGCCAAGTAGTGTAATGAATATATTTTGGGTCTGGGCGGTCAGGAAATGAACAAGCAGTCTCCACCACACTGAGACACCAGAATCAGTTTTCTCTAGTAATAAGCCCTAGATAAGATTATCTAATTCCATGCTGTCAGCCCTAAACACACAAATGAGCAACATTAAATGGATTATGGATTCCAAAGGTTTTGTGTGTGTGTGTGTGTGTGTGTAAAATAATAATTAAAGAGGTCATGAATTTGATAGGGAGTGGATGAACACAGGAGTTGGAGGGGGGAGAGGGGAAAAGGCTAGAAATGATGTAAATATAGCACTCATATATAAATTCAAAAATTTACAAAGTAAAAAATTTGGCGAGTAAAAATATGGATGGTACTCCCATAGGATAATAATGAAGTCCCCTCCTTTTCAGCTTTTGAAAGTGTACTTAAGCAAGGAAGGCAAAAATTAAAGTATGAGATTTGGTTCGCAATTCACAGTAAACAGAGGTAGTGTTTGTAACATACTAGATGTGACTTAGAGAACACACTAGATGCTAGTGGACCGTTTAGTTTAAAACAGCTAATTTATGTGAATTTCACTTAAAAATTTATCATCAAAAAAGTACAAAATAGTTCTTAAAATATTAGCTCATTTTAATAATATTAAAAACAAAAGGTTTATAAAATGCACTATTCTTTGTTTTTGAGTTAGGGTTGCCTTAGTGGTTCAGGCTGACCCTGAGTTTAAAATCCACCTATTTTCAAGAGCACACCTCTGTACTGGACTTGTAGCTGGAATTTTCTTTGGACCACTAACCAACTCCCCCACAAAAACACAGAGACTTATAATTAGTTATGAATGCTCAATCTTAGCTTAGGCCTGTCCTGCTAGCTCTTTTAACTTAATTTAATTTGTTTCCATTTATCTACATTTGGACTTGGGGCTTTTTACCTTTCTTACATTCTGTATGTTACTTTCCTGGTTCCGCCTTGTCTGTCTGATTGGTCCCCCACCCCCCAATCTTAAATTCCTCTTCCTACTTACTGTCCCTGCCTGTAAGTCCCAACTATAACTCCTCCCTCACTATTCACCATTCAGGTTTTAGTAGACCAATCAGGTGCCTTAGGGAGGTAAGGCAAAACAGTAACACATCTTGGCATAATTAAACAAATGAAACACTTCTTTACATAGTTAAACAATATGCAGTAACATAAACAAATGCAGCACAGCTTTGCATAGCTAAGAAATATTCTGCAACACTGCCTCATAATTCATTCTCCAAGAAGTTCATTATTATCTCCACTCAGTCAGGAAACTGACGTCAAGGACGTGACTGCTGGCTGATTACTGATGTAAGAACACAATTCCAGGTCAGTCTGACCCCAGAGTCTGTGCTCCACATTGCACTGGCTGAAATTTAGTATTTTTCTCACTGTACTTAGAAGAGAAGCGGCACAACTTTAGCACCAAATCCTGCAGGACACAATACAGAGGTATACTCTTTAATACTGTTACTTACAGAAAACGTTTTTTACTTTGGAATTTATGAAGCATTCTGTGGTCATTTAGTGAAACAGATGGACAGTACTCAACTGTTTTCTAGGAACTGAAAAGGAAAACATGCTGTATTATCTGTGCAGCTTCCTGCTAGTGCATCATTATTTCAACATTTTTAATGTAAAAAAAAAAAAATCAAAGCCAAAGCAAAATAATTCTTAAATTACTATCGTTTTAACAGTCCATTAACTGCACAATATTCTAAGTACTATTCGTGAACTTTTATGAAACAAGTCAGTTTTCTCTTGGTGGTAGATCACTACACGGACAGTAAAGACAGTGTTCGTGGGGAAAAATAGCCTTCATTACCCTATATCAGTCAGTAATTATGCCAAATACATATTTGAGAAAGGTAAAATAGTGTGAAAAAATTCAAGGGCTGACTACAATCACTGCTCTTTCCTCCCTTCAATGACTTGAATACTCTGAAGCACAATGGAGTCCAGTTCAGTCATTCTATTTCTTTTTAATGAATTTTTAACAAAGCTTTATATCTCAAATTATTTTTCAAATTTTAGAGATGTATTAAGTGTTCCTATTTCAGTTACCATCTCGTACAGAGCTGAATGAATGTCGCTGTAACAAATGCTCTGGAAACAAAATACTTCCAAACCTGAGAAGGGGGAAGAAGTGGTCTGGACAACACGCTGAGCATGCTGAGCCTGAAAGGATGGGGCTGCTTTCAAACTGCAGTGATGACAAGCGGGGGACAGCACAAAGCAGGGGTAGCAGTTAATAATACACATTATTATAATGAATATGGAATTACATAACAGCAGTAAAGAGAAGCAGCTGAGAAAATACTGCACTTACATTGGGGCCAGGAACAATTCCATGTGTCTAAATGAACACAAATTCATCTAATTTTCAAAAGAATCTGTACAGGACAATAATGCATAAAGCTGTATTCAAGAAGAGTAAGTACATTCCTATTAAAACGCAGTAATTACTTTCTTAAGTCACAAGCAAGGACAGTTCTTAACACATTTGTATTCAATGGCACAGGGACAGTACGTGACATTTTAAGCCCACACTAAAGACGAACGTACATCCGAGTGTATGTGAACTAGATTATCATGCTACATACAGAGGATAAATGCATCGAGAAATACGCAGTACTGTGAAGCAAAGGATGCCCTGTCTTTGTAGCAGTATCCTAGGTGGACTGCCTCAACAGGGGGAGGTCTTTAAGGTCATTAGTATAGGCAAGCTCTCCAGGAGGTTGGAGTCGGGTCGAGTGGGGTAAAGCTGTTGGTCCCAGTTGATAATACAGACATTATCCTTGGGTGAGGACCAAAGGATGAGACAGAAAGAACTCTAGAACAGAGCTGAAACCAGGACTCTCTGGGGTAAATAAATACTAAATTCCACAAAGCTATGATATTCTCATAACAGAGCAAGCAAAGCAAAACAAACCATAGGTAAAAGTGGGCCCACAACAGCTAAGCAGGAAAGGAGTAGATGCATAGCGGTCTAACACATTTGTGTTTTATGCAGTGATATGAAGACAAGCTTGTCTTGGGTCAATGTAGCTCACGAAGCCACACTTCATGTCCTCCTTTTGTCCCCAATGCCCATGCTTACATCTATGTATGATGGCGAAGATACAAAATAATCCCACACTAGTTCAGAATTACGTATAACAAAGGGTTATTTATTTAGGGGAGACTACCAGATCACTGTCCTAGATCACAGTCCTCTGTGAGAACAGGAACAGAGTCTAACAATCGGACGCGAGAGCTGGAAGCAAGGGAGGGAGCAGTCAGTATAGTGTTACTTCCGTTTGTTTTCAGGGATGACCACGTGGTTGTGGATAACCAATGAGCGGGACTCTGCTGAGGAAGATTATTTCTCAGGCTCTCAGCATTCCCATGGTTCTTTGTCCAGGGCTGAAGCATCATAAGATTTTTCCCTCCCACACTGTGTCTATTGATGTCTTCCTTGTTCAAGTCATGTTCAGGAGTCATATTGATGAGACTCGTGCATGCAGCTTCTCTGGTATTTCCCAGTGTAGACTCATAGCAAACTTCCTGTTCGTATGGCTCTTTGAATCTTTTTGCCACCCTCTTCCATGACTTTCCCTAGGCCTTAGGCACAGGAGGTACGGTGCAGACGTGTCAGGTGGGGCAGATATCACGTGATCACTTGTTCTCTGCATTTTGATTATTTGTAGTTTTCTATCTGTTGCAAGAAAAGTTTCTTTGATGAGGGATGAGCTATAATTATCTGTGGGTATAAGATAAATATTTAGAATAAAATTAAGAATTATCCTGGCTTAGTAAAGTGGTGGTTGGAGGTTCTCCTCAAAGACCCAAGACATGACTCAATAGCCCTGGGTAACTGGCTGTTTTCAGTACCAGCATGATCTTCTTGTTGTTGGTTGTCGAGTGGCCTTAAGTCTAATTGGAGACCCATTGGTTACCACCTAGGTATGTGTGCCCCTAATGTACCCTTCGAATACTGTGTCATGTTTGTCATTGTTAGAGTTCACAGGTGTGGTGGTCTGAATGCAAATGGTCACCATAGGCTCAGAGAGTTGTATGCTTAGTCACCAGTTGGTAAATGTTTGAAAGAGATTAGAAGCATGGGGAAGTATAGCCTTGCTGGAGGAAATGTGTTACTGGGGTGGGCTTTCAGGTTTCAGGCCCATACCAGGCCCAGTGGCGCTCTGCCTGCTGCCTGCAGATCAGGATGTAGCTCTCAGCTATTTCTCCAGCACCAGGCCTGCCTATGTCCCACCATGCTGCCCACCATGATGATGGTTAGTGGATGCTATGAGAATTAAGGAAGAAATTACACTTGTTTGTTCCTTTTGCCCTCAGTAGTGATATTCCACTTGTATTTTAACAAATAAAGCTTGCCTAAAGATCAGAGAGTAAAACGGCCAGCTACAGCCCTCCCTTTTTGCTTAGGGTATACAAGGGCTATGAAAATACATTTGGGCGGATACAGTATTCACTGGATGCCCTCCCAACTCCATCTTCTGTCTCCTGTCTATTCCTCTCCTCAATCCTCACTCCCCCGGCAGGCATGTTTCAAAAGATCCACTAGTTTCTGACATTTGTTTAACTCTGTGAAGCTGTGATCTTTGCCTTTCTAAAACACCCAATGGTTTCTAAAGAGCTGAATGGCCAATAGTGAGGCAGGAGAAAGGCTAAGTGGGGTCGCAGGTGGAGAGTATAAACAGAAGGAGAAATCTGAAGGAGGAGCAAGGAGAGGAGGACGTCAAGGGCCAGCCACCTATCCACCAGGTAAACAGACATGGAGTAAGAAGGAAAGAAAACATATACAGAAAGAAAGATAAAAGCCCCAAGGCCAAAGATAATTGGGATAATTTAAATTAAGAAAAGGCAAGAAACAAGCCAGGCTAAGGCTGGGCATTTTTAACTAAGAATAAGCCTCGGTGTACAATTTTTTTGGAGCTGGGTGGAGGGACCCCCAAAAGTCCAAAGGAATAAAACATCACACAACAAGTATTCAACAGGATTCTTGAACTTCATCTGCTGTTTGGATTCCCTTGAAAAGCAGTTACAAACAAAATGGCACGAGCCCCGAGATATGCCGCAAATGAGCAAAGGTACAAATGAAACATGAACGAGCTTGAGCTGATGGCTTCCACGGCTTGTGAGAAATATGCAGAGATCCATTTTATAATTCTATTTGTGTCCTGAACATATCTGTAATGATTCTTAAAGATGTAATGAACTCAGTTCCTAGTATTTATTAGAACATTAAAAATGGCATTTATCCTTATTAGTTTTCATTCTAGAGGCCCATCATGATTATAAAACAGGATTATAACAAACAAAATAGATTAGAAAGACTGGGAATGAGTCAGATGAAAGGAAGAAAACTGTTTTTCACAAAGGACAGTAATCACAGATGGCCAAACGGAACCAGCTGTTCGTCCAGAATATCCATGGGCACTGACTTTTAATTATACAGGCTTTTCACATATATAGTTCGTGTTTTTGTTTCTCTTGTCTTATTGGGCCCACCTTCACACACCAACAACAGATCTGTCAACAGCAGTTAAAAGAGAGCATTATGCAATCCTGTCACTAGGACATAGACACAAAAGAATTCCAAGTTTTGAGGCAACCCTGGAGTATCCTATCCAGCAAGTCTAAGGTCAGCCTAGACTACACAGACACAGCAAGACTGTTGTACAATAACAGAACCAGACAGCAATGAGGAGGATGAAAACAATATAAATTACTAAAAATAAAAACTTAAAGTAGGTGAACAGTAAGGAGAACCATGCCTTCCAAATCACAGACTTAGCTTAATCTTTATAAGTCCACTCTGCTCTAACTTCAACAGACTAAGGCCCACACTTGTAATTTTGCTCTCATGATAAACTTAAGGCAGCAAAAATGAAGTCTTATTTTAAACTTGATTTGTTACATTTTGAAAATCTGACTTCCAGGAAAGTGTATCCCTCAAAGCAATGAGAATGTCTGTTTTCTCTAACACAAAAACTGTGTTGGTAATTTTAAAAATCATAGTATGAGAGCTAAAGGATCAACATACATTTTAATTGTTTTTATGTAAGGAAAAATTATCTTTAAAAATACAAGTTGGCTAGAGACATGGTTTAGTGGTTAAGAGTACTGGCTGCTCTTCCAGAAGACCCAGGTTGAATTCTGCACTCACATGGCAGCTCCCAACTGTCTGTAACTCCAGTTCCAAGGGACCAGGCATCCTCTTCTGCCATAGGTATGAGGCAGGCATGTAGTACACAGACAAAACATTCATACACAGAAATAAATCTAAATTTAAAAAAACTAAAAAATTAAAAATATAAGTATCTGTATTTCCCACTTATTTTAATCAAGTTAGGGCAGAGAGGACTTATATGACAGAGACCCTGAATTCAATCACCTGCACAAACTAACATACAACAATAATCAACTGTTCTTTTTTTAATCTCCCAAAGGAATGCTGCTGAGCCTGTGTCCACTAGCCCATCCCACCAATCCCATGCACTGCCTCACAGCATGACAGTCTACCTTCTAGTCATCATGTGAACCTGGACACCACATACTAAGCAGGGCATCACTCTCTTCTGTTTTAAATTACATGTTTATTTATTTTGTATGCATACACATCCTGAGACACACATAGAGAGAGAGGTCGGGGACAACTTTGAGGACCTGTTTATCTCCTCTACAGGATCCAGAGCAACCTGAGTTATTAAGCTTGGTGCTGGTGGCAGGTGCCTACCTCCCCACAAAGGCAAAAGCATCTATGCAGACATGAGCATGAGATGCTTGTGCTGGTAACAGAGGAAAGCACACACTTCTGTCCCCAGCCTTCAGTTTCAGGCCAAAGAAATTAGATGTGAACAGAGTTTTTTGTGATGATGGGAACTACTTTTATTTGACACACATAAACTTTCTCTCCCAAGAAAATCTGCCAAAAATTACACTGTCATATGCCAAAATAGGATCTCCAATCCTACTGCTACAGACAGAGCAGACAGCAATGCTATGCCAATACAAAGGTAAGGATATTCACGTTGACTTTAACAACTCTCTGACCACCCGACTTCCATTACTGATTCCCACACAGGCAGCAAACTGATGGATTTCTATTAAAGTCAGGCAAGTTTTTACTGTTGACAGCACAAACATTCTGAAGAACAGATGCTGCCATCAAGTTGAGTGTTCAGCTATTCTACTTTGAAATTAAGTGAAGCACTTGTTTAAAAATGTTTTCTCATTAGAACATACAATGATCATTTTAAATTCTATCTGCTATAATAGGATATTTCTATGACATTGCAATCTGGACTATGCCATAAACACCATTGTACTCGAACAGATGGAAATCATAAAGTGATATTTAGCTACAGATTTTCTGTCACACAGTTTTGCAAACTGAAGAAGAGAGAAAAAAATCACCATTTGCAACCAACTAGAAACACAATGCCATCTAGTAAGCTAGAATGACGACAATGCGATACAGAATACAGATGTCTTCATTTTAATGCACGGCGCCTTTCAGCAGGAAGAGAAAATATTAAAATGCAGCTTCACAAGGTTAGCCATGACGCGACAGAGCAGGGCCGAGAGAACAGGTGATGTGCAAGGCATCTTCAACAGGCGCGGTTGTTACTGCACGAGCAGCAGCCAGGGCCTCATGCATGTTAGGCACTCAGATAATGCACGGACACTTGCAACATGTTCTATAAAATACCAGCAGAGGTCTTTTTAACGGTTAAGATCACATTATTCATGTACACACATAAAATCACAGGCTCATACTCAGCAAGCTAACTTTATTCTGTGATATGCCCTGACTCATGTGCTCAAGAATACCCAACATTTGTAGTCTGGATTCTGGTACCAGCATCGATGGCCTCACACATGCTAAGCACATACCACATCATCTCCTACCTGTTAGGAGGAAAAAAACAATTGGTAATTTACATGCTTAACTCCGTATATTTTGTGACCCCACAATATATCAATTTAAACACGTAAAGATAAAGAATTATAAGATGGACAGATCACTGGAGTAATGAAAAGACTAGCTACTAAAAAGAACAATAAAGAAACACTGGGGACACACGCCCTAGGTCCACAACGGCCAGCAAGAAAGAAGTCCTACGCGGCTCAGGTCCAGACTCTGTGGGGAAGGTCACAGCTATATAGAGTGCGTATGTTTACTCCACGGTCCCTCACTGAGATCTGGACATTCCAGGAAAGGTGTAACATCCTATCCGGCAGGGAGCTCTGTCAGCTCGGGCGGTAAACAACCCCTACCATGTTCTTTCTTCTAAGTAACACCAGTGAAGTTCATCAAGCTGGACTTTGGTGGGATCCTTTAGTTTATCAGTGCTTCCCTATCTAGGTGTGAATACAAGTGTACATCCATGTATGTATACTCACACCTCCCCAGGAATCATATCGTATAACATATGATTTTTTGTATGACACCAGGGTTTCTGAGGCCCTGGGAGAGCAAAATTTCCCAGAAACTTGTCCTGTATGGTATAACGAAAGCTGTTCAAGGAACCGCCCAGAAGCGCTAGCTGCTGGTCGTGATGCACTGTGGGAGCCAGACACCTTGGTTAAAAGCCCTACATGTTGTAAAGGCAGTCTAAGACAAAACAGTCTGCTGTTTGGACAGGAGAACACTGGGTGCAGAGTACAGCTGACCACTGGGCACCACAGGCAGCCAGGAAAGGGAGATGCACTCCTTCACTGACACCATGTTGGCATCCTTAATTGCTAAGAACTTAGTAAGGAAAGAACATTTAAAGGGTCCATTTCTGTTTTCCTAAAGCAGGCAAAGAAAGATGAGTTAGGAAGAAGGTGAGAGACAATGAATTGATGAGTGGCAAACTCGGTTAAGATTGTGAAAAAACTATTTCCTCTTGAGAAATGAAAATAAAGACTTCAGTCAGTATAGGGAAAACCCTAGCCAACATTATTTCTTGGACCTTTGTTTGCCTAACTTTATAATGAAGGAAATCATATTTAAGGCACCTTTGTTGACCGTAAATATCCCAAAAGGTAATGGTTCCAACTGCAGTCTGTTTAACCCTCTGACACTAATTCTAAGCCAGGCAAACGAACACTGTCATCACAAAAGGGAGAAGCCACTCTCCGTGTGGTGGGTTCCCAATCGTCAAGGTGGAACTGCCAGAGAGGATGGCATAGTTAAGACCTGTCCTGCGTGTGAGCAGAGCCACCTGTGGGCACGGGTCCTGGAATGGAGAAAGAGAGGAAGGAGCTCAACTAGAGCTCCGCTCCTGCCCCACCCACTTGGAGCACTGACCATTACATCTGCAAGCCACTCCGCAGCCTTGCCTTCCCTGCTGTGCCACCCTTGACAGCTCAGCCATGCCTTCCCTGCTGTACCACCCTTGAACAGGGCGCAGCCATGCCTTCCCTGCTGTGCCACCCTTGAACAGGGAGCCAGAAAGAATCCCTTTCCCTTGAGCTGCTTCTTGTTAGCTATTTGTTCCTAACAATGAGAAGTGTTAATGCACTCTCACATCCAGTCACTACACCGATTCTTAACACCTTTAACATGTCTGCGCTTCTTGAAACAGGAGAGCTATGAGCACCTCCTCTCTGCCCTCATGCCTGCTGAGCATGCTGAGCCAATACGCACAACAGTTCTTTTGTGTAAGTATAATGAAAAACTATAGGACAATAAATATTAACAGAGGCAGAGGGGTTCCACATTTCATACAAATTTTGTTTTGGGGACCTTGTGCTCAATGTTATAGCTTTGGCCTAGAGAGCAAACCTCCTCTCATGCTTCATCTCCAGGCTAACCTCTTCAGGCTCCAAAGACATCTTAACTACAATAAATTACACAAAATGACCAAATTCCTAGGAAAATGTTCTATAAATTGGTCCTCCTCAAAGAAAGAAAAAGTTGTGAGAAAACAATGACCATTTGAGAAATTAAACTGATATTCAAAATCTCTACCAGCCACGGCAGCTAATTCTTCTCCAGAAGGGCGATCCAGACAATTTAACACATGGCATTCACCACATCTATCTTTAAAGAGTCAAACTGATGAGAAAACTAAAAGGGTATTTCATGAGAAATAAAACCATATTCCAACATCAATAATGGAGTCATGAAGTACAATGAAAGACTTGAGTCATGAAGTACAATGAAAGACTTGTAATGCAGATGTATCTCAATGAATACAGGTATATAAATACTTAGTAAAATATTAGCAAATTAAATTCAATGCTAATATTAAGCCAAAATGAAGAAAAGTTTACTCTAGGAGTATTGTATATAGGGATGATTTACTCACTGGAAAGCCTCTGGTATAATTTACTACATTAACAGGTTAAGATAAAGCAAACCCATGATTAACAGTTCAATGAATACCAAAAATTTAGTCTGTATGAAACCAAGCTTAGTAACGTCATTTTCAGTTTTGTTCGTCATCCAGGCTTGAGAGATCAGATATATAATGCAAGAGAGATCAGATATATAATGTAACTTATTGTCAAGTCCTCTTGATCACAGCTCCAGCATGCCTTTGTCCCTAAAGGAGAAATCCTCCCACCCTGTCATTTATCCACGCCTGTACCACTAGAGTCTACTGCCGAGTCTCTACCTCCAGCTCCTGTACTTTCAGATACAGAGCTTTTCCATGTACCCTCTTTCCAAAGAGCTTATTTCTAAAACACACCTGCAACAGACATAGTAACAAAGTGTGCTGGGAAAAAGAAGGTAACAGTTTATCTTAAAAGTCAACATATTTGCTATTAAACATGAAGCTTGTGAGTGCCCAAGGCAAAAGAAAAAATAATCAATTTTCATAGACACCCAGGTATCTTCATAATCAAAACTGTGAAAATACACCCTTCACGTTAATAAATATTTTCCCAATGAAAGCTCAGAACTTTCTCAAATGTAGAATTATGAGCAATGTCTTCAACAGGTTTACAGTGAATATAGGGCTTCCAATGACTGTAACTCCAGATAAGATAGATCCACTGCTCATTTCCTTCTAATGTCCTTCTAGAAAGCATCCCATGAGAAACAAAGCACAGAAATAATAAAGGTGTATCATATAGATATCCCGAACAGTCATTTCACAAAACAAACATAAGAGTGGCAGAAAAGTCTACACTTATATTCCAATGAAAACTAAAAGATGAAATACTGATAGGAAAATAATCCAAAATTCAGGGGGGAAATTCTACCACTTAGAATCATTGCTGGTGGCTTCTAACCTCAGAGCAATGCAAGACAATACTGTGGTAGGAGGCATTAATTAGTTATGACTGAATGACTGCACACACTCAAGAAATACTCAGGCAATCATGTTATTTATTATGCAGATTTAAAAGTGACTGAGTCAGATTCAGGTTAACCCCCACCAGTTACTAAGACAAATTCCTTCTAGGTATGCTCTCCTCTTGAGAAACACACATACAGAAGGAACTTAGAACATCAATTTCTCAAAGCACACATCTTAGACCTAAATCTGTCATTTTTGACAAACTACCTTGGTTTTGAACAACAGTCCTACTAGATAGAATTCTTGTCTACTTGGAGAGAGTGCTCAGTATGCTATTAAGATTTAAACTATGCTGATCCTGTTAGATAAGACAGATGGCTGTCTCATGAGGGAGGAATATGCAAGGCCTTAATTCTATTATTGATGAGCAAATTGAAGGATGAAAAGGAGAGGTAATATGTTTATACAATCAAGCCTTTCAAGTCGTATTTATTAAGAACACTGGGGCCACACAATCAAGCCTTTCAAGTCATAATAAGAACACTGGGACCAAATTTTTGACAAAAAGTCAATGATGACTGAACAAAAAGATAACGAAATCTGCTTTCCTATGAAGGAAACTCGGGATCTCCAGTGTGTGTTCAGAATAATACTGTTTATTAACAGGACTGTTTTTCTGTAACAAAAGTGAGGTAACCGGAACAAGTTTTAAGTGTGGTGGCTTGAATGAGAAATGTCCCTCAAGGGTTCATCCATTGAACAGCAAGTCCCCAGCTGGTGGCGCTGTGTGAGGAGGTTATAGAATCTTTCAAAGGTAAAGCTGGAGGAAGTATGTCACTGAGGGAGGTCTTGGGGGTGCAGAGCCTGACCTGGCTTCCTGTTTGCTCTACCCGCTTTCTGTGTATCCTGTCAATGGATAAAAATGTTATCAGCTAGCGTCTTGTTACCATATCGTGCCTTACCATGCCTTTCCCACCATGGACTCTTGTCCTATGGAATCGTAAGCTAAAATAAACTCTTTCTTCCTTAAGTTGCTTTTGTTCTTGATATTTTAATACAGCAACAGAAAAGTAACTAACAGAAGAAATGTCACTATTTCTACATCTTAAACATGGCTTTGGACATAGTACCTGATATTTTAGTTTTACTTGGCTACCACCAGGACTAACCTAAACTTTTTCTCCAAAACCTGAACATCCTTTAAAGGTGGGCATTATTTTCACTCTTACTTGATGTGAGATGGCCTTCTGTATATGTTGCTTTTATTTTTTGTTGTTGATTGCTTGTTTTTAAGGAATAAAGCTGCTTTGGCCTATGGCAGGGCATAATATAACCAGGCTGGAAGTGATATTGAGAGAGAGTAGGTGGAGCAGTCAGGGAGGTGTCATGTCAAAGGAGAAAGACGCCAGAACAGAACCTTTCCCAGTAAGCCACAGCCTCGTGGTAATACATAGATTAATAGAAATGGGTTAATTTAAGATGTAAGAGTTAGTTAACAAGAAGTCTGAGCTAATAGGCCAAAGAGTGTTGTAATTAGTATAGTTTCTGTGTGATTATCTGGGTCTGAACAGCAGGGAAATGAAAGAGCAGTCTCTGTTTACACTCACTTCATCAATAAAAAAGTGTACCAAGAACTTTGTTCAATATGGCACAGCTGGCAGTGGCAAAGCAGAGAAATAAGATGTGCTCTTTGCCATTATCCTGTATCATGGTTTTCAATGGCAGTTTTCTAGGGAAAGTGATAGATTTATATAATGAAACTTAAACAGTAAAACAGATTTTAAATTATACATGACTAGCAAACGTTTCAATACATTTCTGTATAACCTGGCACTCTTCCCGCTTGTGGTCTTATCAGCTGTCTGGGATGTGCTAACGTGGGAGGTGAGCACAGCTAGGTGTTTTGCAGGGGCATGACAGAGCCAGCCATGGCAGCATATAGTAAAAGAAAGGCTTTTGCTGCTAATGACATATAATTCAATTAATCTGGGTTCAAATACTAATTCAGAGTTTATTTCGTTCTCTGCTTTCTTTTATTTTGAAGACTAACAAAATGAAAATAAGGGCCAACAGTTGAAATGTGATATTTTTCTAAAACTCTACCTTGGATATCTTAAGATCTCTGCTGTCACTGCTGCTTCCACTGCCTCTGTTCTGCTGTCTCTAACAATTCCCCGTAGCTCTACCATACAGTGTCTATAAGGTGCCTTACAAACTTCTCCTAATTCCTACTTTCATTTTGTTAGCAGTTCTTGGCTTACTCCCTAGTCTATTTTTTACATATATAAGGTTACTGTCACAGTGACACTTTTTTTCATCCTTGATTCGAATTTTGCAACCGGTCCACTGAGAAGCAGTAAATGTTAGTCATTCTCCATAAGAGGGCTAAGATTATTCCTTTAAACACATATGGAGAGAAACAGCTGTGTTTTTTGCTTTATCCTATTTAAAAATAAACCAAATCATATCCCCCACCACACCCCCACCAATGTCACAAGACAAACTCTAAACTTCTTAGCTTAGCAGATGACTCTCTGCTGTTTGAGACAGGGTTTCTCTGTGTAACCCTGGTCCTTCCCATAACAGAAACACAAGTTTGGACATCAACATTTGCAACAAAATAACTTTTTTAGAATTCCCAAGTCAAAATAAGATGCTAGAGTATCCCAGGTGAGCAAAAAGCCAAGGATTGCTGTGATGAAATAATTTCACTTTACACCATTATAGAACATAGTATGGATATTATTTGGGAAAAAAATGGCACATACAATTCCCATATGACCTACCAATACCATATCTGGGCACTCAAAGCAAAGGAAACCAGAGTCTCAAAAGGTATCTGTACTTTCAAATCCACTGCAGCGTCACTCACAGCAGCCAAGACATGGAACCTCGCAAAGCCACCAACCAGCAAATGGATAAGAAAAATGTGCTCAGTGTCCTACTAAGATGTTTGTCGTTTAGGATGACATCGATGGATTTGGAGGACATTACACTGAGAGAACGACACGTGCAGCATAATGTCAATTATATGTGGAATTTAATTTAGTCATCTCAGTACTTAAACACAGGGTATAGAATTGCGGTGGCAGGAGCAGGTTGATTAAGGAAATGGGGAGATGATAGAATCAAGGAGGACAGGGTTTCCGTCATGCAGGGTGGGACATTTCTAGATGTCATGCTTAAAGAGTGATAAACACACAAAATTAGTGTTGACCGTGTATTGGGGAAATACCCATGTGTTAAGCTGGGAAAAGGCAAAGAGCTCGTGAGAGCTGTCAGTACAGGGCACTAGGACTTACATTCTTAGATGAGATGGTGCATACAAATGTGCAATATGAACTATAAAGCCAAACATTACTTATCAAGAGAACAATTAGGCCTGGAAAACTGGTGCAGTAGGAAAAGGCATGTGCTGCGCAGGCCCGGTGACCCGGGTTTGACCCCACAACCTGAAGTGGAAGGAGAGAACTGAGTGCTGAAAAGTCATCCTCTAAACTCCACATGCATGCCATGGCACACGTATGCACATGTACACACACACACATGATAATAAGTTTTCAAAAGGATTATAATTCTATGATAGACTTTGGTAATACTGATGCATCATTAATTTCTAATGTAAACTTTAAACTCTATTATTTTGACTCCAATAATCTCAACTATCCTGGTATCACGCATCAAATTTTCATAATTCTTTCTGTTTTGTGGACAGTAAGGTGAAGCTTACCTGTCCAGCATTATGTTCTAGTTGAACTGAAATTTTATTTATCTAATATTTAATTACTTTTATATAGGTTATAAAAGTAATATATTTGGTTATATATTCTAAACCAAACTTCCTACAAAAATAGTTAAAATACTGGATACAGAGGAAGAGGCTCAAACAAGCAAAGTTTATCATGGTGTCATTCTTTAGACCATCTTGTATCGTTCTGTAATTTCAGATACTAGAACTGAAAATCTCTAAAATCGTTGGACTGCAAATATTTAGGATTGACATATAATTTTAGGTAGCACAGTTAAAAATAAGCTTTTCAATACTTAATGATGCAAACTGCCATTTTTGTCATCTGCCATGACTGTTTAGTGTAGTGCACATTCTCTGTTTCTTCCCTTCACCTTTGTCTCACTGGAGTGTAGATTTGTGATCTAGACTCCTCTCCCCTACAAGTCCTTTTTTGTATACTAAAGTCACATCAACTACAGTAAACTGTTGTGGAATAATCTTTTTGTACACTGTGAAGATTTTGTCACTCAGATTGGTTTAAGAAAAAGATGAACAGCCAATAGGTAGACAGGATTTGGGGGACAGAGAGGACGCTGGGAAGAAGAGCTGGGAAGAAGGACAACAGAGATGCAGAGAGTTGCCAGCCAGACACATAGGAAGTAGCATGGATATTACAAAGGAAAGGTAACCAAGCCATGTAAAAGAACATAAATGAAAAGAAATTGGTTAAGTTACAAGAGCTAGTTAGCAACAAGCCTCAACTATCAGCCAAGCTTTCATAATTAATAATAAGTCTCCATGTCATGATTTGGGAGTTGGCAAGAAGGAGAGAAAAATCCACCTACGGTATGCTGAACAGATTAATTTCACAGGTATTTTGTATTAACTGGATGCTGGTCTGCAGCGAGGCAAAACAAGCTGGAATGGAGGGCTGCAGAGCAGGGACAAGACTGAAGGCAACAGGCAAACCAACCCTGTGTTCGTGACCCTGAAATGGAACCCGGCAAAATGTGTCTGCATCATTTTAACTGAAACAACGACAAAAATCCCCAACAATCTCATACTTTAAAATGTGGTTTATTAAGGCTACCTCTGATGCGCCTGACTTGGTTGTCTATATACTCCAATTATTTTGAGACCTTTCCCCCCTCTAAGCTGAGGAAACTGCCTGAAAGGTGAGACGCGTGAGCAGGATTTTGTCTCACAGAATGATAGGCAAGCAACATGCAAGGAACCCTGGCCCGTTCCTGTTGAGTTCCTAGTCTCTCCCTTGTTGCAGTGACTCCTGGCAACTTGAGCACAACAGTTTCCTTCATCTGTGTAGACAAGAGAAGTACTTTTCCCTTTTACACTGGGGAGACAAATGTACTAGAAACTTGTATGTGGTATAATACAAGCTGCCTAAGCTCTTAATGAGGTACTTTGAGCAGCTCATGTAGAGGCATAGGGCTATAAATAATGTCCTCAAATTCTAAAAGCTTATATCTGAAGTAGAACCTAGATTAATAATGTATAAGACCACCACAAACCTCCACGGTCACACTTATGGAGGGTTTTTACTGTCTGACACGCTCAGCACAGTTCTTCCCAGGCAGGAACAGTCTGTGAACCAGAACATCACAAACAGTGAGGAGTCTGCTCAATGAATGGGCAGTTCTCTATAAAGCAATTTGGAAAGAGTCTACCTTCCAAAAACCAAGAATTTCTTTAAACCAAACAAATGCAGACCACACAAAATTTTAAAAAATGAATCTGAAAATAAAAATAAACTCGAGATATACAAACTAGATAAGAGAACATGAGCCCCACCCCCCAAAATAAGAATGCTGAGAACTCTTCTAGTGCTGGAGTTAAAACCCACAATCCGCAAGCAAAGCAGACCCCTAGCACACTGAGATACAGTGTAAGTGTGCTTCTACAAAGATGTATCTATAGTTATCCCAATAATTTCCAAGGAATAGTGGTTTGGGATTCTAAGCTGCTAAATCTGTGTGGCAGATCTGTGCACCCACTGGAATCAGAAAGTCATCTTTTAACAAATATAAGAACAAATGCCTCATTAACATTACATAAATACTCCCTCCCATGCCTATAAGGAAAAGGGAGGGAATAAGGTCACTATATGAAAACTCAGCTCGCCTCAACAATCCTACAACAGTCTGTACTGACCACAGAATGTAACTTTTGAAGAGCAATACAAAACAAAACACTCAGAAAAAAACAAGATGTATACTGTATATTACTTCATCAAAATGAAAACATTTAGGTATGATTTTATTTTTATGTTTTTACTGCATGTAAAGTAAATAAGACATCTTACTTCAAAAGCACTGAAGCTCAGTGTGGTAGTCCATGCCTACCACATGCCATGTAATCTCAGCACTTGAGAAGCAAAGGGCAGAGGATTGGTGCAGTTCAGGGCCAGGCTAGTTTACAAGTGAGAACATGTCTAGGGCAGGGGAGGTACAGCAATGCTTCAAAGAATTTCAAATCCACAGCCAAATGAACACAGAGTATGCTAGCTGGTTTTCTGCCAACTCGATACAAACTCGAATCACTGTGATAGAGAGCACTCCTGGTTTACGTTTCTGCCCAACTTCCCTCAGTAATGGACTGTTACTGAAACTCCTAAGCTGAAACAAACGCTTTCCTCCCTGTTTTCGGTCACGGTGTTTTATCATGGCAATAGAAACCCTCAGATACAGAGGGCCTAGTTTTAGTCTACTTATGACACATTGATCATGAAATATAAACAATGTGTCATTCAAAATTTCCATTTTGGTTCCTTAATCATATAATGTCAGTCTATAAAAAGTGAGAAATACATTTTCTATATTTCTGCCAGCCTACTTTTGCATCAATTACAAGAGGATACTGATGTAAGATTCCCCTCTGTATGCTGTGAATACCATTGGTTAATAAAGAAACTGTCTTAGGCCTGCATAGGGAATAGAGGTAGGCGGGGAAAACTAAACTGAATGCTGGGAGAAAAAAGGAGGAGTTAGTGAGAAGCCATGGAGCTGCTGCCGCTGGAGACAGACATGCTGAAACTCTGCTGGCAGGCCACGACCTTGTGGTGATGCACAGATGAATGGAAATATGTTAAATTAAGACGTAAAAGTTAGCCAATAAGAAGACAGAGCTACTGGGCCAAGTAGTGATTTAAATAATACAGTTTCTGTGTGATTATTTCAGGAATCTGGGCCTCCTTACAACAGGATACCAGCATGGATATGAATGCTGTCACTGATTTAAATGTTCCTTGTATTTCCTGTCCTACGTATACAGTAATTAACAAGAAAACTGAGATTCATATAAAATAATAAACAAAACAACCTATTTCTCCACTACAAACAGGAGAGGCAGGTACAGTAGACAGTGCTCTGGAAATGGGAATTTTTTTTTACCATGTGACAGATTGGATTAGCATCCTACATTCTGCTCCTCCTTTACTGGGTCTATTCCTGTGGAAAGGTTACAGGTCTAACTTTCACCACCCTGCTTTTACCAGCCATATGCAAAAGCACTTGAAGAACTCTCACTATCTGCCACCATAATTTTCCTCTCAGCCTGTTTTCACTCTGAAAAGGCATACAGAGGCCATAGTGAATCCACTGAGTACTGTACACATAATATGAAAATAAATAAGCCACTGAAACCTGAGTTCTCTGCTTTTGCTATGGCAAGTAAGAGAAAACATTGGTATAATAAACAGAACAAAGATCACAAAAGTTGTCTATGTGAATATATCCATGGCAACTGTTGAACATAATAAAGTGCCTATCTGTGTTCCTGTGTGCTGAACAATTTATGGGGGGAGTGCAGGAGAATACTGAGGCCACTTAATACCATTTTCTTAAATGTCTGATGTCTGAGGCTGCAACTAATTTGAGCCTACTTATCTTTGCTTCCAACTGCTTCCCAAGGACCTTATCTGCTACACTGTATGTTTAACAGGGATGAGGATGGGGCACATCCTGGACTGCAATGGTATTTAGAGAGTAAGAGAATTCTTACCCAATTTAAAGTTTTTTAGATGTTAGCTGAAAAGTACACATTTCCTAGAATAAAATTTGTTAAGCCTTCTTAAGCTACACAGTTAGTAGGGTATAAAGTCATTATGCCCACTCAAAGATAAAATTCTACCCTCACTGTTTCCTACACACAACTGTCACTACTATGTGACACATGGGATGAAGCCAGAGCCTCGTGCACACTAAGTTCTGCTCTACCACTGAGTTCCGGTCCTCCTCAGCCTCTAAGGGCTTGTAAGACATTGATTATAAACTGCACTAAATGTTACTTTCTGCTGACAAGTTCACTTGAGAACCAACTGAAGAAGCCTCTAGAAGTGACAGTGGAGTTGGTGAACTAAACAAAGCTTTTACATGTTACTTTGCCTAGCAATTATATTTCAGAATACCAAATCATATATATGTTTTGTCAAAACACAGCACCAACAATCACCCTTCATTCTGTTGAAGTGCTATGCAATTATGAAATTCCCAATATGAGCTATTAACTAATAGGATGTCTTTTAACATGTCATATATCATTTTGTTCTAAGATCATGAGTAGTGAAAAAAATTAATAAGGCAGAATTCTGCATAAGAGTTGTTGGAATAGTCTTAAAAGATTCTTTCAACACATATTTAGGGAAGAATCTAGGCAGGATGAACTTGGTTTCTCTGATATCTAACACAGAAAACATTCTACTTACATCATCTATCACGAAGACTATATATAGCAAAAGCAATATCTAAAATTCCTGATTTAGGTAATGTTCTATTACTATTTGGTTTCTCTTCTCCATAATTCAGAAATTTTAATACATTTTACCCGTTATGCTACAAGATAAAGTTGCAAATTTTTTCTTTAATTTTGTAAATAAGGTTAGAAGATACAAATGACTTATGCCACTGCATTCCTTTTGAAATCAAAGATATCAGTTGGGAATGCTGAAAGTTTTAAAATGAATATAAAGGACCACACAGAAAACAATAAAGAGAATTCATTGCACAGTTCAACCGAGAGAGATACGAGCACTAAGAGAGCAAAGCATTAGCACTGTGCATAAGTGATAAACTATGTCACATGAAAACAAATGGTTTAAATACTATAAAGTCATGACAACTGAACAGGCTTAGTAAGGAAATGAGCTGTAAAGCTATGTGTTTGGAGATGTCAGAGAAATGCTAAGTGTCTCATGGTAGAAAGAAAACCTGAAAAGAACATAGCCTAAGTGTTATAAAGTGAGGGAAAAGATGCACTCATTTCCATCACATCTGAAATACGCTATTACACTGGGCGGCATGGCTATCTGCACAGCTCCCTGCAGCACTGACTTTATGTGCCTCTGTGCATTCTCTAGAAGACCCAGAGACCTAATCCAATCATGGTGGGATGGTAGCAGAACCCTCAATTTGAATCTCTGAAGCTATTTTTAGCCATATGTAAAGAAATCAAGGCCCAAGGAACATAAAGGTAAAAACCAGTCACAGTGGCACATACCAGTGCGCAGCATTTAGGTGGGTAAGGCACAGGACAGCCAGAATAGCAAGTTGCAAGCTAGCTAAGGGCACCAAGTATGGCAATACTTTTTGTTGGGGGGGGGGGGCTCAGTATAGTTAGAAAATATACATGCACACAAAGACATAAAATATTTAGCATTTTATGTAGCTGTGTGTTGGGTAGTATGAACACAAAAGGCTATTCAAGAATATAACTTTTTTTTAATGCCTAGAAGTTATCTACAAAATGCCAACAAACCCAAGTTTCTGCGTGACTTTCATCAGCTTCTTTGCGACTGACCACAGGACTGCAGAAGGGGATCACAGCGCTATTTAGCCGTATCTAATACAGAACTTGATCAATAAGCTATTGCTAGTGTCAAAAGACAAGTTCAACCCTCTTCCCCAATTCCATAGACAGCATCACATCTGTTCTGCTTTAAAACACCAGTTCTAGGGGCTGGAGTGATGGCTCAATGGGTAACAGTACTGGCTGTGCTTTTAGAAAACCCAGGTTCAATTCCCAGCATCCACATGACAGGTCACAACTATCTGGAACTCCAGTTCCAGGTGATCCAACACCTCCTTCTTTCTGACCTCCATCATTACAGGGCACAGAGGTGGTGCACAGACAAGCAGGCACGCAAAACACCCATACCCGTAAAAAAATGACAATGATACATTTAAGAAACTAGTTTAAATGCCTTCTCTTTATAAAATTGCCGTTTTCCCAATTTAACACTTTGGACAAAAAGTACTGGCAATCATAGTAAAAAGACAAGAAGAGCTATAAACAGAATGTTAATAACTCAGAAGTGAACAAAAGTTATTGCTAAAAAAGGATTAAGCAAATATCTAACACTAGTGAACACTCGAAGATCAATTTTTTATCACAATTTTCTAATACTGAGAATCATCTAAAAGTATTTAACCGCTAGTTGGAATAATCACAGCACAATTTAAATAGTAATCTTAAGCTTTAACAGTTTCATATATAATAAATCAATATAAAATTTGATTCATTTCATTAAAAATTTTCATTTGACTAGGGATGAGGTGGCTGATTGGTTCAGTAACAGGTTGCTATCTAACCATTTTCCTTAGTCACCTGTGTGTAGGGTTACTTCTTGTTCCCTTCAATATTTCAATCTGTAGGCACAGTCTATATATGAAAACCAGGTCCCCCAGACTGATAAATGCTTTGTGCACTATTTACATTGGTGCCTTTCCTGCACGTATTTTTGCTTTATTTTTTTTTAATTACCCTATACAAATCTGGTTTGGCTGTGGACAGTGAGCAAGTTCATCAACTTGTACGCCGAGGAGGACTACAAATGCCTGCTTCTGAGTTTCTTGGCAGAAAAAGAAAAAAAATTAAAAGCCGAGTAGGGTATAATGCTAATGCTAAAGTTTTTTGTTTTTTAAATTCATTATTATTTCTAGGCATCAGTAATGTATTTTAACATAATGGAAAACATTATTTAAGAAAAACCAAAATACCTCAATAAACATCTCCCTGAATCTCACTGGGATACTAAATAGCTCATTACAGCACCACTTGCCAGTTGTGTGTGAAGAATTTCATTAAAATGTTTATTCACAACTGTGTCTTCCTAATAGACTTTGACAGGAGTAACACCTTGTAGCTAACATTTAAGTATTATTAAGCCCTATTTCTTTTTTCACAAAAGTTAAAGTTGTAAAAATATATCTTTCTCTTTATTTAATTATGTGTGCACTAGAATGTTTTTAACATTGAAAAAGTAGACACACACAAGGTAAGGAAATCAGCATTGCTCTGGCAGCTGCTAACAGAAATGCCCCCTTTCTGTAATTACACTCACCCCAAAGCATCCCAATATAGAGCCACTTCAACAAAGAAGCATGGTTCCAGACACACTGAACTCCAGCAGGGAGGATGGAGAACAAGAACCAGCATGTAAGGTTCCCACTGCCCTTCCAGACACCTCAGTTCTCCTCCGCTAAGAGGAGCTCTCAAACGTGCCACACAGCATGGAGGAGGCAGCTGTTTGTAACGGGTGAGCATCATCAGGGATGTGTATCTAGACTCACGCAGTCTGAGGAAAAGCGCAGGACAACACCAGAGGCAGAGAACTTAAGATTTATGTACACCTGTTGCTTAGTTTTTAAGAGTCTCCCCTTACAGTTTCTACACATCTTTCTGAACTCTTCCTGGCCCCTAGTTTTTTCCAGCTTACTAACAAACGCTACAAAAACATTTTAATTCATCTTTACTGAACCTACCACTGCTATAGAGTCATCGTTGTATAATGTATTTTGTCAAAGGTGCCAATCTCTGACATCTACTTAATCTTACGATTTGATATTACTCAACTCTGTCTTTTACTGTAGAAACGCTTTCCTAGCCCTGTGTAGCCTTGTTTATTGTGATACGATTTACAATAGCCAAGAATCAGCCTAGGCGCCTGTCATAAGATTATCTGGATTACAAAAAATAAGTGTGATATACACAACAGAATTTTACTTAGTCACAAAAAATACTGTAATTATCTGAAAAGTACATGAAATTGAGATCATATTAAGCAAAACTTAATAGGCACAGAAAGGTTAAGAATTGTACATTTTGTCTTAGGAGAGAAAGAGAGAGACACAGAAAGAGAACCTGAAATAGAGCACAGAAGGAGGAGCGAAGTCAGGGATATGGACTGCACTCACAGCATAGCAACATCATTGCCACATCTGCATGGATAAAAGGCACCAGGATTAACCTATTTCAAATTCAAAGAAATTGCAGGAGCAGGTAATCCATAGGACTAGGCATCCAGAAAATCAAGACATAAAACAAGAAACAAACTCAAATAAAATGACAAAACCAATTATGCTAGCTATTTTGTTTTTTGTTTGTTTGGCTGGTTGGTTTTGGTTTTTTAGTACAGGGTTACCGGAGTTGCCCTGGCTGTCCTGGAACTAGCTCTGTAGACCAGGCTGGCCTAGAATTCACAGAGATCCGCCTGCCTCTGCCTCCCAAGTGCTGGGATTAAAGGGATACACCAGGAGTACTGGCTAGTTTTAGGTCAACTTGACGCCAACTAGAGTCATTTGCGAAGAGGATACCTAACGGAGAAAACGCCCTGAGCACATGGGCCTGTGGGCAAGACCAGGAAAGCCAGGGACCCTACAGAAGAATCCACTACTGTATGTTCCTAAATGGGTGCTATTTCTAACTGCATTCCTGCAGAACGAGTGCAGCTCTTGTCCTCATCACAGCAGCTTTCCCCAGCAGGAGATGGAAACTGCTACAGGAAGCCACAACTGATCAAAATGCTGAGAACAAGTGACCACGAGGTGCCCAGCTCTAGTTAGTACATCTACAATAACTTAAGGCTCAGAGAACACTGTGGAGATGGGGCAGAAAGACTAACAATCAGAGAACCAAGATGTCTGCTGTGAGGCAGTGTGTCCAACTTTGACAGGGAAGTTACACCCATTCAGTCTCAAAACTATGGTTGCTTTCAGGAAGACCATGCATAATGACACCTGTTAACATGCCAATGGGCAAAAATCTCATGTTCCAACCTCAAGAGAGCAGGGTGGGGGGGGGGGGAGAGATCAAGAGACACAGATAAATGACACTAAGAGACAGAAACAGAGAGGAGGAGAAAAATGGGAGGGAAGAAGGGTAGAAAGGAGGGGACAAGACCAGTCTTGTCCAGGGATGAGCCTCTATAAGTTATACAACCCAAGCAGTCAGCATTAAACAAATACAAGCAACACTAAATGGATTCTGCAGGTTTTACACACAGGCATGTGCACAAACACACACACACATGCAACAATAACAATTAAAGAAAAGGAGGAACAAGAATAGAGGGAAACTGGAAATAATACCAATACAATACAGAAGAAAAAACGCTGAAAACTCTTCGCAGTCTCCTTCAGGTTTCTCTTGTGTAAAGGTCGGCTATCTTTCCAGTTTGCTTTTAAAGCACAAAGAATATTTTATTCAATATGTTTCATTAGTTTCTGAGAAAAAGCTAATGTAATTCAGCTTAGCATTTCAAGAAAATGACACTGCAGTGTCTTCTCATCATCTTGATGGCCACCTTTTCAGACCTTCCCTGTGTGCAGAATCTGAAGCAGCTCCCAGTCAGGCTGCATCACCCCTGCAACTCCCTCACAGCACCGCTTGTCCAGGAGCTCAACCTGGGTTCTTGTTTACTATGCCTGAATACACTGTTCCACTCCAATGAAGCAGTGAGCATGCCTGCATTCATGTCTATTATTTTCCCATAGGATTTACCTAGCATGGTTATTGACAGGCTTAATTATTCCACTAGATATTTTTAAACATACTAAATCTGTAAGATTATAAATCTGACATTGCCATAAGCACTACATCTCCCCAAAGTCTTTCATCTAATTTTCTCTCCTTAGACAAACGTATAGTTTCTAGCACCTTAATCCCAAGTGGTTAAATCTAATTCCTGTCTGTGAGTCTTCATGCTGTCTACAAAATAGAAACATTAAAATGCCAGTCTTTCTGCATGGCATCCAGGAAAGCAGTGGTAGTGCTGAGGGGAGTCCTCCAAGTTCAACCATTCCGTAGCTTCAGTCTCCGCAATGCGGGGGTTGAGGACAGTACAGGAGGCATCCCAGCGCCCCATTGCATTCTTGCATGAGCCCCCTTGAGACTGCTGCACACCACACATCACTATCCAGACTCAGCCCAAACCTCTGGGTTTAACAAGCTTCTGTGCCCTTTGACCTTTTCAATGTCCTACAACTTCATCCTTTTAGCTCCTAAGGGCCCTCACGGGTCCAGGCTCTAATATGACAAATGGTGTTCCCTTTAACTGTTTCTTTGCTGAAGCCATGATAAAGTATCCAGGAGGGTACCTGCACCAGGGCGATGGCGGAAGCTACTCTTGTGTCACAAACCTAGCAGTAATAAGGTTGGTTACTTGTCAATCTGTCCTCTACTGTAGCCTGTATACCCCACAGCGGGAACTTGGTATCAAGGTGCTGACCGAGGTTTCTGTCCCACCTGGTCCCACAGTCATTCAGTCCCAAAGAAACACACAGAAAAGAAACACACAGAGGTCTACATTAATTAGAAACTGATTGACCTACTAGCTCAGGCTTCTTATTAACTCTTTCTTACATCTATTTTTTATTTATTTATTTATTTATTTATTGTGTGTACAATATTCTATCTGTGTATATGCCTGCAGGCCAGAAGAGGGCACCAGACCCCATTACAGATGGTTGTGAGCCATCATGTGGTTGCTGGGAATTGAACTCAGGACCTTTGGAAGAGCAGGCAGTGCTCTTAACCTCTGAGCCATCTCTCCAGCCCTCTTTCTTACATCTTATGTTTGCCCATTATTCTTGTCTGTGTTAACCATGTGGCTTGGTACATTTCATCAGCAAAGCATTCTCATCTTGCTTCCTCTCTGTCTGGGTGGCAACTGCAGATTGCATCTTTCCTCTTCCCAGAATTCTCCTGTTCTCATTGCTCTGCCTCTACCTCCTGCCTGGTCACCCCACCTATACTTCCTGCCTGGCTGATGTGGGAGTCCCCTCTGTGTGTTGTAATTACCATTAAGGAATAAAAAAAACTGCTTTGGACCTATAGGAGGGCAGAAGTTAGCTAGGCGGGAAAAACTAAGCTAAATTCTGAGAGAAGGAAGGCGGAGTAGAGAGACAGAATGTAGCCCCACCGGAGACAGACGCCAGAATTTTGTTGGTAAGCCACTGTCACCTAGTGCTACACAGATTAATAAAAATGGGTTAAACTAATATGTAAGAGTTAGCCAACAAAAAGCTAGAGCTAATGGGCCAAGCAGTGTTTTAATATAGTTTCTGTGTGGTTATTTTGGTTCTGGGTGGATGGAACGAATAAGCGGCCTCCTACTATACCTGGCTACTGGCCAATCAACATTTTGTTGAACAAGTACAAGAAACAAATCTTTACAGTGTAAAACCATTATCCCACAGCATCAAGGGGCCTGGCTGATATTTTACCAGAAGTAGGGGAGCTAGGCCTGTCATCAAAGGGTTCATGGGAGCCCAACTATTTCTACTATTGGTGGTGGTGGGTCTCACAATACCACACTATCTCCACCTGAACCTGGACTCTGGGGAAAACGGAAGTCAAGAGTAGGGTCTCCATCATCTCAATAACACAAAACACACACATACCTTTCATTCAACTGGGTCTGATGCCAAACTTCCTCTTGACCTGTGCAGCTTTTCTCATCTTTTTGTTCATTCCCTAAATGAAGACATTTACTCTCTACTCTGAATTCTTCCCTTGGCCCCTAGGTTTCCAGCCTCCAGGGCCACCTCTCTCTACCCAGAAGACTGAGAACCCCAACTGAACCTGACAGGAGGGGTCTTCAGGCAGCTGTGATTCAACATTAGCTCAGTCAGGGTCAAACCGTTCCCTGTCTGGACCAGCTGTCTCTGGTGCTTTCCCTTGCAGAGCTCCTGAGTGTTCAGGACAAGCTGGGGTGAGATCTCAAACCAGTGAGCTGGTTCCATTCATTTACTGATGCTTAGAATCTACTGACTGATATACCAGATACAATGCTGAGTTGGGGGATGAAAGAAAAAGACATAATGACAATTTCTCATTTCAGTTTTCTGTTCAAGAGCCTTGGCCATCAGTGCATGGCCAGTTCAGCTGTGCAGGTGACTGCATACTGCTCTGGTGTCCCTATTTAAAGCTCCTTGACCATTAGGCTATGAATCCCTTTAGCTGAACAACTGTCACAGCCACTCCTGAATAACACCTGCCAGTAAGTGCAGAACGTGTTCCTTTGGTTCTAGAAAGACATTATGCCACATCTACCTGGGAATTTCGGGGTAGCTGGTTTCCAGTCAGTGTCTTTGGGAACTAAGTAATAGCAGTTTGAAATCAAGTAATAGCAGTGTTGAGGGGAATATGGAATCTGCAATTTGCTGCCAAATGGTATCTCTGGGTTCTTAAAGTCTCTCTTGCTTATATTTTTTTCTTTACTCTACTGCCCACACCCCACTAATGGACAAAGGGAGAAAAACTAGCTTTTCCTTTTTTCTCAGTACAGTAGCTTCTTTCCCCAGCAGGTGTAGATCAAGGGCTGTGAGACTCCCAGGCCGACCAAATGCCCAGCTCCTGCCTAGTCCCAGTTCTGCTATTAGATTATAAGAAGCTGCTTCCAAAGCTGGTGCCACACAGCTCACTGTGAGCTGTGGCCTTTGCTCTCACCTTATGTCCCCAAACAAGTGACAACTGCTGGCTATTACGAGTTTTTGAACAGTGGCTCAGGGAAACAAAATAACCCCCTAGGCGGAGATCTACCAGGAATAAGAATGCTATTCTCTGTCGATATGTGGCACTATTCAAACTATGGCTGGGGTGTTAGCTCAGTGACAGTGTGCTTGTCCAACACATCGAATCCCTGGGTGGATCTTTAGCACCACAACCAACACATACAGAAATAGAACTATCTGCACTGTTTTTTCAATTATAAGGGGTTCAGAAAAAAGGGTGTGGCCTGTCCATCTCAAACAGTGCACTGTGTAAATACCAAGCTTTGGTTCTTGATGTCTGTGGTGGTTCTGGATGAAAATGAGACTTGGGCCCCAGTTGGTGAACTGTTTAGGAAGGATTAGAAGGTGTGGCCCTGTTGAAGACCTATCACTGGGGGTGAGCTTTGAGGTTTCAGAAGTCTACCCCAGGGTTAGTGGCTCTCTGCCTGCTGCCTGTGGATCAGGATGAGAAGCTTTCAGCCACTGCTCCAGCACCATACCTGTCAGCTTCCCACCGAGATGATAATGAATAACCCTGGGAAACCCTAAACAGGCCCCTGATCCAATGCATTCTTTTCTAAGAGTTGGCTTGGTCATGGTGTCTCTTCACTGCAGCAGAACAGTGACTTAGTGTCATATACCTGATCCCGAGCTCCTCTTCCACTGACTGCTACAGAGCAGGACTCTGGGTATTCTCTAGAAGGACTATATTTAACTCTTGCTAGTTATATCGTGGCTTTCCATCCCTCAACAAATGGTTACAAAACCTGTCAGTGGTTAACTGTAGGACTGACTCATTTTGTCAAGTGCTATAGAGTATCTGTCTCACTGAACTGAGCGCCTTCCTGTGGGTACTGCAAGTACCACCTTGGAGGCTGTAGCTCGTGCATATCCCAGAAAACACTGCAGACAAATAGTCCTCTACAGTAATTCACTAGACAAGAAGCTATACACGCCACATCTATATGCTAACTGAAGAACATTAAAATCCAAAATATATAAAATGACATTATCTGTGAAACATTATCATTCATCTCAACAATCACCAGTTTACCAAATTGCATTATGAGCAAATGCAATCACATTGAATAGATTATATGATTGTAAAATGATTCAATTAAGCTTTCCCTCTTTGTATAATTTGGCAAATGTGAATTTATGTAAATGTGCAATGATGCTTCACAGATACAAATTCTCACAGAAATGGAAGAAACTATGAAAACACTCTTCTTAGAACACTCACTATTAAGTGTCAACAGCATATTCTGTTAAGATACAATGACAGTCGCCTCCCCCATCATCTACTTGGTTTTTAGATTGAAGACCTGGCTCAGCCATTAAAAGCGCTTGTTGCATTCAAAGAAGATTTTTTTGTTTACTTGTTTTTACCAGCACCAACATAGTGGCTCACAAACATCCTTAACTCCAGTTCCAAGAAATTCAATGCCCTCTTTTGAATTCTCTTCGTACCAGGCACGTGCATGTACATATAGAAGTAGGCAAAAAACACTATACACATAAAATAATCTTTAAAAAGAGAGAGTGGCACTATCTACATAGAATTTAAATGGGTTATATGGAATTAGCATTCATTTTAGTGATAAAACTGTATCTATATACTCTAAGAGGGTAGGATCTAATAAAAATTAAAATTATCTATTAAGATAATAAACACCTTATACTATACGTTCTGGTGGACACATGGGAAGTCCCTTAAAAAACACTGCTATAGCCAGGCGGTGGTGGCGCACGCCTACAATCCCAGCACTCGGGAGGCAGAGGCAGGCGGATCTCTGTGAGTTCGAGGCCAGCGTGGTCTACAAGAGCTAGTTCCAGGACAGGAACCAAAAGCTACGGAGAAACCCTGTCTCGAAAATCAAAAAAACAAAAACAAAAAAACAAAAAACAAAACACTGCTATATTTTTGCAAAGGGAAATAAATTTGATTTTAGTACTAGTCAGGAATGTCACAGAGAGGAACATCATCTACTTCCCATCATCTACTTGGCTTTTAGATTTCTACATATGCCTATATCTAGTTTGTTTTCTATTGCTAGGATAAAACATCACAAACAAAATCAACTGGGAAAGGAAAGGATTTATCTCAGCTTACAGCTGCAGTCAATCACTGAGGGAATTCAGGGCAGGAGCTGGAGACAGGAACCTAGAGGGAGGAACTGAAACAAAGCATGGAGGAACACTGCTAACTGGCTTGCTCCTCACTGCTCAGCCTACTTTCTTACAGCACCCAGCAATTGCTTAGAGGTGGCACCACCCACTGTGGACTGGACCCTCCCACATCAATCACTATTCAAGAAAATGTGCTACAGACCTGCCTACAGACTCTCGCGGGGCATTTTCTCAACAGACGTCTCCTCTTCCCAGATGACTGGCTCGTACCAAGCTAACAAGAAACTCCCCAGCACCAGACATGGTAGAACATGCCTTTAGTCTCAGCAATCAGGAGACAAAGAAAGTGAGAGCTCTGAGTTCTGGGCCACCCTGGCCCAGTGAGACTGACTTAAAAAGCCAAACCAAATGAACCTGCACCCTCACCCCCATCAAACACAAAGCTACTAACCAGCTTGGCTAGTAACCAGAATAACAGGGCCTCTAATCAGAGGTTAAAAGGCTCTGGGATGAAAACCAGGAGAAACCATGACAACTGACCGGTAGAATGCTTCAGTTGCAGGAATTTGAGAAACAGCACATATCCTGACTCTCCTTTTGACAGAGTTCATCAGACTCATCCAATAGCTATTCTGTCATCACACACATAAGGTGACCTTGTTTTCCTTTATGTAAAGGCATTTAGCTAGGGGTTAGGCCTGGATAATATTTCTGGTAAATTTTACATTAAATCTTGGTTATAAGCACTTTTTATTGTTTATGACTTCCCTTAAAATGATTAAAGCTGTCAAAACTGGGTGAAAGTGAGGATATTGCCCATCTGAGAGCTACCAGGGACTTCTTCCCAGACATGACATTTAAAGACAGCTGAAGGGGAGCAGTGTGCATGTACCATCCGACTTGGATGTGACCGCACGGTATGAACACGGCTACCAGTTTAGTACCATGGAGATGGTGGTAACCACACTTCAATCCTGCTCCTTCCACACAAGCCACAGGAACTGTCAATCAAGCAGTCGCTTCTTTGGTGATCTCAAGAGCTGTCTACCAGATGCTGTGGCTGCTTTAAGAGCCCCACAGCTGCTCACAGACACTTGGCTCTCGCTGAAGATGCCCTGGGGACAACTACTCACTCCACTCACAGGAACTACTGCAGCTGTCATAGCCAACACGTGCACCCATCCCTGCTCTAGAGGCCCCACATAAAAATCCTACCTTTTAAGAGTTAGCTTAAGCCACAGATGTTCCAGGTGACCCAGCCCCCCCCCCCGCCATGGATGCAAGCATTCTCCTTGCATAAGTTATTACTCTGTTGAGGAGGGCTCCCCCAGGCTCTGATAGTAGACAAGCAAGTCCAGTATTCCCCCAACATGCTGATATGGCTTAGTGAATAGTAGTGAGCAATCAAGAGCCTATGCATGGCTATCCAGATAAGGAGCCCTCCTCTCACTCCCATCAGTTGGTCTAGGAGACTACCCCCCTGTACAGCCTCTCTCTGTTCTACAGCACAGGTCTCCAGTTAAACCATAGCAGGCAGAGTGAGCTGAGCTGGTTGCATGGGGATCAGATAATAACTGGGGCAGCAGGCCCCAAGCCTATCAAGCAGCTAAAGGGCAGCTGAAAAGTTCCCGAGGACCCAGCAGACTGCAGTGGGTGAAGACTGGACAGCAGAGAAGTGCGCTGGAGAACGGCTCTGGGGGCTGGGAGACCTCTAGAAAGCTACCAGTCGCCAACTGTCCAGGACCTACCTCCAGTGGCTGCGGCTGAGCTGCTCTTAATGCCTTGGAAACTACACTTTACCTGTCCGCGCTTTCTATGCATATCGAGTGAAGGACCTTCAGCCGGGGAGACACCTACACAGGGAAGAAAGGACTTGCCTTATCTCCACAGACTTGTGTCAAGAGGAATGTGAACTAAGGGGACTACGTAAATGCCTGTCTATGACACAATGTTTACACAAGGACATTCTTCCACAATCCTCTACCCTAGTCAGACCTAGCACAAAAACATTCAGTTTCAGCTACTTCTTAGAAGAGATTCACAAGAAGTTCCCGTGTCACATAAAACTGTATGCTTTTCTCTCATTAACTGTCTTTTAATGAACCTAAGTCGTGTAAAAACAAAGACATTTCTTCCTTACACACACACACACACACACACGAAACAGAAAATGATAATATCGGAAAATGCTGAGTGGCCTGAACTTTCGGGCAAGCGTCACACAAGATAGGAGAGTTTTCAGATAGCTAAAACTATCTTCAAGTTGCAAACTATATTTAATCATTTTGATTACCAAGATTTACAGTCTTTCTTAGAATATTTTGTATTTATTTTTCTCTTCTATTGAGACTCTAATGTGACTACTAAAGAGCTAAACTACTGAGTATTTTAATACAGTTTCTCATTTAGGTCATAAAACAACTCTATTAGATAGGTCTTATCTCATTTACAGATGAGAAAAGTCTTGAAAATTCATAGTTCTTGACAAAAAAAAGTAGTATAAAATTTAAACCTAGTGTGTTTAACTACAAATATATACAAGTTCTTTGATTTGACAAATAAATTGCTTCCCTGTTTTTTAAAAGCGCTATTAACAAAGCTTGTCTCTGACACATATTTATAGAGACCCACTATGTGCCAAGTCAAACTCTTTAGAAGAAAGATATATGATCAACTGTTTTCTAATATTTCTTTTTAAAATCAGTTTTGTGAGGTCCATTCATTGTTCTTCTTATTGCCTGTGCTTTTGGTTTTCTGTTCACAGAGTCTTTTCCTGTGCTAACGAATTCAAGATTATTCCCCACTTTCTCTTTTATCAGGTTCAGTGTATAAGGCTTTACGTTGAGGTCTTTGATCCATTTCGACCTGGGTTTTGTGCATGGTCCTAAGTATGAGTCTATTTGTATTCTTCTACATGTAGCCATCCAGTTTGACCAGCATCATTTGTTGAAGATGCTGTTCTTTATCAAATGTATATTTCTAGGTTCTATATAAAAAAAAATCCAATGTCCATAGGTGTGTTTTGAAGATCAGTGCCTATTTTTATGCCAATACATTCCAGCCAATAATTTCTAATATTTCTCAATGTAAACATGAGCTAAGTGTGTTTATAAGGGGCTGGAAAGATGGCTCAGCAGTCAAGAGCACTGGTTGCTTTTTTAGAAGACCCAGGTTCATTTCTCAACTCTTGCATAATCCATCTTTAGCTCCAGTTCCAGAGGATCCAATGCCTTCTTCTTACCTCCACATCCAATCATGCTCATCATACACATACATAGACACATGCATGCATACGAACACTCACAAAATTGTAATAATTTTTTAAATGTGTTTGTGATATAACAATGTAAGTTACAGCTGTCTCCTACAATCTGCATCCCAGAGAGCTGTAAACAGGCCAGCATCTGAAACAGAGTACAAACCAAACAGCCATAACCCACACGTGGAAGGACTGAGAGGGTTGGAACAGAGTAAAGGGAACAAAATTAGGAGTGGAAAAGCAGCCATGCAGTTCTTTAAAAGACTCTCTTCTTGAGTGCTAGGAAACAGTAAGAGCAAGGTCTTAGGTGAGAAAATCAGGGCTCTCGGGGCTCAGAGAAAAAACATAACACACAGTAGAGGCTGTAACTCACCGAGCCCTGCTAGCACTGGTTTGCTGGCCTACTGAGATGTTGTTTGTCATTGCCCTACAGTTTTCTTCTCTTAGAGCAGGTAAAGCAGAGAGTCTTAAAAATAGTTACAAGGATGCCTGCTACCAACTCAGCATCATCCTTAATCCACTTTGTTTTGAATCTCAGCCATCAAAAGATTCAGAAGACTTTTTGGAAAATCAAATTTCTACTCACTTGTGGGGGTGTACATAAGATATCCACCATAAGCTTGGGTATTTGAACACTTGGTCCCCAGGATGGCACTGACTGGGGAAGGTGAGGTGGAACAGCCTTGCTAAAGAAAGTATGTCACTGGTGGCTGGCTTTGAGATTAAAAGTATCATGCCACCTCTAGTTTCCTGTCTTTGATTTGTGCTTGAGATTCAAGATGTGAGCTCTCAGCTCCCTCCTTTGGTCACCATGCCTGCTGTCCCCACCACTATGGACTCTAAGCCTCTCTAACTATACATCTAGATAAACTCTTGGATAACCGCCTTGCTCACCGTGTTTCATTACAGCAACAAAAGAATAACTCATACAAAGTTACCAAGTCTCAGAAGATTTAGAAAGTCTTCTCTACAATGTTTCTTGTATATATTTGATGTGACCTTAAATGGAAAGCATTGATCTGGGCTGTCAAGATGGCTCAGCAGGTAAAGTCATTTGCCATCAAGCCTGACAACCTTAGTTTGATTCCCCAAGATCCACATGGTAGAAGGAAGCTATTCTGTGACCTCCATATGTGTTCTATGGCATGCATGCATGTATGTACACACAAAGAGACAGGGAGGAGGAGAAAGGGTGAGAGAAGGGAGAGAGAGAAATGAAATAATGTAAAGAGAACGTAATTAATCTTCTGACCTCCACTGCAAATGAAGCTGGGGTGACAGAAACTGGCAACCTTTATTTGGAGCAGTGTGAGAAGTGATTCTCCTCCTGGCAATCTAGATGATTAAAAGTGACCCATGGCCATAGAATCAAAATGGCCAATATGGAAGCGGCAACGGTAGGAAGGGAGTGGTTGACTGTGGTAATCTGGGTGATCACATGCTCAGAAGCTGGGCCAATGAATCAACTGCTCCAACAGCTCTGGAGATAGACCCCTGAGAACAATCTGTTAAGTCTCTGCAGAGAAGCATCAGGGGTAGTGTGGATACATCCCAGGGAGAGAGACAAGCAAGGGCTCAGAAGAGAAGGGTAAAGAACAGAACAACACAAATAGGCACACTTGACTGAAGTGTGAGCAACATCTGTTCTGTGGAACAGATCAAAGTTCTGCTTGAAAATGTGTCTGGAAAGATTAAAAGTAACATCTATTCTATAAACTTCAAGGACATAAAGTAGGAGTAGTAATTTTGAAATTCTTACCGCATGACACTCACTGTGACTTTTTACAGGAGAGACCTGATAGCTACTTGGGGAAGCCAAACTGTGGTCTAAATGTTCTTAACAATGTATTCAGCATCAACCACTTTTACAAAAAAAAAAAAAAAAAAAAAAAAAAAAACCCTGAGGTTACTATTATCTAGCTTTGAAAACAGTGGTGACTAAGAGAAAGAACAGTTGGTGCTCTTTCCTTTGAGTAGTATGTGAAATAAATAGCTCTCGGCACCGAATGCTTAACTATTTGGTACATGTGGTACTTCAGGGAGACTGTTTCCAATCATAATTCTTTGGCTCATACAGATAGCATTGCTTACAGGGCAAGCAGCTCTTAAGAAAATAAACAAGATAAGGCAAAGTGTTCCCTCAACTATAGAATACATAATTGGCAAAAACAAGTGAGAACCGGAAAAAGGAACTGAGGTAGAATATGAGACAAACATTTTCTGTAACCAACTCAACTGTCCATAGTAAGGTAGAATAAAATTCTAAAATTACAAATAAAGAAAACCCTCCAATTCTGACCAATGCCTTTGAACACAGCACTCAAACCTTTTGTTAAAACTGCTTACAAGTTGTAAGGCTAAGATTACCTTCCAATCACCATCCACTCTTAACCTCTGAAACAGTGTGCATTCAGCAGAAAATACAAGGAAGAGTTTCTGTTTTTAAAAGTCTACAGTTCAGAAAGCAGTCTTCAAATGAACTGAATTTGTCAATGCAATGAGTTGATACTGCTTAATTTTACTTCAGAATAAGCAAACAAGTTTTAAAGGATATCTACATCTAATAATGTACTTTAAAAGCTCTTGAAATGTATCAACTGCTCATATTAATTTTGAACAATTTGTAGTAAATAAGAAACATTCCTGTTCTCCACTAACAAAGAGAAAATTTACACAGTTAGTGCATCACTATGTGAGGAGACTGCGAAGTGACCCCATGCTGCTATGAAGAAGGATTTAACTTCAGAGGGTATGCACAATGTAGCTATTGAGTAAAACTCAAAAGTGGGCCCTCTAAGCATGCACACACAGTAATGTTCTGGTGGGCTCTTCATATTAATAGTCATTTATCTAGAAAGTAAAGTACTAAAGTGACATCCAATGAAAGTTTTGTTTGGAATCAAGAATCAATAGATTTAAAATGGTGTTGGGTCACCATAGCATTTCCAATTCTTGAAAACCAAAACACTTCAGGGATATGTGCTCACTCCTTCATCAGATCTTTTCGGAATGTCCAGAAGGGTCTGACATGGTCTAGCACGTGACATTTTGTGAAGGAATAAAAATAACCACTAGAGTAGAATGAGAGTAATACCCCAAGTGAGCCAACTGCTTACTAGATGAAGAGATTAACAGCAGAAAGCGCCCTCCACAGAGGCACCTGGAAACATTATATGCACAGACACAGAGAACACCGTATTTGCCAGGAGCTAGGAAGAAAAGAAGGAGTTACTGTTCAATGAGTAGAGAGCCCTGTGGGGCACAGTGAAAACTCCTGAGAATGAAAAGGGGTGACGGCTGCTAGGTGAAAGTACTTGGTGTCAGAGAAGCACTGAATGCAGCTAAAAATAAGTTAACAAATTGAACACAGTTCTCAAAAGATGAAGCACAAATGATCAATAAACATAAAATAATATTCTAGCTATTAGAAAAATGCAAATCAGAACTATATTGAGATTCCATCTCACTCTAGTCAGAATGGACAGCTAGAAAACAACAAATAATAGCAGATGCTGGAGACAGTGCAGGGCAAAGGGAGCCTTTACACTCCCGACGGAGACACAAATCAACCCACCCACATGGAAACTGGCATGGCTTTCCTCAAATAGCTAAAACTGGATGTATCATAGGACCCAGCTGTATCGCCTTGGGCATTTATCCAAAGGACTTTAAGTCAGTATATCACAGAGATACTTACACAACTGTTCATTGCAGTGCCATTCATCATAATTAAGTTATAGAACCAACCTGGGAATGGACAAAGTTAACAAAGGAAAGAATAAAGAAATGTGGTGCGTACACTCACTCACGCTCACTTGCACGGCGCGCATGCACACGCACGCACACACACACACAGAAATTTTATTCAGACAAAAAGAACAACAAAATTGTGTTGCTTGCATGAAAATGGAAGCAACTGGAGATTATCATCTTAAGCAAATAAAGTCAGTCTCAGAGAGACAAGCATTGCATGTTTTTCTCATGTATGAATCCTAGGCATTATAAAGATACATAGAATAGTCAGGTGGTGCACGCCTTTAATCCCAGCACTGGGGGGCAGAGGCAGGCGAATCTCTGTGAGTTCAAGGTCAGCTTGGTCTACAAGAGCTAGTTCTAGGGCAGGCTCTAAAGCTACAGAGAAACACTGTCTTGAAAAGCCAATAAATAGATAAATGGTACATAAAATAATGTAAGCATATATGACGTAAAGGTAGAAGTCAAACTAGGAGAATGAAGAGGACTAAATGGAGGATGAGGGGAGAGGAAGGGAAGAGGGGAATGACATGAGAAGTAATATATACTTATATGAAAACATCCTATATATCACAGTATACAATGACTCTGTGTCAATAAAAACACTCTGTATCATTAGAATGAAATACTTGAATGACTTTGCTACCTAGATGAAAAGCAGTTCATAAACACTAAAAGTTATTTCTGTTACCACGTAAACACATTAGAGACATATAAGTGTCAGAACAGAGCTATATCCAGGAAATTCTTTTAAGAATGAACAAGAAATGCTTCATTCTCTATTCAGAGACCACAGGAGTATGAATTATACCCCAAATAAATGTACTATGAAGGAACCAGGAACCAAGAATTAAAGACATCTTTTCTTTGCTAAAACTAATAACCATTCCCTTAAAAACTGCCTGAAAATAGTAAATGCATCTTTTATCATAATTTTTAAAAGGTAAATGTGGCTAAAATTTAAGTACAAAACCCTAAGGATTAGTATTTCCCAATGAAAACATTTCGAATCTTAGACAAAAGTGAAGTGAGATAAACTATATTTCATAATTATTAATCACTATCAGTTAAAGCAATTCTGCGATAATATGCATTTGTAATTATGTAGTTTCCACGTAACTATAATAAAATATTCTAAACATGTAGGTATCCTGAAACATGCAAAATTACATAGCCACGGATTTATTCGACATTTAATTTAACTACAGTATTTCTGGTAATTTAGACACTAGTCTACATATGCAGCCAATCTGACTCATGGCCAATGACGCTAGATGGCTGATAAGAAAAGAACAGCTCTCAAACGTCAAAGCCAGAATTTAGAGCTAAGAAGGCAGAGGGTGATGCCCCCTCATCTGCAGTAAAGTTGTTCAATAAAAAATCATTTATGGTTCTTTATTCCTACTTTTAACTGTCACAATTTTTATGTTTATGAAGTATAACCAGAGAATCCTGACACAAAACGATGACCAAGTGAGGACAGTCTTCTCTCCTCCATCACTCCCACATGCTCGGAAGGTTTGTACTCTGTTGGGTCTGAACTGTCTCCAGAGCGGTGAAGGCTGTCTACCCAGAACCAGTCCCTCATATCCGCTTGAGCTCCTTCTGTAAGCTTCCCTCCCCACCCACTCTTCAATACATCCTATTCTGGAATGATCTCTTCTTTCCATCTGTACAAATGACTGCTAATAAATGGTATTTGTTGTTCAATGTATGGCTTATTTAATATAAAGTCTTACGGTTCCATTCACTTAGGCATAACAGTAGAATTTCATTTTTATGGTTGATTATTCCATTACGTTTTCAAAAGCTAGCTGTCACTTGATGGACACATTGGCTATTGTGAACAATAGCTGTCATGGTCATTTCCTTTGGATGGCAGTTAGAACAGACACACTGTCGTATGTTCCATCTCACAGCACTGTCTGATATCTAAGTGAGCCAAATAGGCAGAGACCGCAGAAATAATTAATTAATTAAAATTCTCTAAAATGCTAATATTTTTGGTTCACTAAGATTTTTTTTATTGATTTTTATGTATGTGTTAGAGCCACAAAAATCAATGCCCTGCACTTTTTGTGAGTTCTATTTCAAATTCTTTATGTTCTCCATCCCTCTGGATTTCTGGATTCCTCAAATCAAATAGGTGCTGGGGTGTCAAGGTGTACCTAAGTGAAACAGCACTTATTATAAAGTAACCAGCCATTAAAAACATTAGTAAATAATTGGTAACCTAGGAAGATGCTGCTTAGAGTTTTGGTGCTATCGTGGAAAGGGATTGAGGTTAAAAGGTCCTCCTAATTGCTGTTGACATCTCAAGTCAGAATCCTCTAAGACAAAACTTCTTTGATATGGCTTTGCGGACGCTCACATGTTCAAGGATTCGGGATTCTGTCTCAGTAAATGTCATCATGATGTCTGCATCATTCCAGGCTATGGCACTGTAAATCTGTACTATGTCTTACCTCTGCCAAGTCAATATGATATGAATATATCTCAAAGTAATCAAGGAGATGTTAAGCCTTATACCACAGCCAAACAGTGCACACAGCTCAGGATATACATTAATAGCTAAAGACACACAAATAGAGAGTATGTGGCAAACAGTGATAGTCATTTTCCAACACAGGCCTCCCAAATTAAAGCAAAAATAAACTCATTGCCGTTCACAGTTCTAAGATGAATGTCCCGTAGTTGTGCATTGTCTAATGATAAAATCAAGTAAGGAAAGAGTAGGCTTTAGTTCGGGGTTAGGATGCAGAGTCTAGTAAGAGATGAAATGTTATTTTTGCCATAAGTAAATTTAGTGCAGTGTTTTGTTTTTGTTTTAGCAATTATGTGGTGAGCATGACTGCAATCCCAGCACTTGAGAAGTAAAGTGAGGAGCATGAGGACTTCAAGGTCAACCTAGTAAATTCAAAGCCAGCCTGAGTTACAGGAGATCCTGTCTCAAAATGAAACAGGAGCTGGAGGCTGGGCGGTGGTGGCGCACGCCTTTAATCCCAGCACTCGGGAGGCAGAGGCAGGCGGATCTCTGTGAGTTCGAGGCCAGCCTGGCCTACAAGAGCTAGTTCCAGGATAGGAACCAAAAAGCTACAGAGAAACCCTGTCTCGAAAATCAAAAAAAAAAAAAACAAAAAACAGGAGCTGGAGAACTAATTCAGTAGTTAAGAGCACTTGATGCTCTTGCAGAAGGTCCAAATTTGGTTCCCATCATCTACATCACGTGGCATCAACAACCTGTAAATTCAACACAAACGCATCCAACTCCCTTTCTGGCTTCCATGGGTGCATACATGTGCGTATGTGCAAGAGCGTGCACATGTGCATGCACATACACAAAAATAAAAGTAAAATCAATAAACACACACTAAAAATTGAGGCAAATATGAATTAAATGATTTTCTAAAATCATTTACATCCTGCATGTTGGTAAATGTCTACAACCACAGCACTGAAGGCCAAGACAGAGGGACTGCACATTTTGAGACCATCCTGAGCTACACAATGAGACCCTACCTCAAAAAGAAAAAAAATCAGAAAACAAGGGAGGAATATCAACCAGATTATTACCACATGGAGCCACTTGTTCCTTCCGCAGATGCCCAGACTCCTGAAATAATCACACAGAAATTATATTATTTAAATCACTGTTAGGCCAATCACTTAGGCATATTTCTGGCTTACTCTTATATCTTAAATTAACCCATTTCTACTAGTTTGTATTTTACCAATAATTTCCTGGCAACGTTCCAGCTAGCAGCTCGTGTCTTTCCCCACTGAAGGCTCTCACTGACTGTCTTTTTTTTTTTTTCATTAAGTTTAGTTTTCCCCACCTAGCTCTATTCTGCTAAGCCACTGGCCGAAACAGATTTTTTATTCATTAACCAATAAAAGTCAACACATAGACAGAAGGACTTCCCACACCACCACAGGGTTTTCAACAGAATAAATGAAAAAAAAGAACAAAGAGGCACTAATCATGTTACTTTCTTTAAAAAACATGAATATACAATTTTATAAAAATAGAATCAATTCCCAAGTAGTCTCATGCTGTTGGAATAATGGATTAACTCAAATAGGCTCCTTTTCATAGCATGTAGTTTGGATACGTTACTCATTTTTGTTAAAAATAATGTTCAACTTTTTGAGATATTCTTTTTTTCTCCTTTCCAGATCTTTCAGCTTCATCTTGTCTGCTCTTAATCGAGAATTGATTCTAACCACGCTTAGCTGAAGCCAGTGGTCTCAGAAACCAGTCCAGCTTGCCTCCCACTAGCAAGCACTCATCGTCCTAAGGAAAGCTTCCCAGCAGAGTGGTCCAGCCTCCCTCCCGGAATAAGTAGCCAGACACATCACTTCATGGCAAAGATAAGAAGAGATGAGAAGTTACTTTGCCATGGCAAGAACTTTAAAAGTTCTAAATAGATCACGTTCTTCAGCTTAAATACAAATGTGGTCTAAGACAACATATATGACTACAAAAGTCTGGTCCTTAGAAACCACTAAGGTATTCCAACATTGAAATGAGAAGAATTCGCTGGTCCTCCCTGAGACAGGCTGAGCTGCCCCGCTGCCCTGAACACTTCTTAGGCACACATCTCAGAGAGTGGAGGCGAAGGCTCTGCCGAATGTTTCTCTTCAGGAAGAAAACAAGCAATGTACTTTGTTCCTTAGCAGACTCCCTAATTGCGGTTCTGAAAACCTAGCCAATGGCTTATAGAACTAAGAAGCAAAACTTAAATATGAAAGGCAACTTTATAAACATCAGTGTAACTTTAAAACCAGGTGTGTAAGAAGGAACTTTTAGGAGGTAAGCCATGGAAAAACTGTCTAAGCGCTCCACTGCCTACTCAGGGTGTTCCAAGGAACCACTGTATACTCAGGACTTAGGAAAGCAAAGTTCCATCAAAGGTGGCTCTCAGTGGTCAGCTGGACAAATAAGCATACAAGACTAAAGTTCACTGCATTTGTGTTCTAGCTGTAGAAGCCTATTAGGCTGTAAACATCAACCTCAAAATACACAGAGAACGGCTATAGCTGCATTTGGAAGGCTAAGAGTTTTTAACTGGTAGATAAGGAAAGCGTTTATTCTTTACCACAGCCCGTAAACACTGCCTGGCATTTCTCGGACATGTCCTCATCCCGACCTAACCAGACAACGGGAGCGCAGACAGCTCCAAGGTCCTTCATGCCCAGCTAAAATTTTAAATACATTTGAATAACTAATACCATACCTAGTAAAGGAAGAGACATTTACGTAAGTGGGTCTTTATCACAGTGTTACTTATACTGAGAAAATGTATCGGTGTACAGTACAGAGAGCTGATAAAAACAACAGCCCACTCAGATGCTTACAATTCTAGATGCGCGGAATCAGTCAGTGACTTTTAAAGCCTTACTAAGCTGTGAGCACTAAGTGCTGTAAGAGAAGTTTGGGTCACCACTTTGTAAAGAAAATCATTTTATTTCCTCCATTTTAGAAATTAAACGGTAAACTATCTCTCCCTAAGCCAGAGGGAATGGAAAACTGGGATGTGGCTACTACAAACGGACGCCGAGGAATGTTAGCCTAGAGCATGTCCTAGATGAGGTGCTGACCATGCAACTGAAGGAACAATGAACAAGCATCACCTGCAGAAGTGAGAGGCCAGGTCAGGAGATGAAGCAAACATGCTCCAGTTCCAGGCTCCCAAGCCCGCTGCCTCAGAGAGAGCTGGATGGGGACAGGGCAAGGAAGACTCCTCAGGGGGAAGTCGGTCACAAGTAAATTTCTATGTCAAATGCCCAGCGACATTCAAAGACAAAAGAAGAGGAGGCGAGAACCTCCAAAGCAGAACCACAGTGGAGAGAACAGAAGAAAGAGAACAGCCCGCCAGGGTTCCCTATACTGAGTTTATCTGCTGTTCCTCACAAACTGGGCTTTTATGGGCAAAAGGTTTTAAAGACTACAAACATTTGAAAAAGAAGTAAAGCATCAAAATAAAAAAAAATAAAAGCAGACATGAAAGAAGAATCAGAAGTCAAATGGAAAAACATAAAATAACTGAAAACAAGTCTGAATTGAGCCAGTAATGGTATACACTTTTAATCCCAACACTTGGGAGGCAGAGGCAGGTGGATCTCTGTGAGTTCAAGGCTAGCCTGGTCTACAAAGTGAGTTCCAGGACAATCAGAACTACATAGTGAGACCCTGTTTTAGGAAAAAAAAAATTTAATTAGATGTTGTGGACAATGAATTAGACACATCTGAAGAGATGTACTGAAGAAAAACTACAAAAAACGTATAGGGAATGGAAAGGGAGAGCTAAAATCAAACACGAGATATGAACATGAGCTCCTAATACACATTTAAGAGGCGTTACGGAATCAAAGCATACGAGAGGCAGTATGAGAAGAGACGCAGTGCCTTCCATGGGCTGAGGACTGGTTCAATGGAAGAACATCTGAACAGTGCACAAGGCTTGGGTTCAGGATCCAGCACTACAGGGGACAAAAGGAGAAGGAAAATGCCAGTACCCCAGTTCTCAATCGTCAAACCACCTCGCACATCCTTATCTGCACCAGAAGCAGTTAATCGGGTGTTTGCTCTGCCTTTGGAGTAAGACAGGCTGAGCAACAGAAAAAGAGATGTTTGTATTAATAGAAGTAATGAAATAATCTGATAAGGAGGAAGATAGCAGGGAGATGATGGCTTAAACAAGAGAGAAGCAGGGCCTGTTACATAAGGAAAACATACATCTAAACATCACATATCTGGAACAACCTTAAATGCAATTAGTGCAAAGAGTTTAAGAAAATATTTTATTACATTCCTTCAGTTTAAAATGTTTATAAATTATTCAACTGGATAATTGCTTCATATCCTTTATGCAAATGAAAGAGAATGAAATGGATCTAAGAAAATTGAAATTAAACTTCCAAACATATGACTCTTGATGTTTGTGGTGCTGAGATGAAACCAAAGCCCTTGCCTGTTCAGCTGCTCTCGACACCAAGGTACATCGTCAGCCCTAACCAAATAATGGCCGACATCTTAAGTTTTACAATTTAGCATGCAAATTTATTTATTTTAAAACATACAGCAGGCATCTAAACAGTCAACAGACATAGAAGAGATTAAAAGAACCATATATGCTTCAAATATTCGAGAATTAAAATAAGTAATCCAAAGATAAAAAGAAATAAGTAACCCCAAACCCTTTAAACACTACTGTCTTAACCAGAACTTCCAAAACTACACACACACATGTATATTTCATTAAGTTTCTTGTGAAAAAGCACTAACTTCTCACTTGAGCCCACAAGGGGACTTTAAAGGGGCAAGGTGAAGCCTGGCATCTCTGTCATTGACTCTGGATCAGACTCCTGCTTGACTCTATACAGCCAAAAGAGTCACAAGAGGTGTCTACCAACATATCACATCCCTATCCTCATCTCAACAAGGCTGAAGGACAGACACAGACAATCAGCCTGGAGTCCAAGCAGACCACATCCTCAAGGGACAGACCCTCTCACACGGAAGGAATTGTCCCTGAGGGCAGGGGAGCAGCAGCAAGCCCGTTGTGGGAACCAGACTGATCTTTTCATGTGATGAAAAATAAAAGGATTCTTCGGGCCTCTTGCAGAACCAGAACTAATACTCAACTAGACATACTCTAGCAACAACTGCTTGATTATGCATATGTGCACCCAAACTCTACTGAAACCCAAAGCTCATGTCAGTACCCAAAGACTCGATTAGTGGGCACTGGACCACTTTATTTGTTCCTCCTAACACATTAAATCTCCATCCTCTACTTTTCAGCAAAGAGCATCCCTTCATCTGGTGTACTGGGAGAATGGGCCACTGTTCCCACCCTATCACAGTCCAAGAAGGAAGATGTTGGCATGAGTGATTTATACACTTCAAAACACAAAAAATATAGGGTTAAGACTCCATAAAATTAGAGTCAACTTCCCTCAGTCCTGACTACCATAAATACTGTTGATCGTTCCAGTGGGTGTCAAACCAGCACAGGCAAGCGCATATGCCATGGCCCAAGTTGGCAGGTACCACGTGGGCCTTTCTTTATGCCTCAGCTATATTTCCTCCTGAAGAAGGTGGAGTCCCCCATACTCCTCATCTTTTTCCTTTTTGTCCATGGTATTTTCAAGTGCAGGGACTATAGCTAAGCAGCACAAGTCGTCCAGGCACCCAAAGACTACCTATCTTATGGTTAGATTTTAATCACTGGCTGGAGGTTCTTATCACTCATGTGTTTTGTTTTTGTTTGTTTTAAATATACCAATAACCAGCCTTCTTCCCCAAATTTAATTAAATAAGAATCTCTAAAAGTGGAAAACTATGTTCAAAAGAAAAACTCATTTAAAAGATTCTCACAAGCAAGTCATGCTTGGAAACCACTGGTCTCTCCAAGACACCAATGGAATTCTAGAGATTATAAAATGTAATTGGCTTAAGGGCAACCTAATACGAAGCCAGAAGAGGGCAGCAGGTAGCTATTCTGGAAAGCTAAATATGCAAATACATAAATAAACAACAGGTATTATGTGGGACAAGTTCTCAGGGAAAGGCCCCAGAGACTCAAGGATTCTCAGAGTCTGCCTAGCTCCAGTAAGAGATGTCATCAAGGAGCTGTAAGGAACCAAGCAGAGCTGGGCTAGCAAGTGGAGTCAGCTGCTGCAACCACAGAGCGAGGAAGTATCAGGGAAGTTCTCAGTGGACCAGAGTCCCAGATTAGAGCCACTAAATTCATGAACCTCAACCTTCAATAACAAGCCCAGCAGGACAGCGAAGGGGAGACTATGCAGAGCGAGTTTCTAAACTACAAGTGAAATAACATCAGGGAACAGTGTTTGATATCAGAGACATACCCAATATAGGACAGGTTCTCATTTTAAAATAAAACTATGGAACTTCATGATCTTAACAATGGAAACATCTTAATAGTCTAGAGCAGTGGTTCTCAACCTGTGGGTCTTGCCCCATTTAGCAAACCTCTGTATCCAAAAGTATTTACGTAACAATTCATAACAGCAGTAAACTTACAGTTATGAAGTACCAACAAAAATAATTTAATGGTTGGGGGTGAGCCCAGCATGAAGAGCTGCTCTAAAGGGTGGCAGCGTCAGGAAGGTTGGGAAGCGCTGCTCGAGAGAATGCTGGCTGTGTGGAGACAGCTGTAACGCAGGCACTCACCTACCACGATTGGTAGACATTGTGTCCGTTAGCACTACCTGTAAATCTCTCTATTGTCCCTGGGTTTTTTCTCAATTATTCCTGACTTCCTCAGTTACACACCTTACTGTTATTCAAAGACAGATCCAAGATTGGTTCCCAGAATCCTCATCAGGTACCTTACAACCGTCTGTTGTCTGTAATTCCAGCTCCACGGGGATCCAACTTTGGTCTCCAAGGGCATCTGCCACTCACATGTATATGGTTTTATATATACACATACATACAATTAAAAATAAAAAATAAGCCTTTAAAATATGACCCAGAGTTTTCTAATCTTTGTTACTGGATTACTTGGTACCCTGCAAGCATGAGCCACAATACTACAAAGATGTGATGCTCAACAGAGTCAGTCCATCAGTACGAGAACACTTGTACGAATCCATCCTGACAACCACAAAACAGCTCTCTGCATACAAAGTATTGTCGCTCTTTGTATGCTTACACAGTATCTATTCCAAACACTATTACCATTCCTAACCATTCAACAAAACCAAACTGAACTGTCTAGTTGTAGCTTTTCATTTAGACTAGTGAACCCATTTAAACTTGTCCATTCTGAGGGGGTGGTGGTGGTGAGAGAGAAACAGAGAGAGAACAATTATAGAAGATATTATGAAATATATTAGCCTTAAGATTGTTGAGCACATATATTTTTACTCCTCCTTCCCCCCAACCTTTCAGAGATGGGCCCCAAATTTTCCAACTTGTAATCTCAGCCATCCTGGTGCTAGCAGTAACAGCCACATGACATAACACCTGGCTGTACTTTCTCTGGCACTTTTTTCTGGAACTGAGAACAGAAAGACACCCTCAACTTTAGCAGTCAGTTGCCAATCATCTGCAATCTCAGATCTGGCCACCTCGAGCCCAACTGCTAACCAGTCATCCAGGGAGCCTGACATTCTTCATGTACTGCCATTGTTGGCTGTGTGTGCTCTGCTGGGCACAGGACATGACTTGCCCAGCCTTGTATATGTCAAGCAAGCATTTGCTAAACCTTCCCCTGTGTAACATCAAGTTGCAAAATTGGGAATGATTTCAATATTTGATGCTAAATTCAAGGCATTCTTATGCCCAGAGATTCAAAGATAAGAAAAAGGTTCTATTTTCTAGACTCTGAATACATCTCCAAATTCTTTAAGTACGAGGATCTGGAGGTAACTAGCAAACAAAAAAACAAAATGTTGCCCAGAGCCTCAAGGGAGAAAGAGCATCTCTGAAGACAGACTAGTTTATGATAAACTCCAGTAAACATCAGGGCATGAAGGTTTTGTTTCTCTTTTTTCTGTTTTTCTGGTGTAAGAGTCCTTTTCGTAGCAGTCTATAAGACAAAACAAAATATAAAAAAAAAATTTTTTTCTCACCAAATAAGGTTGCTCTCCAACTTAAAAAGATTGATGTACTATTTCTAAGTATTACAATGGTGCATTCGATAAAAATCATACCTCAAAATTTGAATAGCAATACAGGGTAACGACAATAGGCAGCTGCCAGCCAGCTAACCCTCAGGGGTAAATGATCCACACTCAACAGTGTGCTCTTGCTGTGGTACCCAGGAAGCTGGGCAAATTACATAGAGTTCTTACTTACAAAGAGTTTTTCAGGACAAAACTACATCAAAAGACGAGCAGCAATTACATGGTGTTTTCTAAAGTACACCAGATCAAAGTAGCACAAAAACAAGGTAATGTGAAGGGAAAATTACCTCTCCCATTCATCTCCTTTCTGTGCGAGTTCACACAGCTCAAACCAGATTCTCATCACATATAGGTTTCTACAGCCAACGTGGCCACATGGAAACATTTACTTTAAACTTTGCAGCTTAAAGTACAGAGGCTACAGTATGTTGTCAAGAATTCCTTTCCAGGCACTGATTCGGATAAATTGTCCCTTAAAAAACAACTGGACTAACGTAGGTTCTCAGGTGGCCCACTTTCCCCTGGATGTGGGACAACCTTGCCAGGCCAGGTGTGCTCACTCCCACAATCCCAGCTCTGGGGTCAGGGCGGAGGACTGCTGAGAGCAGGTCAGTCTAGGTTCAACTATAAAGAAAGACCCTGCCCATCCATCCCCCAAAATAAAAGCAGAAAAGAAAGCAGGAAAAGGGAAGGAAAGGGGGAAAGAAAGCTCAGCGTGAGTGCAGTCAGCATGCCTGAGGGTCAAAAGCTGAGGCTACGGGCTAAGAACATAGTAGAGACATAGGCTAGCAGTATGAGCGCTGGAATAAAAGGAAGGGTGGGAAACCTGAGATCAATTCTTAAACTTTCAAACAAGGAGTCAATATTACCACTTGCTTGTTTCTTTAAGCAACAGATCCACCTTAGTAAATAACTCTTAAAATATTGTTACTTGAGGTCTTTAATTTCTTTCTTTTTTTTTTTTTTTTTGGTTTTTCGAGACAGGGTTTCTCTGTGGCTTTGGAGCCTGTCCTGGAACTAGCTCTTATAGACCAGGCTGGTCTCGAACTCACAGAGATCCTCCTGCCTCTGCCTCCCGAGTGCTGGGATTAAAGGCGTGCGCCACCACCGCTCGGCCTTTAATTTCTTATCATGAAATACATTCAGGGACTAATGAGATAAGAGTGGTTAAAGTCATTGACTGAAAAAGTCAAAGACTGAAAAATCAAAGTTCAATCCACAACCTGAGTTGCAAATGTGACCCACATGGTATAAGAGAACCACACCCCCAAACAGTCTTCTGACCATTACATGCACATATATGCTGTGGAACATCTTTGTACAATGTAAATATGCATTATTCTCATTGGTTAATAATGGTCTATAGCTGGGCAGGAGAGACTGGGCAGGAGAGCCAGACTAGGAGAATTCTGGGAAGAAGGAGGAAGTCAGAAGAGTCACAAGCCATACAGAGGAAGTAGGGTGGTTAGAAAATGAGGTAATAAGCCATGAATCATGTGGTAGAACTTAGATGAGAAATATGGGTTAAGTTGTAAGAGTTAGCTAGTAACGAGCCTGAGTTATTGGCCAAGCATTTATAATTATCATTAAGCCTCTGTGTGGCTACTTGGGAGTGACTTGAGGGACAGAAATTTCCACCTACACATATGTTTACTCAAGAGCCCAAACAAATATTTTAAACAAGAAATACATTCAAAGAAACTACAAGCATCCCTGTGTCTATATATTGTTAGATATAATAATATATACACATAAGCACATGGATGGAAGAATTATAATTTACTGACACACTTTGGTGGTTTAAAAGAAAATGATCCCCAAAGGGAGTGATAATGTTATAAGGTGTGGCCTTGTGTAGTAACTGTGGTCCTGTTGGAAAAAGTGTGTCACTCTGGAGGTGGACTTTGAGAGCTCACATATACCCCAAAACACAGTGTCTCAGACCACTTTCTGCGAGTCAAGATGTAGGACTCTCAGCTACTTCTCAGCACCATGCATGCCACCATGTTGCACTATGACAGTGGACTAAACCTCTAAAACTGTAAGCGACCCCAATTAAATGTTTTCCTTTATACAACTTGCTGTGGCCACTGTGTGTCTTCACAGCAATAGAAACCCTAACTAAGAAACACACTCTAGATTTTCTTGTTGCATATATATTATTACTGAGCCCCCATAGCCCTTCACTACGACTAAAACTGGCACCTCTACGGCAGGACCTCAACTTTTACTTCAGATGTGCAAGCGAACAGCTTTGTGATAACTCATGACTCTACTCAAGAAGTTGGCACTGACAAAATCCTGGGTCCCTCCAAGAAACTGGTGGGGTTTATTTTTAGCTTCACACAGATGGAAATTCGGAACCAAATTCAAGCTGTACACTTAAAATATATACATTTTCCTTAAGACAAATTATAATCTAACTTAAAAATAAAAATATTCACTTGTAAATGACTTAATCTTCCTAACTCAGCTCTACTGCTGCTTTATCACCTAATCGTTTGTAACTTGATTTTTTTTCAACTAAGATACTGAAAACAAACAAACAAACAAAAAAAACAGAAAAAGCCTTACAATATGCACAAGTAAAAGGAATAGTCTGAAATTTTGCTTTATTGGGTCCTGGAAAATTAGTTATTATCATCAATTTCCTAGACAAAGGAAGTCCTTGGCACAGCTTCTTTTTGTTTGTTTCAATTTGTTCTGCTTTTTTAGACAGGGTTTACTTGCTCTGTAGACCAGGCTAGCCTCGAACTCAGAGATCACCATGGTTCTGCCTCCCAGTGCTAGATAAAAGATATTTGCACTATGAGGGATTGTTAAACTTTAGTCTGCTTGAGAAACTTTTACACAACCTGAATATATAAAACAGGTAATCAAATCAAACACCTATAGATAATAAATGATTGAAAATTAAATTTTTTTGGATAAATAGAAAATTTTTTCAGTTTATTACAGATGGAAACAAACTTACATTCTAATGAGATGGGTATGCTTATTTTTGTTACAGGAATTAAAACTTGAAAATATTGGATGTGCTGGACCTTCACTATTTTTCAAATTGATCAATATTTTGATTTTGTAAGTCTCAAAGCTGAGAACACTACTTCACATAAATATGTAGTACAAAATGAAGGAAGTTTAGAACTATTTCAGAAGTTGCTAGAAAATCTGTACTAATCCCAAGCCAAAATTTATTTAATGGTTCTATGAAAAGCAAGTCAACAATACAATAAAACAGCAATTTAATACTGTAACATTCAATTTAAAACACAGTTCAATCTAATGATGTACTAATTTGATTCTCACATGCTGAATGTGATGATAGAAAATACTAACTTTTTGTTTTCTGTAATCAAACCTTTAGTTTCTATAGAAGCAAAAATATCATGTCCAGAAAACACACTGCAGTTGTAATACATAGGTCTTGAACTGTATGTTGCCCAGTCTAAGCCTGTCTTCCCACTAGACAGCAGAACCAACTCACAGCATCAGACATTCAACTCAATACCTCCTGTCCTTTCAACTCTGCAGAAACTCACACAAATCCTTCCCATGGCAAGCACACAGCAGAGAAAAGAGAGGTGCATCTCCAACAACTCCTGCGGGAAGACAGAACAAGAGGCCACTTCTTTCCTCCCAACTTTTTATTTTGAAAAATTTAAAACCTAAAACAAAAGTTGGGAGAAAGAGGTAAAATGAAATACAGCCTTCACATAAATCATCCCCATCATGAAGTGTCAGTAAGAACAATACTGTCCCCAACTGTTAACAATCCGTCACGATTTCCACCTCTTGTTATACCCATAATTCTTTTTGTTTGAATTATCTGGAAGTTACTTTTCGGTCTTGACATTTCACCAATGTCAATACACCCTCTTAAAGTGTGGGCTTTTCTTAGATAATCACTGCAGTGCTCACAGAGCAATAGCTGTGTATATTCTTGTTACGTAACACTGTCCATTATACCTGGCTCTGTAAATAGGTAATTCAATTTAATTGATATTTTCTTTCTGTTTGCTTCGTAATATCTAAAATACTTCCACAGTAAAAATTTTGTTGTCAATTACTTACTTTGTCTCATATTTTATGTTGGAAGTCCCACCTGTTTCCACACTAATGAAATCATCTAACAACTAAAAAAATTAGAGCACTTAGCAGATAATAACCCAGAGTAAAGCAACACACAACTTTCCTATCTACCCATGTAAATAAACAGTACATGGTATCTGAAACTTGACAGCAAGAATTTGCTGGAATTAAAATAACAAAGGGATAAAAATTTTGGCTAAACCTGATGTCCTGGATATACTATATATTTCTTAGTCGATCGTACTAAGAAAGGAGGCTCTGCCCTTTAAAAAAAAAAAAAAAGTAAAAAGAATTTCTTTATATTATTCCATTTAGACTAAGAGAAAAAAAAAAACCTTAGTTCACCTGTCATAATAAGATGCTTCCAGGGAAGCAAACATGTACTGACTGGTCTCATATTTCTGCATGCCCTGTAAGCGGGGTACTGAACGCTTTTTGTTCCACACTGCCTGGTCAAGGTGGTCAGACAGCAACCACATTGGAAATTGCAAACAGTGTCTGCAGAGCCAAAAGGCAGGCCCCCTAAACTCAGAGTTCTTCCTGGGTAGTGCATGTTACATGAGTACAGCGCCAGCCAGCCTACTTTCTGTCGCCGTAGGGTTGAGCTCAGAAAACTGGTACAAAATGCTGTCTTCTTGACAGAGACCCACATTGGAGCACCGGACTGAGCTCCCAAGGCCCAGATGAAGAGCAGAAAGAGGGAGAACATGAGCAAGGAAGTCAGGACCACGAGAGGTCCGTCCACCCACGGAGACGATGGGACTGATCTAATGGGAGCTCACCGAGGCCAGCTGGACTGGGACTGATAGAGCATGTGATCAGACCAGACTCTCTGAATGTGGCTGACAATGAGGGCAGAGTGAGAAGCCAATGATAATGACACCGGGTTTTGATTCTACTCCATGTACTGGCTTTTTGGGAGCCTAGTCTGTTTGGATACACACCTTCCTAGACCTGAACGGAGGGGGGAGGACCTTGGACTTCCCACAGGACAGGGAACCCTGTCTTCTCTTAGGACTGGAGAAGGAGGGGGAGGGGCGTGAGAGGGAAATGGGAGAATGAGAGGAGGTGGAAATTTTTAATAAGTAAATTTTAAAAAATGTTGTCTCCTTACCACTATTTATAAAAAGGACAGTAAAGTAGTAAGACCAGTTTGTAAAATATTTCAGACCCTTCGCAGTTTTGAAAAGGGGAATTATATCTATAAAAATAAGAATATAAAATTGTGGTTTCACATTTTTAGCATTACATTTTAAAAATGTATAATCAAATCAGATGTTTTTAGCTAGTGAATACAGGAAGAGATGTGGGTGAGGCTACCACTAGGCTGTCAGGTAACACACTTTCCAGATAACTGTTTCTAAAATGCAAGAATATTCTTCATGTTGTTCAAACCACAGGGCCTCTGCTTACTGATTAAAGATGCTCTTGATGTGATGGCCTCTCTAACTAAGTGGCTTTCAATGAGGGGTTGGCATGTGTATTTACAAAAGAATCCCAAGTGATTGAATCTATCTCAGTCAACTACGACCAGAGCTTCCGGCAAGTTAGCCTTATAACAGGTTAGAGACTTGTGTGCTATTAATGTAGTTAATACACCAGAATAGTTTGGTGACAAAGCCTTCTAGCCTAGTTCTAATAGATTAACTAAACAGCTCCAGTCTCATCCATCTAGTTCAGTGCTGCATCTGATCATACCTGGTCTTAGACTTATTCGTACAAGACTTCACTAGACAATTACTAAAAGTCAAATCTAAAGTTCCCTTTCATGCACATTCTTATCAATGTGTATAATTTGTGTAGCTCCATACATGTAGCTCTGAACATTTGAAACACAGGCTTTAACTTTAAAAAAAAAAAAAAAGCAACAATAAAATATTGGTTCTAGACACTGAACCTGGATCTTGTAGCTACAAGGAACCTACTACCGCTGAACTACACCACCATCCCTGAACTTGGTTTTAAAGATCCTCAGAGGCTGGGGACATAAAGCACTGGCTCAACATTTACAGAGTCCTTTGTATGAGCTCTAGCTATGTAGAAAAAGATAAAGAGCCTCAGACATCAAAATAAAAGCAGTCTTCTTTTTCAGGTTTTTAATTCATGTTACTGTAATAACAGATTCATGGTTGAAATTCTTCTGAAGTCTGACGTACTAATAACCATGCTTCTTCCCTAATACAACAGTCCAATATTATTACAAGGGCAAATTTAAGACTGTTTAAGGGTCTTCTGTCGAGTCCAGAGGTCACAAAAATCGATGGTCAGTTAGACAGAGGTACCAGGGACCATGTTTAAAGAGATGTGAATTCAAATGTAACTCACTGGTTCCTTAAATCCCAAGTAGTCTTCTGAAACTATCTGCTATATCGACTGTTCTTGTGAAAACTGAATGAGACTTTGTCATGTAGGACTCAATGCGGCTAAACATGTAATAAGCACGTCTGTCTTCACTACATGACAGTGCACATTACCAAGTAACGTGAATGTATTTCATGATCCTTACTTCCTCTGTCTTTCCAAGGGTACGAGAGAGAACGGCAATCCACACCTCTATACCCCACCACATCTCTCACACAGAACACCCGAGTGCCTCCACTTTCATTCCTTTCGTCATGCCATCCTCTCCATCTTAATTTTCCTTGTCAAATTCCTACCCACTCTTAAAATCCTTACTTGAATTCCACATTCCTTCAAGAGCATTTCAAACACCCCTCTTCTCCGATGCCTGCTCCTTGCTGGTGGTACTCCAAAGGGAAGCACACCACAACCTCACAAGGGTATTTTAAGGAGCTATAAAAGATAATAAGCACTGGCTTTGTAGAAAACAGAATGCAGCAGCTTGGATACCAGAAATACATCAAAGAAATAATCTTTAGCTGGAAGCTAAACTTATAATGAAAAGTCAGGCATAGACAACATCTGAATTAACGAAGATAAGACAAAGATGTGGCTCCAGGCCCACCTGGGCTACATTAGACCCTATCTCAAAGAAAAAGACTTGGGAGGTTAAAAATATTATCTCTCATGATTTATGATTATACAGATTCAGAAACTGAGATCATTTGTTTTTGTTGCTGTGAATGCTCATGAGAGCCTTCGCTGTTTTTGCACAAGTATCTCTGCTATCATTTTAAAAAGTTAGCTGGGGCTGTAGCTCAATGATAGAGACTTGCTTGATATATGCTGGCTCCCTAGTATCAGTCAAAGAATTAGTGCAGTGCCTCCTATCTGTAATCCTAGTACGAGGGAGGCTCAGGCAGAAGGCTCATTAACTGGAGGGCAGCCTAGTCTACACAACAAGTTCCAAAGCAGTCAGAGAGTCATACCCTGAGACCTGTCCCATCAGCAAAATGAGAAAAGTTTTCACTATTCATCAGAGATTATTAATATACAGGATATATCAAGAATTCAAGAAGTCTAACAACAAAGACACCAAGAAATCCAATCAGATACATGATCAAATGACCTCAAAAGTATAAGCAGTTGATAAATGTATGAAGTAAAATGCCAAACAACTTCAAACATCAGGGAAATGCAAATGAAAACTGTACTGAGGTATTATCTCCTCCAGTTAGAAGGGGTATCAATAATTTTTTCATTCTAAAGTTTTACTGCCTTAATTTGTGTGTGTAAGTATTTGTGCATAGGTGTGTGTGTGTGCGCGCACACGCACGCATGCACACATGCACGCACACAAACATGCATGTGGAGGCCTGCAGAACAACTTGCAAGAGCTGGTTATCTCTTTCAGTATGTGGGTCCTAAGGATTGAAATCAGATCAGCAGGCTTGGAGGTAGGTGCTTTTACCCACTGAGCCATCTCAATGGCCCTATGAATACCAAGAAAACAAAGTATGTAGCCAGTGGTGGCATATGCCTTTAATCCTGGTACTTGGGAGGAAGAGGCAGGTGAATCTCTGAGTTTGAGACCAACCTGGTCTACAGAGCAAGTTCCAGGGCAATCAGGGTTACACAGAGAAACCCTGTCTATAGAAAAACCAAAAGACAAAAAAAAAAAAAAAAAAAAAAAGGTAAAATAGAAAAGAAAACAATCAACCAGAAAATAACAATGCTAGCAAGAATGAATAAATACAAGTAGCTTACACACTGTTGGTGGTAATATAAATTATAAATTAATATAGCCACATTTGAACAGCAGTCTACTCCTGGGAATTATATACAGAAGGAACGATAACATTAGCAGAGATGCTGTATAATATACTTAATGTAATACTGTTCACAATAGGAATCAACCTACATGATCACCAATGGACAAGTGGACAAAGAATATATGATGTACATATAGCCAATGGACTATTACTTGGCAGAAAGAATGCAATTTTATTGTCTGCATATAAAGTTGTAATGTATGGAATGAAAATGTATAGCACTAGAAGACCTCATATTGGACAAAATAAGTAGAAGGAAAAAAGTTCACGTGTCTATAACGTCAGTACTCTAGAGATGGACACAGAGGATCAGAAGTTCACGTGTCTATAACGTCAGTACTCTAGAGATGGACGCAGAGGATCAGAAGTTCACGTGTCGATAACGTCAGTACTCTAGAGATGGACGCAGAGGATCAGAAGTTCAAGAACATTTTTGGCACATAATTCGTTTGAAGCCAGCTCATGATACACAGTGAATTCGAGGTCAGTCTCGACTATATAGCAAAATCCTCTTTAAAATAAATAGATGCAAAGCTCAGAATGAGACATTCAAATTAAAAGTATTCAGCAATTTGTTTATAAGTAAATAAATAGCACAGTTCCTCACTAAACATGAAGTTATGTCTTTCTCTGAATCTTCACCATCTTCTCATTAGTGGAATCTACTCTAAAATTAGCACGTTATTTTCAAATTTTATTATTTGTAGTCCTTTAGTAAGCCTTTAATTGTACATTTTACCATTTAGTTTTAGAGCTTAAAGACCAACAACATATTTAAAAGGGACGAGACTTCCTGAATGCCATTCTTGATATGTAAGTTGGTTAAGACACAAACTTAGGGGTAGAAGAAACAAAGGGGTAGAGCCCAGAAGTTTAGTAACTGGTATGCAAATAGAGCAGAGTCAGAGATGACCTGAGTTTTCAAGCCTGACAGCTGAGAATATTTGCCTATGGGGGGTGTGGGGTGCAGTGCTGGGTCCAAAACCAAAGCACACGCGCGCACACACACACACAGCCACCCTCCAGCAAAATAGATGGATACATTAAGAAAACACTAACTAAAGGAGAACTCGGGCAGGATGCTAATTTGGGGGGAGAGAGCAGATTAACAGTCTTCTTGTTTTTAAATAAACGACGACACTAACTTTACCTAATAAAGAAAGGCTTATTTATTCTTAGGGTGGCAAGGGGACAAAGGTTATTAGTCACTGCCTCAACTAACATCAGGGAAGTCTCATTTTCCACCCAGCACATGGATTCTTTTTCAGTGGTCACAAACAGTTAAATGGTATCAAAGAAGAGCACAATCTCTCTCAAAGTTGATTTTTTTCTTAAAATAAAAAAATCATTATTTCTAAAATAATTTCTTATGGTAGGATTCTAAAACTGCTTACACCACCTTTATGCCCTTCAGTGTTACTTCAGTCTTTTTTATCTGAACCAAACAGAACAGGATAAAGACCCTATTTAAACTGTGCATTGTAAATTACAGCCTAAGTGAATTCCACTCATTACCTAAAATGTAAAGGGACTGATGTTTGCGTCCACAGAGAATTTAGCACAGATAAAAGAGTTGGCTGGGACAGCGTTGCTGGCAGTGTCCACCATGCCTGCCAACCTCGTTCTCTAACACTGAAATCTGTCCACTCTAGGGTTCCTGTCAACAAGCCCCAGCCACAACAGGACACATTAGCAGAATTCATCTTCCATGTCCCTTACAGTCTAGGTTTGCAAACATTTACATTACAAAGAGAAAACATTTCAATAGTACTCAACATTCAAATACACAGGGAAAAAAAGACCCAGATGCAAAACTGTTTATCAACTATTTAAACCTCTAAATAGGCCTTAAGTTTCTGCCCATATATTTCCCTCTCAAATTCTCGCTAATTTTGATTCATTTCATTACTAAAGAGACTGATTTGGAGGAAAATGTTTCTTCTGAGAGATAAACACAGTGGTTACCTGTAAAAGGAAGAGAAAGAACAGGGTCAATGTTAACATCAGGGCATTTCCTAGGTGGAGAAACACTTCGATATTTAATAAAGCCATGAGACAGACACACAAGCTTATGGTAACCATAGAATTGAGGAGAAAATCGTGTAAGTCACCTTTCTACCGCAAACAGAAACTCCGTGGCTAACAAAATAATTTAGTCAAAGGGGAATAAATATTCCGAGCATACTGTGTATTTCAAAGAAAGGTAAATCTGGGTACTTTTATACAAGGTGGATAAAAACCACTACATTAGAAAAAGAAAAATAGGTACAACTCCTGAAGCCAGGCAAGCATAAAAATGACTAGTGATAACTCTCTCCATCATAAATTATAAAAATGACTACTATTAAAACTGTTCTTGGTGTCTCTTCACGATCTCCAGCATACTGCAGGTGATAGGGCCATAAGCCTTTATTTACGTTGTTTGGAAATAGCTTTACTACTTCACAGTGTGCTTTAAAGCCGTTATTATCCAAAATATATGAGAATTTAGACTTTATTTTTATAATCTAAACACGATTAAACAGGGTAACTCTCCCCAACTAGAATCATTCTGAGTAGAATATATCATGTTAAATCTAAAAGGACATTCAATTACAGCCCAAGAATTTAAAAATAACACATGAAGTCACCTAAATAGTAATTATTATAATGATGAATCTATTTTCATAACATAAGCACAAGCAACTTCAAATTTTTATTTCTGTTTTGAGAATGTGAGAGAAAAAGTATTGTAAAGAATATGGTAGAGATAAAAAATCCATATGAAAAATGCTGCTAGCAGGAAACAAGTTAGTGAGAATTTCATTTGTCTCCTAAAAATATCTCCTAGCTAAGAAAATGGCATTTCTTTACCAACCTTGCTATTTCTCATTATATTTGGAAGAAAATGACAGTACAATATTAAATATAGGTTAACTGTTGCACTTTTTATTGTTTAGTCTTTGAGTCAAATGTGGCAAAAGTTTTCAAAGTAAATGTAGCATTTAGAAGGTTCATTTTAATTTGTATCTATTTATTATTCTGTCGTGAGTGGTCACACACCTGCGTGTGTGCACAACAACGTGTATGTAGAGGTCAGACATCAACTTCACAAGGTAAGTTCTTTCCTTCCACCTTTATGTGGGGTCCAGGGCTAGAACTCAGGTCATGAGGCTTGTGCACCAAGTGCCTTTACCCACAGAACCATCCTGCTGGCTCCCAAAGCTCACAAGACTATACCCACTACTGTACCTAATTGCAAACGGTTTAAGTTTACCCTGGAGTAAAATGAGACTTTCACAGAACTATAACACAGGGAAACGATACAGGAAATAACACCAAAACCCAAAAAACTAAAAACAACAAAAAACTATGAACATCATCTCTTGGGAAATTTTCTTTTCTTTCTTTTTTTATTTTTGTTTTTCTCTTTTGAGACAGAGTTTCTCCATGTAGCCCTGGCTGTCCTAAAAATCGCTCTCTAAACCAGGCTGGCCTCAAACACTGAGATCCTCTTGCTTCTGTCTCCCAAGTGCTGGGCTTAAATCTATGCACCACCAACACCAGGCCTCTGAATTTTGAATTTTCAGTCAAGTTTTAGAAAATGTAAGGTTCTGGGCATCGTGGTCCACCTGTAATCCTAACACTCAGGAGGCTGAGACAAGGGGACTGTGAATTCAAGGTTGTCTAGGCAACACGGCAAAATATTATCTCCAAAACCAAAAGACCTTGAGAGAAAACTACAAATGCCTCCAATACTTGAAAAGATAAGTGATTTTTTTTTGTTTCAAATTAGGAAGACAAGTGCATTTATCTTAATAAATTTTAAATTCATCAATATTTTTAAAAAGTCCACACAGTAATGATAAAAATAGTTCGCCCCTATCAAGAAGTTAGGGTGAGCCTTCATGGAGTCCTCCTACACATTTTATATGTCAAGAAATTTAAATTGAATCCATTTGCATAAATACTTCACAACTGTATTTTTAAAAAAACAACACTTGAGTTTTACATATGTTCAAGCAGGAACCCAGATACAGAATAAAACACCATAACAGAATCTCGGTTCCCCCATCTCCTTTAAAGAGCGTTCTCTTACCGTGAATTTTCAAAGCTAGTGATCAGTCATCTGTATGCATAGCGTGACGTTTCCTGGGCTTTCTAACAACTAATTAATGCGTCCAACACCTCTGTGGGGCGAAGGCTAATCAATTATTCACACTTTATCTCCAACCTTTAGTTCTCAAAGAGACCGTGTGAAAAATTTACTTGTAAAAAGTTACTAGCATGTGCACAAAAGAATAAATATCTGCACGTTCGCCAACATTCGCTGCTTATTTATTTCTTCACTAATCCTCCCCATCACAGCCCTCCAAAGAGAAAAGTTATATCATGTGAACATTGATCCCACTGTCTTTGTAACAGCGCAATCACAGAAGCCATGCAGGGAGCTTTGCCTCCGCAAAGAAAGCCAAGTAATAACGCTGCCAAAAGAGAGAGGGGACAAGTAATTAGCTAGGGAGAGGAGAAAGGGCGGAGGACACGAACAATTATTCACAGCAATGTAATTTAATTGAAAGTGATTGGCATTTTAAGTATTAGAAAAAAGTCCATCATAAAACCAGAGAGAGAGAGAGAACACAATGTTGTAATGGTGTCTACCAAATTCCTTGTCCTCACAGAAAAGCCTCTGCATGATTTCTTTCAAAGCTTCAATCAAGCAGGTGACTCTGGAGGACACAGAGCCCAGGTGAGGGACAGGTCTCTACACACACTCCATCTCCAAGCATGGAGTGGAAGTTCAGCAGCCTACAGATGCTGTTCTGCAGGGAGTCTGCCTTTGGAAGAGGACCACAGAGTGCCAACAGCCCGTGGACAGATCTGTAGCAGGCGAACCAGGGCTGTCAGATGCTAGGCAATGACTACTGTCTACGTGCAGGTATGAATGGCTACGCATTTTGTCAGTGACAAAAGTATAATAAATCTGATAGGGTTTATTTTGAGATTAAGTTCCAGAAGTGCAAGTATGTTTGAGTCTTAGGTTTTATCTGATCTGTTCCTGATGTAAGAAAGCAGGGTCTGGTGTTACAACCTTGCCCTACAAGCTAACCCAGAAAGCTGAGGCAGGAACATTCAAAGTGAGAAAAGGGAGGTCAGAGGGAGAAGGAAGAGCAGGAAGAAAGGACTGGAGGGCGAGAGTAGGCTTAGCATTACAATCTCTCGCAGGTAGGTATGTACTTTGTCACATCTATTACAACACTGAAGTTTTCATCTGTACACAGTATTTAGCCTAACTTACTCTACTTTAGAATGCAGTTTCCAAGAAAAATGTGAGTGCCCGAGACACAAATCCATCGAACTAGCCTTCAGCTGCTCCTTTCTACAGTCACAGAAGTTAGAATGAAAGCATGGATAATTTAAAAAAAATGAATAAAAACTTGGGTGTGGGCTGGAGGGGCAGCTAGGTTGGTGGTATGGAACCTGACTTTAATCCCCCAAACCCATGGGGCTGGGGAAAAGAGAGGAAGCCAGGTATGGTGGCCCATTCTTGTGATAGGAATACTGAGGAAATAAGATAGGAAGATCCCAGACCAGCCAGTCTAACCTAATTGACAAGTTCCAAGTGAGTTAGAGACCCTATTTTAAATAAACAAACAAAGGCAGATGACACCCAAGGAGCAACAAGATGATCCTCTGGTCTCTACACACATTCACACCTATATATGTGTGTGTGTGTGTGTGTGTGTGTGTTATGTGCACACACAAAAACTGAAGTGTGAATTACTTCCTTGCTATGTGACTTTATGCAACTAAATTAAAAAACCTAACACAATTTATTCATGTATAAACAGAGATAATGCTGACACCTCAGAAGATTGTAAAAAATAATACAATAATTTATAGCAATAAAAATTCATGCCGGGCGGTGGTGGCGCACGCCTTTAATCCCAGCACTTGGGAGGCAGAGGCAGGCGGATCTCTGTGAGTTCGAGACCAGCCTGGTCTACAAGAGCTAGTTCCAGGACAGGCTCCAAAACCACAGAGAAACCCTGTCTCAAAAAACCAAAAAAAAAAAAAATTCATAAAACATGGCAAAAGCTTTCATTATATGTTAACTATTTTTAATAGAAATTAGAGAAACCAGCAAATAATACAGAAAAGACCACAGCATTAACAATAGTTACTTTCTGTCCTGTTGTTTTAGGAGCACACCATAAGTATGTCCCTTCCCTTAGAACTATGCTCAGAATTCCTCATAATCCCAAGTTATGAAGTCGGGTGCACCGGACTGACTTATGGGCATTCTTCTGACTCCTTGCTTGAGGAGCCTGCGTGAGCAGAGCTCCCCATGTCTGACAGTGCATGTGCTGCAGTGGCTCCCCTGCTTACATCCTATCTCTAACACTAACATAGGAAGAGGGCGGGCAGGTGACACAGTTTAAATCAGAAACCATAACCTCACAAACCACAGATCAGTATGCATCATGATCGCCCTACCGTAAAGCGAAAGCTAAAGCTGTGACTTTCTGCATTGCTTCATTCAGCCAGGTGCTACGGTCTACACAGAGCTCCTGCACAGGCTGCATGCTGACCAGGAAACCTTAGGAAAAGTGGGTCACTAGATCATCCCCCTGAAAGCTGCATCTGTCCCCTATTCCTTCCTGAACTCTTTGAGGTGAAGACCCTCCTCATCTACATGCTCTCCGTTATGACCCACCGGCCTAGAATAAAAAGTCAAGGACTAAGGACTGAAATCTGAGACCATGACCTAAAATGAATCTTCCTTTTCCTTTGTCACAAGTTAGAGCTACGCATACGGGAGGAACACACACCAGGCAAGGGTTCAGCAGCTAGTTCTCTGGTTGTGAGTGTGCTAGTAGCCACTGAAAACTGTTGCTGGGTGCATGGGCACACATCTTCAGGAGCATCTCTGAGCTACAGAGAGTTCCAGGCCAATCAGGGCTACACAGTGAGATCCTGCCTCAAATAAGTAAATATATGAACATTGTGTTTAGTATACTATGGAAGACATGAGGAACAGTTAAAAAACAACAGCCATCATAAAATTCTGTCTTTTACTTATTCATAAGCAATTTCACCTTTTGTATTTAACCTTTAGTATTAATCTAGCAATGTGTGTTTTAAATATTTTAAAACTATATCTTAGAATAGCCAATTTAAACATAGTTTTCTTAGCAATCATGGCTACATAAATAAGTTATGAGTTATTTAAAGATGTTCCTAAAATTAAAAATAAATCAAGAAGCAATGCACTGTTGTTTGCATCTTAAACAGAAGCTAAATGTACTCTAAAAGATTACTTATATTTCATAATTCTTTCTAAGTAATAACGTGGTCTTAAACTGTTTGTCAAAAGGTGCTCAACAATCATTACACAGATTTTTCTATATGATGGATCCTACGCTAACAATGACTCAGAGCCGTCAGCATTAAAGCAAGAACAGTGACATCACAAGTCATTATTGCTACAATATTCTCACTCCTCATGATTAGATGGCTGATCTTTCCCAACTATATTCAATATCACCTAAGTCAGTGGTTCTTAAACTGTGGGTCACGACCCCTTTGGGGGCTGAACGACTCCTTCACAGGGTCACATATCAGATATTTACATTACGATTAACAACAGTGGCAAA